>NC_052349.1:69010938-69067781 GCF_009727055.1 Benincasa hispida
AAATTAATTTTTAAAATTAATAAATTTTGATTTTAGAAATAAAATATTATTTTAAAATCAATTTTTGGATTTTTGGAAAATGGAAAAATCACACAAAACTTGAAAATGGGTTTTCAAGTTCATCTTCAAAGTAGCTTACAAGGAACCCACTTTCTCCTTTGATTTACTCCAAGCATGAGCTGCATCCCATGCAGGACTTCTCTTTGCATGATAGTCTGAAATATATTAAAGAGATTGGAGTAAAGAAAGACAAGAGAACCGACTGAATTTTTACTGAAAATTTTGGATGAAGAAGGTGTTCTTCAATGGGTTATGTTCAGTGAGTTTTCTCCATATTCCCTTTGATTCCAGCTTATTTTGAATCCCACAACTCAATTTAGAGTACCAAGAAGATAGTAGGGAAGATCTTGTAGTGGTCTACACAAGGATTTAGAGGATTTTGCAGCTGGAAATGGAGATTTCGTTGGTTCGGCCAAGATATGTTCATGAAACCCATTATACTCTGTTTTTTGCATGTTTCTTTTCAACCAAAATTAATGAATTAGAATGCTTATGGATCCTGATTTCTTCCCCTGCGTGATGGTGTCCATCCAACAGCACACAAACACAAGGTGACCGCATACTATCATATCCTATTTCTAGGGTACATGCGATGCGTAATAGCAAACATAACTTATCCCTAAGTTTCTATCTCTTGCTTATGCAGTTCTAATCTGACTCTCCCAAGCCTAGGCTCTAATCTAACTCCCCAAGCCTAGATTCTATCTTTAGACCACTCTCCCGAGCATCTCTAAAGGGTGAATGATGCATACATAAGATAAGATGATCGCATAAAGTGAAGATCTTAGGTCATGCTAGCTAAGTACTTCTCAACCCATTCGGAAATTTAGCTACTCATGCGAAGTATGAAAAGATTGAACATAAGTTGAAATGAGATTTCCATTGTTTATAGATTAAATGCAGAATACAGAATAACAATAGAATGTCGAGATAAGAAGCCCGGTAGCAATGTCTTGCTTCTTGTGGCCTTTTACACTGTCTTTTCACTCCAACTCTGCCCAGAAAAATATCCTTGCTCTCGCAAGTGTTGGCCTTCTCTCCTTTTGTAGCGCTTTCCGACAGTCTTTCGAGCTGTCTGGGAACGATCTCTCAGCATCTTCTTATCTTGGCTCGTCTCTGTCTTCTAAGTATAAGAATGACTATGAATAGACTAACGGCTATCTATCTTGTATCTGATATGCTTGTTAACACTTTTACGATGGTGGCCTTCGATATTTATAGAGCTCAAGGTGAAGAAGCTTTTCTTTCTAATGATTGCAATGATGGGCGGTCATTAAATCTTCTGCTCTAATGCACCAATTATTGATCATCGAAAGTTGAGTGTACTTGCTACAGTGTGGCGTTAATGGATTGTCAACTAAATTCGGATTCAATCGTCATCAGCTTTCCATCCCATCATGATTTATTATGCTGTCACCTTGATGTGCAGTCTTTATGCGGCCACCTACTTGAGCAATGTCTTACGATCGTATACGATTGCATGTCTTTGTGATCACAATCTTTTAATGCGCGTAGACGCCTAATTCCTTGGATCACAATTTCCTTTGTGCCAACACATTTTTCCTGCATAAAATAAGTAAATTAGTTACTTTTATGCGATGAGGGCATGCAATCACAATTTTCTCGGTTTATTGCTTTTGGACATGATTTTGTATATTTTTACCGTCGCATTCCCTCATTGTTTTCCCTATTTGTGCTGTAATAATGTGCATTTCTACCCGTTATCAACAGCGAGCTTCAGCAAAGTCAAGAGGTGAGAGTTCTAGACTTTCATTTTCTAGTCAGGCAGTTAGGAAGAGACAGAGAGCTACAAGTCAGCATAGCATAAGAAGGAAGAAGCCAAGACCTGTGGTTAGTATGGGTGATAGATCAAGGTTTGGGCGTCCTACCGAGCCAGTAGCTAGTACAGGTAAAAAACCTTTGTGTATGAATTGTGGTAAGTATCATCGGGGGACATGTTACAGGGGGAAAACGTATGTTTCCAGTGCGGACATGCAGGACATTACAAGAAGGAATGCCCCCAACCAGGTCGAAGAGTTAAGATAGAACAGAGAATGACTTTACAGACGGTAGATCAGCCCAGTGGCTCAGGAGCCCGAGGAAGAGATTCAAGAGAAGAAAAACAAGAAAGGGAGTAGGACGACCTCAACGGCAGGGCAAGATTTATGAAATGACCCACCAGGAGGTAGAGGAGTCTTCTTATGTTGTGAATGGTAAAGTAACTTTGTGTACCAGTATATTTATGAAATAATTGCTTATGGTTCTATATCTTTATTTTTATCTAGCATGTTGCATTGCATGTAGGAAAGATTGTAGAGGGCATGTCCTAAGTAGTTATTATTATGTTGTGGGAGAGGTTGTAATAATATAAGAGTTTTACAGGCCCTAGGGTAGTTATTGATAATTATAATTTATGAAGTGATTCTGTTAGATTTCCTGGAATTGATGTCACCCTAGAGCATGGATTTCCTGAATAAATATTATGACCGTATGGATTGTTTTAAGAATAGATAATGTTTGAGAGATTAGGTAGGCAAGAGATAGTATTTGTAGGAAGCAAAAGAATACTTCCAAGAAGCTTAATATCAGCAGTGAAGGCTAGGAAGCTGCTGAGTAAAAGATGTGAAGCCTATTAGCCCATGTGACGGTTTCACAGGATGAGAAGCTAAAACCTAAGGATGTACCAGTTGTACAAGAGTTCCTAGATGTTTTCCCTAAAGAGTTATCAAATTTACAACCTGATAGGGAAGTTGAGTTTACTATCGATTTAATTCCAGGTACAACACCTATTTCCCAGGCATCATATAGGATGGTGCTAGAAGAACAGAAGGAGTTGAAAGTTAGTTGCAGGAACTAGTAGATAAGAGTTACATCAGACCTAGTGTGTCACCTTGGGAAGTGTCGGGTCTTTTTGTCAAGAAAAAAGACGGTATTCTCAGGTTATGTATAGATTATAGGCAGTTGAACAAGTTGATGATCAGGAATAAGTACCCATTACCTAGTATAGATGATCTCTTTAATCAATGAAAGGGAGCCACGATTTTCTCTAAGATAGATCTGAGATCGAGTTACCACCAGTTGAAGGTAAAGGAGGTGGATGTTCCAAAAACTGCATTCAGGATGAGGTATGGACATTACAAGTTCCTAGTAATGCCGTTTGGACTAACGAATGCCCCTGTAGTATTTATGGACTTGATGAACAGGATATTTCATCCTTACATGGATCGATTCATGATAATCTTCATTAATGACATATTGGTGTATTCAAGCAGTAGGGAAGATCACGTGAACCATTTGAGGATAGTTTTGCAGACGCTGCGAGAGAAGCAGTTGTATGCCACGTTCAGCAAATGTGATTTTTGGTTAGACCAGGTTGTATTTCTTGGTCATGTGGTTTCAGCAGCGAAAGTGAGTATGGATCCACGAAGACTGAAGCTATAGTGAATTGAGAAAGACCCACCAATGCATCTGAAATACATCTTTGATCGGAAGGAACTGAATCTACGACAAAGAAGAGGAATTGAACTGATCAAAGACTATAACTACTCAATCGAGTACCACCTTGGTAAGGCGAATGTTGTAGCTGATGCATTAAGCAGAAAGTCCTCGAGATCCAAAGCAGTTCTTGGATCGATATCAGGAATGTTAATCCAAGAGTTCAGGAGTTCTTGGGCCACTCTCTCAATAGGTCAGTCAGGAGGATTGATCGCTACATTTTAAGTAAGACCTACTTTGATGGAAGATCTTAAGTAGGAATAGTTGAAGGATCCTGATCTCTAGAAACTTGCAGAAGAAGTGAGTAAGGGAGTAAAAACTGATTTTCAGTTAGGAGTAAATGGAATGTTAGTAAAGGAAGGAAGAATGTGTGTGCCTAACGTGTTGCAGCTTAAGCAAGCTATTCTAGAATAGGCACACAGTTCTGCTTACGCCATGCATCTAGGAAGCACTAAGATGTATAGAACCTTGAAGAGATCGTATTGGTGGCCTACAATGAAGAAAGGCATAGCTGAGTATGTAGACCGATGTTTGATTTCTCAATAAATGAAACCTGAAAGGCAGAGGCTGGCAGGATTACTTAATCAACTCAAATGACTCCAAATAAATTACAGACTCTAAAGCACACATAGAAGTGAAGAAGGCCGAGCTGCAGAATTCTGATGTTGAGCTACTGTCCAGGCAGCATCACAACGGTGCCCTTGAGCGTTGCAACACTGCTCATGTTGCTAACCAAGAGCTAGCGAGAGCGACACCGGAGCTAGCGAGAAGCGTGATTGGAGCTAGCAAGAGCTGAACCAAATGGGACTGAAGCTAACGAGAGCAAACGAGATCTGCATCGAGCGATGAATGAGAGTTAGCAAGAATTGAACTGAGCGACACTTGACTTAGCGAGAGCTAGTGAGATTGAACCGAACTACACTAGAACTAGCGAGAGCTAGTGAGAATGGCGGGTTTGACTGGTTTGCCTTAAGTCCTATTCGGTTTGGCCTCAAATGATTTTTGGCTGGTCTAGTTTAGGCAATTCTGGTCCGGTTCAGGCGATTCAGGTCCAGTTTAAGCAATTTGGTCCGGTTTGGGGCGATTCGAGCAGTCCATAAGTGTTTTAGAGCCAGTTCTTGCTTAATTTTGTAATTGTTAGACATTTGTTTGCTTGAAAAGGCCAAAACTAAAACCATATCAGTAGAATTCAGAATTCAGAATCAATAAGCACTTTGTTTGCTTAGATAACATGCAACGGAAGAATTCAGAATCAATAAGTAGTTTAACTATTCTTAATTTAAGTTCAAAACATGCTACTTATAACAAGTTTACAAGAGGGTTTGAGTTATACATTAATAAACATATATGATATGATTATTTTTAGCTCCCGCATCCCTAAGAGTTCACGATCGATATTCATGTTTCACTTTGTGTCACCCTAGGAGTGACCTCCATTCGGAAAGTGTTTACATGAATCGATATTTTGGTGAATAGGGGAAGTTTTTCACCATAAAATCAAATGTGTTGTTTTGATTTTAATTCTCACGTCCCAAGATATTAACACCGTGAGGTTCATGCGACACTTCGTGTCACCCTAGAAGTGACCTCCATTCGGAAAGTGTGTGCGTGAATCAATATCAAGGTGAATGAGGGGAAAATGTTCAATGGAAAATAAAATATATGATATATTGATTTCAATTCTCACGTCCCTAGAAGATTCACACCGTGAGATCCGTGCATGCTTCGTGTCACCCTGGGAGTGACCTCCATTCGGAAAGAGTTTTTCATGAGGTTAAGATCAAAGTGAATAGGGGAAGTCGTTCATAGTAAGTGGGTGAAGGACATGTGTCAACGTATCCTACAGTCTCTTCTGTTTGTTTGGACCGTGAGATTTCTGCGCCTGCTTGTCTTCTTTAAGTTGGCCTTGCTAGTCGTTTTAATAACAGCTATCCCCTCGGAGGGTTTTAACATAGGATTCGGAACAACTCAAACTCTAGAAATGGATAGGATTTCTAAAGTCTTTTTCAACTTTGACTTTCCAATTCAGGAGCATTGTTGGGACCGACTTCTGAGGTCTGAAAAACAGAGGGTTACACTTACAGAATTACTAAAGTGTTAGTAATTTCTGACCAAAAACAGTAGCTAAATGACTATTAGAATATGAGTTATTCGAGGGATAGTATTTAGTCAAGAATGTCTTGATGTAGTATCGTTGCAAAAATAATCTTGGATACATTATTACTTTGGTAAAACTTGATTGGGCTTAAAAAGCAATTCACTGATAAAATTTGTTTATATTTTTCAAAATGACGAGTTCATTAGTACAATTGTTGGCATCTGATAAACTTATTGGGGATAATTATGCCACCTGGAAAACAAACCTGAATACTATACTGGTGATAGACGATCTATGGTTCATTTTAACAGAGGAGTTGTTAGGAATGGTATCCTAAATCTCCTGATAGTCTTGTAGTTTGTAAACTCTGTAAACATATTGTTATTTAATAAAGTAAGTGTTATTTTATAAGCATTTACTCAATTCAATAAACTAAGATCTGAGGTTATTTTATATAACTTAAGCATGTATGTGGAGACATACAAGTGAATAATGCCTTAAGTAATAACCTAAATCGTCTGTAGTATAAGGATAAATGAGGGATACCTTATCCTAGTGACACTACGGATACGACCCGCTTTGTAGATGTTACATGTTGTAAAGTGCTACAAGTGGTATGATCCTGATCATTCATGTGGAGACATACGAGCAGGGGTATCCTACAAAGAGTTTGTATAAGACCGGATCACGAAATGATTAGTCTCTTTATATAATGCCATTCATAATTGAGACTTACATTTCACTAGGATGACCATAGGTGACATGACCTTAATCCTGAGTGAATTGGGAACTCCTACCTATGAGGGAGGTTCTTTGATTTGTATGGGTGAGAGTGGCCAGATTGCCAACTTAACAAGCCTACCATTTTGGGATTCATCTGATTGGGGATCTGGGAACTCAGTTACACAAGACGGAATTCATTCCTTCTCCGAAGTAAGGGTAAGTAGATAAATTGCTCCCTTAAGGGCTGATTCCGGGTCTTGAACGTAGTGACCACACCTTCTCTTGGGAAGAGAGGACTCAATTGTATTGGGACTATGACTTATTATTCATTAGAGGAATCAGTGGTACTTAAGGAGTTAGATGTAACTACAGGGGAAAAACAATAAAATGACTCAATTGTACTTACGAGCGATTTGTGAAGGGTCATCGCACTGTTGATTGGTTATATGGACATAGAAATATATCTGTAGTGTGAAGAGTGCAGTTGTCGGTCTGTAGTGGAGTGACTGGTAGTTAATAGATGGTGGATATCGTGATTAAAGAGTTTAGTCAGTTATTCACGTATAGTTGAAGCTTCAAGCTATAGATCCATAAGGTCTCCTTGGTAGCTCAATGGGTTTAAGTTGAGAATCAGATTTTGGGTTAGTTTGAAGTGTTCAAATTAACAAGAGGGAATTTGATTATATATGATATAATTAAATTGATTCAATTATATGTTAATTGATATAATGTATTTGATACATTATTTAATTTGAGGAACTAATATAAATATGATTTATATTAAATACCATAAAATAGAAAAAGAACTATGGTTTATTTATTGCATATGATATAATTAATTATTCTTTTTCTCAATAACCGACTTTAGTGTGAGGTTATTGGCGGTTTATGGTAACTGTAAGATAAAAAGGAAAATATTTTTCCAAATCATTAGAACATTTCATTCGTGATCTCATAGAAAAACTATCAAGTAAAAAAGTTTTACTAAACGATAGTAATAGAGAGCTAAATAATCAAGTATCGAGTTTACTATATGATAGTTACTCATTGTTACACGATCGAGTAGGAAGTCTATATGATAGGCTTCTTCTTATTACATGATTGACTATCAAGTCTATACGATAGACTTTCTTCTTCTGTCACATACTCGATCGTCTACTCGATCATATACCTCCTTCATTCCTCTATCCAAAGTCATATAGAGCCCACAACTCCTAGATTATCACACTGAGAATACCAAGGTAACTCTTGTGGTGGTGACTCGTTTACTCACTATGTTCGAGGATCGAGTTTTACTCGACAAGGATCGAGGATCGAGTTTCACTTGTTGAGATCGAGGATCTTCCAGTTATTTGTTGAGATCGAGTTCTAATCGTTGCGTTCGAGTTCTTCTTTGGACGCGTTGGAGACTGATTGAGGGAAATACGAGAAGAAAGAGTTCTTCAAAGGTATTATACTCGATCCCTTGTATTTCTTAAAGAAGCATGCTGTAATTTATTCTTTATGCATAATCTCTTCTGTTTGACTGTAAATGTTTGTGTTCTTTCTCAATGGAGTTTGAAACAATCCGCTTCCACTCACTGGTTCTCTAGATTTAGAGTTCCTTCAGAAGTGTCCTCCTATTTCTGGCTCAAATGAAAATGTTTGGGATGCATACGGCAGATGGATTAGGGCTAACAAAAAAGCCTGTGCCTATATTCTTGCCAGCATATCTGATGTATTGGCCAAGAAACATGAGAGTATGGGTAATGCCAGAGAGATTATGGAATCTCTCCGTGGGATGTTTGGACAATCGTCCTTCTCCCTGGAGCATGATGCTATTAAATATGTTTACAACTGCCGTATGAAAGAAAGGGCCTTTGTTAGAGACATGTTCTGGACATGATGATCCATTTCAACATAGCAGAAGTAAACGGGGCTGTTGTTGACGAGAAGAGTCAAGTTGGTTTTATTCTTGAATCTCTTTCGAAGAGATTTTTTGCGGTTCTGCACAAACGCACTCATGAATAAAATAGAATATAACTTGACTACTCTTCTAAATGAGCTACAGGATTACTAGACTATAATGAGAGAAAAAGGTCTGAAACTGGACGTAAATGTTACTACCGTTGAGAAGAGAGGAACGTCCTCCAAAAAGCTTGATATTGCTTCTTCTTCACAGAGTAAGAGTATTCCAGTCAAGAAGAACAAGGGGAAAGGGAAGAAGAAACCTGCTGGTAGAAAAGGCAAGATTAATGCTGCAGATAAAGGAAAATGTTTCCACTACAACGAAGAAGGGCACTGGAAGAGAAACTGCCCTCAATACCTTGTAGAGAAAAGAGCAAAGAAAGCAAAATAGGGAAACTAGTTCCTTAGGATTGGATGTTGTACTTCAGTTGACTAGTGGGAGATGTTGCAGTTGCTGTCAGAAGATGATCTTATCTACTTTTGTTATTGTAATGAAAGTTATTTTTCCTTATTATAAAGAACAAATTGTATAAACTTTTTGTTGTAAATGAAATGTTCATTAGCAAAAGTTATGTTTGTTCTATTGCAAAGCAACTTCTGTTATAACCAACCTAGTTAAAAGCCATTTGCAAATATTTAGATATTTAAAATAGCTAGAAATCAATAAAGGCGAGTAGTTATTTAACCTAAGTGATAAGTTTAGAACACTTGAAAAGTTCGTCCGGTAAAATAAAACCAAAATACTTCGATTGGATCAAAGTAATAAGTATAGAAAGTTTGAGATTTCTAGGACTATTTGATAGAACATGAAATCAAGTAAAAACTTTCTACAATAATTGTTTTTTGACATCATTTCAATTTTAAGGTACTTCTGAAGATCCATATGAGATAAGGAGAACTCATAAAAGTTGTTTATGATATGTAAAACTTGTTTACATAGTTCAAAAATTTGAAAAGATCGTTATAAGTGTTAATGTCGGACCCTTAAGTGTTGGAATAGTGTTCGAAAGGCATGCCTATCTGTAGACAAGCCAAAAGAAGAATTTTTCCATGTAAATGAAAATTAAGTGTTTGTATTGACAAACACCAAAATTTTTGGAAAAATATACGAGATCACCATGTATTATCTACGAGATCACCATGTATTATCTGTTTCCAAAAAAGCTTGCATAAATCAATAAAGAGTTATTGATCAAAATTGACACTGTAAACAAAAGTTGTTCGGGACAAGTCAAATACATCTTACTCAAAGAGTTCAGAGTACCTCGATGTAGTTGGAGGAATGTATGACTTCTAGCCATTATTGAGAAACAAGTGTTGTGAAAATAAGATGCATTCCCTATATAGTTTAATAAGAAGTCTATTGTACACTAACATGTTTATAGTGATTCGCTCGACTAAAGTGTTTGAGAATCTCATAGTAAGGCTAGGACTACGAGGTATATAAGCTAGGGCAAGTGGGAGAAATACCACGTATGTGATACCAAAAGGTAAACCATGGGTATGTGATGCCCTAGTTATTGTATTTCTCTGTAAAACTCAAGAACTCAGTATTATATGTTACCATTGGAGTTTTAGTCCAAATGGGAGTCTGTTGGGTTTTATGTCCTAAAACTCGTGGTTTGTAAACAATAAAACTTATTTTGAAAATTCAATAAAGTTGTTATTGAATATACAAACTACTTATTTCATTTAAGAAATAAATCCAATAAACTGAAAGATCCATAACTATTACATGAGTACTTGAACATTATGTAGAGACATAAAAGTGGACTAGGTTTGAGTAAATAGTCAAAATGGTCTATAGTATATGAATAAAGCTGGATGCCTTATTCTGGTAACACTATTGGATGTGGCCCACTCTGTAGTTGTTACAAGGAGTTGTAAAGTGCTACAGACGAAGTGATCCTGATTCGTACATGTAATGACATGAGGAGTGGGGGCATCATGTTCAATGAGTTTTCACAAGATCGGACTATAGAATAAGTCACTCTTACTTTATAATGCCGTTTACTATTTAAGATTGACTATTTCAAAGCGATGACCTAGGTAACTTGACCTTAATCCTGAGTTAACTATGAACTCCTGTTTATTCCGAATTATCCTTAGATTTGCATAGGTGAAGGCAGGTTCAACAGCGCCGGCTCAATAAACCTCCTATTTCAGGGGTAAGACTGGGTAGATAGCTGGGGACATAGGGTGCAAGATGGAGTTCACTTCTACCCGCTTTTAGGGATAGTAGAGAGGTTGTCCCTTCAGTGCTGACCTCGAGTCTTGAATAAGGGGCCTTATGCTCTCATTGGCCCGAGAGGGACTCAGTATGATAATTGGATGGCAAACCAATTGTTCATTAGAGGTCAATAGGACTTAAGAAACAAGAGGTAATCTTGGGGGTAAAACAACATTTGACCCAGTCGTTATTACGAACAACTTGTGAAGGGTTAACTTACTAATCATGTATATCGAGTGGACACAATATAAGTGAGGGGAGTGCAACTTTGGGCTTTAGTGGAGTGACCCAGTAGTTAACGAATGGGGGCTAATTCGGTGTAAAGAGTTTAGCCAATTAATCTCGGATCGTTGGAGTCCATAATATGTAGGTCCCCGTACTAGCTAACAAATGGATTAGCCTTATAGTAGTGTGATAAGTTAATTTTAAACGTTCGAATTAGAATTAAAGAAATTAGTAATTATATGCGATATAATTACACGTTTAATTTTGGAATTAAACGAAATTGGAGAATCAATTAAATATGATTTAAATATTAAATTCATGAATAGGATTCATGATGGTGGAATTAGTGATAATTGAATTAATTAAATTGTTTAATTAATTATTAATTATTAGTTTTATTAGAAAAATTAATTTTGAATTAATTTTTGTAAAATTAAATATAATTTCACTTGTAGTTATTGAATTAAAAACTGAAATTATGTTTTAATTTGATAAATTTCAAATTAAAAAAAAAAGGAAGAAAATTGGAAATGAAAAAGTTGGGATTTTCCCACTTCCATTTCCAATTAACTTAATCACTCTTCCACTTCAAATTCTCAATCAAATTCATAGTAGAAGGTGTAATACATGCAAGAATTCCTTTTGCATGAAAGTCATGCAATATATTCTTCACTTATGAGTGGAAATCAGGTATGTATTTTGGGTGGAATAAGTTGAAAAACTTCAAAGGTTGAAGATAGGTTTTCAACTGGAAAAACCAGAACCTCTCCTCCTTGTTCCCTCAATTCAAACTTATTTTGAGTCTCAATCCAAGGCACCTAGAGGATAGTAGAGAAGCCCTTGTGATGTTCACAAGCTGATTTGGAGAAGACTTGCAGTCCGAATCGTGATTCAAGTGTTTCTTCAAAGGTATGTCATGAAACCCTCTTGTGAGTTTATGAGCATGCTTAATTTAAAGCCAAAATTAATGAATTAGAATGCTTAATGATCCGTTTTTCTTCTGCTGCATGTTTTCTAGCTCTAACACTTTAGTCCTTCTACCACCATCTATGAACCAACTAGCTTGGAACCAGCAGTACTCAAGAATCTTAAAATTCAATTGGTGAGATGCATGACGCTCGTTGTAAATCAATCTACCTTGCGCCTCTATTGCAATCATCAATATGTATGCTCTCAAACAATTCATCCAATCCGAACTCCGACCCATCACTGCATCGCTTGAAGCTCTTCATCTCCAACAAAGAACCCTTTAACGCCAAAATGTTGCACTGAGGGATTGCCCGCAACAACAAATGCAAAGGAGCCATACTAGTTCGACTTCACGATCCAATTATTAACCAAGTTTTGATAGGGATGTTTTCTCTTCCGCCAATGCCACCACATATGCGGGAAGCCCTCCACTTTGCTGATGAAGACCTTGCTCTTGAACGTAGGGATGATTCGTCGTGTCATAACTAAATTTGGGGGTGTTAATCTTTCTTTTTTATTTTTCCTACTTTTTGTATGCATTCATTATTTTATGTACTTCATGCAATTTTCTATTCTTACTGAATGCAATATCATCATTTTGTTCTATGCATTTGACTTGTGTACTCCTTTATTTTACATTCTCTCTCCTTTTGTTTTGCATTCTATTTTACGACCTCGATGATGATACCAATGATTGCTAACTTGAGACTTAAACATAAGCACTAGAATAGTAAGCTAAGGAACTTCTTTATTAAAACATATCTTTAATTTTCTATGGGTGCAAATCTCACATCAAAACTCTTTTTGAAATTTTTCTAAGTCATTCTTATAGTTCTCTTTTAGCAATAAGGACCTTCCTAACCTCCAAAATTTGGGGGAGAGAGCAAGATTCTAGTTGATGAGTTCACTTTTATAAAAACCCTTTCATAATTTCATAAAAAATAAAGAAGATAAAAAAAAAGTATTATGTACTTCATGCAATTTTCTATCTTTATTGAATGCAATATCATCATTTTGTTCTATGTGTTTGACTTGTGTACTCCTTTATTTTACGTTCTCTCCTTTTTCTTGTGTTCTGTTTTATGACCTCCATGATAACACCAATGATTGCTAACTTGATTCTTAAAGATATGCATTAGAATTGTAAGCTTAGGAACTTCTTTATAAAACATATCTTTAATTTTCTATGCGTGCAAACCTCACCTTTGAATTTTTTCTAAGGCATTTTTATAGTTCTCTTTAAGCAATGAGAACCTTACTGACCTATAAAATTTGGGGGGGAGGGGCTCGAGGTTCGAGTTGATGCATTCAATTTTATAAAAATCATTTCATAATTTCATAAAAAAAAGTTTTGGATAAAAGAAAAAATCCACTATCAACGCTAGGAAAATCTAACTTGATAGGAGTTTAGTTGGGAATGGCACTTGCTCATAGTTAGATGTCCGCATGATACCCATGGGGGCAAGCAAAAGGAAGGCAAGTAACTAGGACCAATGCATACATGATAAAAAATCCCAAGTCCAATGTCTAAGCCAAAAGAAAAAGGGGATAGCATCTGACTTAGACAAGAGTGAGTCATGAAAGACACTTACTCATAGTTGGTCATTTGCATGAAACTCGTGGGGACAAGCCAAAATGAAGGTAGGTCACTTGAATCGACGCATGGATGGGCTTAAAACCTTAATAAAAACAACGGATTGGAAAAGACTTTTATAAAAATGAACCATCTAATGCATTTCTGATTTTGAAAGATAAGTATTTCTAGAAAAGCAAAAAGATTTTTTAGGAATGTGCTTACTGCATGTAGATTTGGGATATATTTTTAAGGAAGGGAACAAACTTACAATACTATATGTTGATCTGAGAGTCACAAGTTAGAAGGCGACAGGTTAAGCTAAACGTATTGAGATTGAGTGAGTTGTGCTAAGGTATTATTTTATGAGCGCTTCAGGACAAGCATTATTTTAAATTTGGGGATGTAATAACTTGTAAAAATACAAGTTATTGTCCTCTTAAGTTGGAATAATTAGGGTCAAATGATGAAAAATGTGATCATTATTATAGAATGGTGTGTGAAATTGCATATATACAATCAACGCATACAAAAGTATTCCTTTGAATGAAATTCTACCACTAACATAAGGAATTACAGGAAAATTCACCAAGTGTTGCAAAAAAGCAAATGCATAGGTCATGCATCGAACACAATCCAATGCGGGATAGATACATTTCGCTCGTGCACTAACTAAAAAATCACGAGTTGCATGTATGGTGGATGTGACGAGCAGTGTCTGGACCAATCAGAGCAGAGATGGTTGAAGCAGGGTATGGAATTTAATGTTTTCATGTCACAAATTGCTAGCCAAGTACCTGTATAAGAAGAAACTGCTAACTAGAAAAATGGTTAGACACCCTTATTTGTACACGCTTAGAGATTTTGTATATATTTGGTTCCTCAGTCGTCTGAAAGAAAGAAGAAGACTGAAGATCACCATTGCCAACGTTCATCAAGGAGGTGCCACCAGAGATAGTTCGAGGGAGACGATCTCTAGTACATCTTCACCTCAATCACCAACAACAACCACCAAAACAAGCCAAAAGGAGTAAGATATTGAGCCCTGTGGCAGGACTCTTCTTCATTGAGCCCTGTGGTGTGACTCTTCTTCATTCCCCACATTTTACCTTTTTTCCATTGTTAATTTGATTGAACTAGGATTCTGTAAAGAAAAATTCTTCATCTATTAATTCAACTATGATTTCATCCATCTTTTCATCCTTTTTCATGCTTTCCTCATTCATTAGTAACTAAGTCCATTGTGGGTTGGGATGAGATAAAGGCTAATATGTTAAGTACATGTGTATGATGTTCAGCTTGCTTAATGTTGTTGGATTTTATGTCTTAAAACTCGTAGTTTGTAATATCATATTCTTGTTCAATAAAGCTGTTATATCATATGGATACAAATATATCTATAGTGAAGGGAGTGCAACTAGGGAACTATAGTGGAATGACCCATGAGTTAACGAATATTGATTAGCTCCATCTAAAAAGTTTAGCCAGCTAATCTCGGATCATTAGAACCCATGATCTATAGGTCCATTAGGTTCCCCTTCTAGCTCATATGGAATAAACTTAGAAAAGTATGATAGAATAATTCGAATTGTTCGAATTAATTGAAGAGAGAGAAACCGACAAGTATATGTGATATAGTGGACGGTTTTTCAGTTTAGAGATACAACTTTAATATTTAAATGTGATTTAAATATCAAGAATATGAATATGTTCATATTCGGAAGCTTGGAAATAATGGAAATGGTCAAAGATGTAAAAAGTCAAAGAGTTGACTTTTGACTTTGAAAAGTCAAACTTTGACCGACCTTATATTCAAATGTGATTTGAATTTGAAAAAAATTCGAGAAAATGAATGCGGATCATGCTCGGGAGGTCAAAATTAGTCAACAAGAAAAAAAATCATAAAAAGTCAAAATGTTGACTTTTTCGGTCAAAGTTTGATTTTGACCAAATGACTATTTTGCCCTTTGACTAAAGTTAGTGGGAAAATCCAAACTTTTGTTGGATAATTCCACTAAAAAATAGTGGGCTAGATGTTGGCTTATAGTGGAGACATTAAGCCCACTTAGATAGTGGATTTAGGTGTTGGGATTTTATGAAGTTATTTCATGCAATTTTGCATGGCTCTTTTCTATAAATATGGGCTTGTGATTTTGGATTAAAAACTTTTGGACTTTTTGCCAAATTATTTTTCTAAAATTGGGCTTAAAAAAAACTCAAACCCAACCCAAAATCCCTTCTTCTATTTCCATCTCTTTTCTTCCTCTCTCTCGGGTTCTTTATCCATTGGGTCCCACAACCTGGTTCTGAGTCCAGAGGATAGTAGGTTAGCTCTAGTGGTTGTCCGGTTCGTTTGAGAGGAGATAGACGAGTTTTGGGAGCTTCATAGGTTATTTCAAAATAACCCTAATTAGTTTATTTAGGGTTGCATGTTTTATTTGTGCAATTAGAGTAAAATCGATTCTCTTTTCTGCTACGCATGTCTATTTTTTCCATCAAATGTGTATTTAACTTTTGTTGCTTGAATCTAATAGATCACCTGATTTAAGTGGAAAATAGTTAACTACTTGAAAAAGTAAGTGACCGTAGAAATCATTAAGTAAGGGCAAGGGTAGCTTAGAAGATAAAGTTAACCATGTTGGCACATGGAAATGTTACTAGTACTCATGCATCCTAGAGATAAAGACATATGTGGCTACAGCCGAGGATCCTGAAAAATAAACTAAGTAATAAAAAAATCTGAATGTATCACACACGTATGTGGGTTAGCTGATATTCTCCCACCTTTTCTAATCCACTAATTACACACGTCTTGCTAGTTGAAGTTGAGAAATCAACACTCACATACAATGTATACATCATTCTATCAACGCATTCACCCACATACATGTGTAGAGAGATCTTTGCAATGACAATGATTACATCTTGATGAACTACTCTTAGCTTCACCTGTAGATGAGATCTTATGTTTTTTAGGTCTTCCTGTTGAACGTTTAAAACTATGAGGTAATGCTATAATGCCATCATCTACAACCTCCAATTTGAATAGACCCAGCAGTCGAACACAACCCTTATGAGGAACTGTTCCGTAGCGGAAGCTAGGATCGACCCAATTTTTATTTTCGCATAACAAAAATTTTACGGAACAAAATTATGAAAAATCTCTAAAATTATACAGCATGCATAGAGAGGGAAAAAAAGAAATTAAGGTTTAGGAAAAATCATACCCTTGAAGAATACACAGCCTTCACGAAATTCCTATTTCTCACGAATAATCTCGAACCCTCGAACCAAGAATTGACAAAGAAGACATCATCACAAATTGTTACCTCTGCATTCTCTTTAGTGTAGGGTGAGAATATCAGGAGTGTGTGGACTTGAAAATTTTGGAAAGAGTGATTGAAAGTTTTTAGAGAGAAATTTCTCAGGGAAAAAAAGGCAGAATGAAAACACCCCACTTCTCTATGAAGAAGAAGACGATAAAGATTATTCCTCACTCCCCACGTAAATCATTGAGAGAGAATTAAGGGGGGAAGTTATTTCCCCCCCTTTAATTTTAAAAAATTAATATTAATTTTATTTAAATATAATATATATATATAACTAACTTATTATATGTAATATAACCAAACATGTTATATCATATATAACACATAACCTATAGCTTTTATATTGTATCAAATACAATATAACCTATAGTTATTAATTCTCTCAATATTACATGGAATTTAATATAAATCACATTTATACTAAATTTAATTACATGAATCTCATCCATATAATTAATATTTGAATAATATTCAAATATATAATTCCTCTCAAATAAAATTTATATTATATGTATCAAATATATATATATTAATTATATCATTTATAATTTTGTTAAATTAATTATATCACATATAATTAATTCACTCAATTAATTCGAACAATTCAAATTAATCCAAAATTGATTTTCAATAATCCTTGTTGAGGTACAGAGGGACCTTATGGACCTGTAGATTGAAGCTCCAATGGTACTTGAATAATTAATTAGACTCATTTAATTAAAGAGAGTTAATTAATTATTCAACATCCATTAACTGTTAGTCACTCCACTAAAAAATCGACAGTTACACTCTTTGTACTACAGATATATTTCTGTGTACATTGGATATAATCAGTCAACTATGTGATGACTCTTCACAAATTGCTCATAAATATAGTTGTCTCAAAATTACTGTTTTGCCCCTATAATTACATCTAACTCCTAAGTACCAATGATCCCTCTAGATAACAATAAGTCATACTCCAATTATGACTAAACCCCTTTCGGGCTAAGAGAAGGTGTGGTGCCACATAGTTCAAGTCCCTAAATCAGCTCTTAAGGAGCAATTTATCTACTTATCCCGACATCAAAGAAGAGTGAATTCCATCTTGTGTAGTTGTGTTCCCAATTCCCCAATCAGACGAATCCCCAAAATGGTAGACTTATCGAGTCGGCGAGCTGGCCACTCTCACCATACAAATCAAAGTGCCTTCATAAACAGGAGTTCACAACTCACTCAAGATTTAGGTCATGTCACCTATGGTCATCCTGGTGAAATGTAAGTCTTTATTATGAATGGGGTTATATAATGAGACGAGTCATTTTGTGGTCCAGTCTTATACAAACTCTTTTGTATAGAATACCCCCACTCACATGTCTCCATATGAATAATCAGAATCAAATTATTTGTAGCACTTTACAACAATTATAACATCTATAAAGCGGGCCATATTTGTAGTGTCACCAGGATAAGGTATCCAACCTTATCCATTTACTACAGACCATTTAGGCTATCACTTAAACATGATCCACCTGTAAGTCTCTACATACATGTTTAAGCTACAGAAGATAACCTTTGATGTTAGTTTATTGGTTTGTGGGTTAATGCTACTAAATGTCAAATAAAACATCTCATATTTTATTAAATATATAAATTATTTGTACATTACAATTACAAACTACAGGACCCATGAGATTTAGGGCATCAACCTCAACACCTTATATGTTGATGACAACATACTTAAATAATAATAATTAGATACATAAGAATAAGTATCCACGTTAAGCATCCAAAGAACCATAAGTGCATGAGAGCATGGATTTAGCACAACTAAAGTAAAATTGCTTAATCAAAGGATCCTTGAATGACTTCTTCAAATTTCGCAGAGCATGCTTAATGCACACACAATACTCAACATTCCTAAACACAATTAAGACACCCTTTAGAATGCTCAAATGCCGATCAGAGACAATGACTAAATGTTCTCGATCCCCTAAACTAGTTTGTATATTTTAGAAAAACCATTTCCATGACACATCATTTTCTGAATCTACAATTGCAAACACAAGGGGAAAATTTATTGTTACCATCTACACTGAAGCTATTAGTAATGTACCACCAAGCTTACACCTTAAAAAACGTGTCATCAACAGATATGGTAGGTCTATAGTACCTCCACCCCTCAATAAATGCACCAATAGCCATGAAACAAAATTCAAAATGTTCATATTCATCCATCTCTAAAGTAGTGTACGATCTTGAAAAAAATACATGAAAAGAATTACATTAGTGCCAATTGCAACAAAAATCTATTGTTGTCTAAAATTGGTAGATAGACTGTTATAGATGTCTATCATAGTCCATGTGCGATAGATAGTGATAGAAATTTCATAAGAAGAATACTTCACTTGTAGTAATACCTGGATTCATTTATTTCAACTTTTTAAAGAACTTTGGAATCAAGCTATATGACTCAGCTGCATCACCTTTTAATGATCTTACTATGTGTTCTTTTGCCTTCTAAGTTTTTTGATAACTAATATAAACACCAAGCTTAGTACGAGCCTTATGAACAATATCTCTAGGAAGGGACTGATCAGTAGAGATAAACCTAAAACCCTCTTTCAAGCAATCCCCAATTATAGATGAAAAAGCTTGCCTATGATAAATTTCAGTTGTATTTATTGAACAGTCATGGTCAGAAATGTATTTCCTAAGTATGCACAACTCACTCTTCTAGTACCGAGATGCTCGAACATACCATTGACAACCTTTTTGCAAACATTTGAACTCAAATGACTCTTAATTTGATCGTGTAGTCCTGAATTGAAAATTCATCTTCACTATTATTACATAAAAACACCTCAACAATATTTCTTTACTTCCAAATACATCTTTTTCCTTCAAATCACCATTAAAATCAATATCTCGTATAACTTGATCATTCGAAGAAGAACTAGAAGAACCTAAACATAATCTATCATCACCTCCACCACTAATACCACAAAAAGATTCTTCTACAAAACGATGACTAACATGAATTACCAAAGTTTGCCTAGTCCCTGAATCTTTAGCCAAAGCCAGATACCAATTAACATCCATATCTTATTTTATTTGGAACTCAGATTGAATATTAGTTTGACCAAAATCCAACAATATTGATAAATCTATAGAAACATCCAACTAAATTTCAGCCAACATCAAACCAACTAAACCATTTAAGTCTATCATATCATCAACAAAAACTCCAGTAACACTATGATTCTCATAACAATTATAATGGGTTCACTGTCCACCATAAAGAACAACTATAGGAACATTAACCATGGTATCAAACTACTGCAAAAAAGGGGAAAAAATTGTAAAAGAAACCAATAGTGACAACATGTATATAGCTCTATTTATCAGTGATAGATAATGATAAAGTTCTATCAATTCCTAAAGGCAGTTTACAGAAGGCGAGACAACCTTTAAGGTGGGGATCAGGAAAGTTGTCTCAGCTAAAGGAGTAGGAGATATGAAGTTGTTTGTTAGAGATAGATTCATCTTGCTTGAAAATGTACTTTATGTTCCTTCTATGAGGAGGAATTTAATATCTATCTCATGTTTGCTAGAACAAAGGTATAAAGTCTCTTTTGACATTAATGAAGTATTCATTATCTCAAAAGATATTAATATATGTTCTGTAAAACTAGAAACAACTTACATGTGTTAAAACCATCTGAGGCAAAAGCTGTTTTAAATATAGAGATGTTTAAAACGCCTGAAACTCAAAATAATAGGCGAAAAATTTCTCCTAATGAATATCTTTGAAACTTAAGACTTGGCCACATAAATCTCAATAGGATTGGAAGATTTATTAATAATGGACTTCTAAATCAGTTAGAAGACAACTCATTACCTCCATGTGAATCTTGTCTTGAAGGTAAGATGACCAAAAAGATCTTTTACGGGAAAAGGTTTTAGAGCCAAAGAACCCTTAGATCTCGTACATTTAGACCTTTATGGTTAAATGAATATTAAGGCTCGAAGAGGATTTGAATATTTCATTAGTTTTATTAATGACTATACTAGATATGGTTATATTTACCTAATGCATCATAAGTCCGAAACTCTTGAAAAGTTCAAGGAGTATAAGGCAGAGGTTGAGAATCTATTAGGTAAAAAGATTATAACACTTTGATCAGATTGAGGTTGTGAGTATATGGACTTGAAATTCCATGACTATTTGGTAGTACCCGGAATTCAGTCTTAGCTCACAACACCTAGTACACCTAAATAGAATAGTGTAATGGAAAGGAGAAATAGAACCCTATTAGACATGGTTCGTTCAATGATGAGTTATGCTCAGTTGCCTAAATCATTTTGAGGATACGCAGTATAGACTGTAGTACATATTTTGAACATGATTCCCTCAAAAAGTGTTTTTAAAACACCGTATGAGTTATGGAACGTCGTTCAAAAGCATGCCTATTTGTAGGATACTCCAAAGAAACAAAAGGTGGTCCATTTTATGATCCCCAAGATGATAAAGTGTTTGTACCAAAAAAATGCTACATTCTTGGAGGAGGACCACATAAGAAATCATCAACCTCGTAGTAAACTAGTATTGAATGAAATATCCAAGTAAATTATAGGGAGGCCAATAAAAGTTGTTGATCAAGCCAGTCCATCAATAAGAGTTGTTGATGAAACTGGTACATCTGGTCAGTCACATTCTTTTCAAGACTTGAGAGTGCCTTGACGTAGTGGGAGGGTTGTTCAACAGCCTGACTGTTACATGGATTTGATAGAAACTCAGGTCGTCATACCTGATGATGGCTTAGAGGATCCATTGACCTTTAAACAAGAAATGGAAGATGTGGACCAGAAAAGTGGATAAAAGCCATGGATCTCGAAATGGAGTCAACGTACTACAATCCAGCCTGGGAAGTTATAGATCAACCAGATGGGGTAGAACCTATTGGTTATAAATGGATCTACAAAAGAAAAAGAGACCAAACTGGTAAAGTACGGACCTACAAAGCTCGACTCGTGATAAAATGGTTTAGCCAAAGAGAGGGGGTGGATTATGAAGAAACCTTCTCTTCGGTTGCCATGATTAAGTCAATTAGAATACTCTTGTCCATTGTTGCCTTTTTATGATTATGAAATATGGTAAATGGATTTCAAGACAACCTTTCTGAATGGCTATCTTGAATTGAGTATCTATATGTCTCAGCCAGAGGAATTCATTGAACAAAGGTCAAGAGAAAAAGGTTTGCAAGCTCAAACGATCCATTTATGGATTGAAACAAGCATCTCCATCCCGGAATATAAAATTTGACATTGCAATAAAATCTTTTGGCTTTGAATAGAACGTTGACGAACCTTTTATTTACAAGAAATTGTCAATAAGACTATAGCCTTTTTGGTATTATATGTTGATGATATCCTACTCACTAGGAAGGAGGTAGGATTCTTTATTGACATTAAAATATGGCAAGCATCACAGTTTCAAATGCAAGATTTGGGAGATTTTCAATATATTCTTGGAATCAAAATAGTTTGAAATCATAAGGATAGAACGCTAGCCTTATCTCAAGCATCTTATATATACAAGATGTTGTCTAGATATAAGTGTTGGGGTTTGTGCCCTAAAGTTTCGTGTCTTGTAGTTTGTAAACAACTTTGTATGAACACTTGTGATGTATAATATATATGATATTTACTTCACTTCTTGACTTTGCATATTTAGATTTTTTTTTTTTATTTTACCACAAACCAATAAACTTAGTATCCCTGGTTGTCTTTATGTAACTTAAGCATATATGTAGTGACATACAAGTTGATCATGTCTTAAGTGACAAACAAAAAATAGTCTGTAATATATGGATTTAGGAGGGAAACCTTATCCTGGTAACACTACGGACGCGACCCACTTTGTGGAATTGTTACAAATGTTGTGACTTGTCACAGATGGTCTGATCCTGATCATTCGTGTAGTAGACATGCGAGCGGGGAAGTCCTATACAAAAGAGTTTTCATAAGACTTGACCTCGAAGTGTTAAATCTCTTGTCATATAACTCCGTTCATGACTGAGACTTCACTTTACTAGGATGACACATAGGTAAAATGACCTCAATTCTGAGTGAGTTGGGAACTCCTGCTATTGAGGGCGGTCCTTTGATTTTCATGGGTATGAGTGGCCAGAGCGCTGACTCAAACCTACCATTTTGAGGATTCGTCTGACTGGAAGCTAGAAACTCAGCTTCACAAGATGGAGTTCACTCCTTCCCCAAAGTAGGGGTAAGTAGATAGATTGCTCCCTTAAGGGCTGATCCCGAGGCTTGAACGATGTGACGCCACGCATCTTCTCATGGCCCAAGAGGTGTTCACACATAGTAGGACTATGTTGTATTGTTCATTAGAGGGATCAGTGGTACTTAAGGAGGAAGATGTAATTACAGGGGAAAAACGGTAAATTGGCCTGTTGTAATTATGAGCATCTATGAAGGGTCATCGTACTAATGATTAGTTATATCCAATAGACATAGAAATATATCTATGGCAAGAAGAGTTCAAGTATCGGTCTTTAGTAGAATGCTTGGAAATTAACAGATGGTGGATATTGTGACTAAAGAGTTTAGTCAGCTATTCACGTACCATTGGAGCTTCGAGCCATACGTCCATAAGGTCCCCTAGGTAGCTTGGATACAAGTTGAAAGCCAATTTTTAGGTTAGTTTGAAATTTCAAATTGACAAAAGGGAGTTCGATTATATATGATATAATTAACTTTATGTATGAGATACATTAATTTGGAGAAAATTGGGTATAAATATGATTTATATCTAGTGGAAGAAAATATTATAATTAATATATGATATTGATTTATGTGTTATGAATATGATGAGATCATATTCATTGGACAATTATAAAGGAAATAGGGCAGCGTCTCTTCTGTTCTAATAACGAATGAGTGTATTGAAAGATCACTTTAAGATGCATAAATAGTTGATGGTGTGTTAAGCATGAGATGCGTGGACATTATGAAAAAGAGTGTGTCATCACTTAGAAAATCAGTGCCTACAGGATAGTGTCTGCACCATCGCTTACATATACGATAGTGCTAAGCGATCACTTACCAATTACACCTTCGCGCTATTTACTAAACGATCGTTTACCTTTTCCTAAGCGATCATTTAGCTCCCGGTATTTATTAAATGATCGTATAGACGATCACTTAGTTTTTCCTACACGATCGTTTAGACGATCGCTTACCCTTTCCTACACGATTGTTTAGACGATCACTTACTTTTTCCTACATGATCATATACTTCACCTAAACGATCAAGCATCTTGTTTATGCGATAGACGACCTCATCTCCCACATGCTTGATCGTTGTGTACGGTCTCACTTTCTCCTTCCCTCTACCAAATCCGAACAAAGCCCACACTTTGGATTCTCACTCCAAGAATACTGAAAGCTCTGAATGGTGGTGTCATCTCTGTTTCCTTCTGTTTTATTTGTGATTGTTCGAGGTAGACGATTAGATTTTAGACTCGCTGTGAAGAAGAAATGTTCAACTGGTATGATATCTTGATCTGTTTAGGATTATGAATGCATATTAGTATGTTTGAATGTATATGTGGTGATTCTGTCACAATGAATTAGAAAGATCTACTTCTGCTCGTAGGAACTCTTGAATTAAAGGTCCATCAACTGGTATCAGAGCACTCGGTTTCTGATATTCCAATTCATTACTGCAAAAGAATTGCATTTACATTCACGGTGGGTACAACATGTCTACTCTCTATTTTAATTGTTAATTCGTTTGTGGATGTGTAGATTAATGGAAATTTCTGGGATGTAACCTTGGTTTGTTGAATTCTCTAGTTAATTGTAAAGGCCCTTGCATTTTTTGGGCACAATTAATTACTTTCAAGTCTATAAGTTCAAAGTTAGTTTGAGTCTCGAGTCGTTTTTTATGTAGTTCGGAGCAAGGGTTGCTGTTCTTCGTGGAAGAAAACGATCAAGTATTGGTCGTGTCGTGTAGACAATGAGGTAAACAATTGCTGAGTATCGGATGCATGGCTGTCGTTTAATGCACGTGCGCACAGACGATCGTATAGCTTAGCAAGCCTCATCGCTTAGTTATTGACTATACGATCGCAGAGTAATTGCATGGTAAATCGTTTACCTTTTGCATGCTAAGCGATCATCTAAACGATCAGGCTTCATGGCCTCATTGTTGTCTATGCGATCGTTTAGCTTTTATGCTATCGTCTAGTGTGCGCTACACGATCGTTTACCTGGAGGCGTTTACTAAACGATGGGAGCTTAGCCCTGTGGTTCAAGACCCGGTTCGCTTGTGAACTGGTTTGCTTAGCTGAATTATGTAAATAGATTGTTTTCTCATTCCAGTTTTGTTTTGATTCATCCCGGTCCATTAATCCATGGTTTTATACATATGATATATATTTTTGTTTTCATATGGTATGCACATATAGATCAATCCCACCTTAGGTCATGCATATTCTCTTTATTATAAGTGTTATGATTTAGTGAAGCATGATTTAGTTTACATAAGTGCATGCTCATGCATCATATAATATAAGGGTTATATTTATGTATGCTTTATTTATTTAACATAATATTTATAAGCATTATAAATACTTCGTTATTTGACATGAGTGTTTTAGTTGTTTATTTTATAAATAGTTATAAAATGAAATTAGAACAAAATAATTAGTAAAATATTAATATGTAGCAAATCTGTCTATAATAGACCTTTTGTCTAAGGTGGGTTCTATCTAGGCTTCGGTATTTAAGATGACAGCAATGGAACACCCCTACCTAGGAACCTACTTGGAAAGGTAATTTGAATAGATTTGATGCATGCATGCAAATTAAGGCCAGTCCATTAAAGAGTTTAATGTGACTACTTGGATTTTTTTCTTTCTTTAATTTCAAAGACAAAAGTTGTTTTTGAGAAAACTTAATAAATGACTTAGATCATTATCAGTAGCCGGATACTCTAGGTTAATAATTAGTAAAAGATTAATATGTAGCAAATCTATCTATATCTCGCGTTTCTCCCTCATAGTCCACACTGTGAGATCTGCTCTCGGCCTCGAGGCACCTTTGGCGTGTTCCCCTAATGGATGGTGTTTGGGTAGGACATTATCAAGGTGGATGGAGAGAGTGCTCATAGTAAGTGGGAGCGAGAAGTGTGACAGCATACCCCTCAGTCTCCCTCGTTGGATTGAATAAAGTTTTTGTGCATCGCCTCGTGGCACCTTAGGTATGTCCCCTTATAGGATAGCTGTTTTGCACGTTTCTTTATTTGATCTCCTGTAAGAGGATAAGGTTACTTAGTCTTTTGTCCTAATCTGCTTTTTCCCTACGGTAGACGCATTAGGGCGGGATTCTGAGGCCGAAAACGAGGGGTTACACTTATGCAAGATTATTAAGGGTTAATTATTCTGGACCAAACAAATGGTGGCTATTAGGTTTAGTTCCAAGAGTTGGTTCTGCCTAATGGTTGAGAATGTCTCATCCCAGTGAAGGGACATCTGATCACCCCATCGGTGACGCTTGTCTTACCTCGCAGTGGCTAGGGGTGTACATAGTCCGGGTTGAGCCGGGTTGGAAGATTTTTGTGGACTAACCCAAAAATTTGGGTTGGCTAATAATAAACCCTATTAGTTCTTTTTTGGAGGGTCAACCCAACCCAACCCAACCAAAAATTTCAGGGTTGGCCCGGGTTGGGTCATTGGTTTTTTTTTTTTTTTAAATTTGACTATTGTTTTTAACTTATATATAACTCCGTTCATGACTGAGACTTCACATCACTAGGATGACCATAAGTAACATGACCTCAATCTTGAGTGAGTCGGGAACTCCTGCCATTGATGGCGGTTCTTTGATTTGCATGGGTGCGAGTGACCAGAGTGCTAACTCAAACATACCATTATGGGGATTCATCTGATTTGGGAGCTGGGAACTCAACTTCACAAGATGGAGCTCACTTCTTCCCCAAAGCAAGGGTAAGTAGATAGATTGCTCTCTTAAGGGTTGATCCCGGGGCTTGAACGATGTGGTGTAACACACCTTCTCATGGCCCAAGAGGTGTTCACACATAGTAGAACTATGTTGTATTGTTCATTAGAGGGATCAGTGGTACTTAAGGAGGAAGATGTAATTACAGGGGAAAAATGGTAAATTGGCCAACTGTAATTGTGAGCATCTGTGAAGGGTCATCGTATTGATGATTTGTTATATCCAATGGACATAGAAATATATCTATGGAAAGACAAGTTCAACTGTCAGTCTTTAGTAGAATGCCTGACAATTAACGGATGGTGGATATCGTGACTAAAGAGTTTAGTCAACTATTCACGTACCGTTGGAGCTTCGAGCTATAGGTTCATAAGGTCCCCTAGGTAGCTTGGTGATAATGGGCAGAAATGCACGTTATTACAGTGCAAAGTCATAAAAAAATGCAGGATTGCGATGATAAAAATATACAATATTGCATCTAAAAGCATTAAGTTTACAACATTGCGATTGCATGCGCCCATCGCATTAAAACAACTAACTTATGTATTTTTGTGCAGAAAATGCGTTGATGCAAGGCGAAAATGCAATCGAAAGAAATTAATGTCCAAGCGCATTAAGAGATTGTGTTAACACAAGGCTATGCGATCATTTGCGCTCGTGAATATCTGCTCAAGAAGGTTGTCGAATAGAGTTGGCGCATCATGATGGGCGCATCTGGGTGAAAAGCGTAATAAATCACGATGGGACAAAAAGCTGATGACGGTCGATTCCGAATTAAGTTGACAATCTTTTAACGACCTACTGTACCAAGTACACTAAACTTTTCGATGATAAATATTCAGTGCATCAGACTGAGAATTAATGCCATCCCATCAGTGCAGTCATAAGAGAGAAGAAGCCTTTCACCCTGAAGCTCTATAAATACCAAAGGCCATCTTCAGTGAAAAAGTTTGTTCAGTTAGATAATTTTCCCTATAGTTAGAAGTAGCCTTGTTCTTAGTTTTCTTTTACTTAGAATGTGGAAGTGAGCGAAGGGAGATTATACCGAGAGATCATTCTGGTGAACTTGGAAGAGTGCCGGTGTTGGGATTATTGTCCTAATTCTCCCAGAGTCTTGTTGTTTTGTAAAGATACACATTGTTAAATGAATAAAATAAGTGTTATTTAATTCTGGCATTTACTCATATCCAATAAACAAATCTCCTTGGTTATCTTATGTGAACTTAAGCATGTATATGTGAAATACAAGTGGATCATGTCTTAAGTGATAACCTAAATCGGTCTGTAGTATAAGGATTAAGGTGGGATACTTGATCCTAGTGACACTACGGATACGACCCGCTTTGTAGAGGTTTGCAAGTGTTGTAAACTACTATGGATGGTTGATCCTGACCATTCATGTGGAGATGTGGAGTAGGGGTGTCATATACAAAGAGTTTGTATAAGACCTGGACCACGAGATGATTAGACTTTGTATATAACGCCGTCGATACTAGAGACTTGCATCTCACCTAAATGACCATAGGTGACACGACCTCAATCCTGAGTCTTTTGGGACTGTCTCTTATACACATCTAGATGTGTATAAGAGACAGGTATATAACGCCGTCGATACTAGAGACTTGCATCTCACCTAAATGACCATAGGTGACACGACCTCAATCCTGAGTCTGTCTCTTATACACATCTAGATGTGTATAAGAGACAGTAGTAAGACTATGACTTATGTTCATTAGAGAGATCAGTGGTACTTAAGGAGACAGATGTAACTACAGGGGCATAACGGTTATTGGCCCAATTGTACTTACGAGTAATCTGTGAAGGGTTGTCGCATTGCTCATTGGTTAAGATGGACACATAATATATCTGTAGTGAGGAGAGTTCAGCTGTTGGTCTTTAGTGGAGTGCCTGGCAGTTAACGGATAGTGGATCTCGTGACTAAAGAGTTTAGTCAGTTATTCACGTACCACTAGAGCTACGGATCTACAGGTTTATGAGGTCTCCTTGATAGCTTGGATCATTTTGAAGGATCAAGTTCTTGGTGTTGATTTGAAATATTCAAATTCAAAAGAGGTATTTTGATTATATGTGATATAATCGGTATGAAGTATGAGATACATCTAGTGGAGGAATTGATGTAAATGAGATTTACATTAAGTACCATAGAATAGAAAAAGAACTATGGTTTGTATATTTCATAAAATGAAACATTAAAACTATTGGTTATAAATATAGTATGATAAGTTGGTTATCATTTATATTTATAATAATATTGATTATTGGATAATTAATACTTTTTCTTTTAAATAACCAAATGTAGTGGGTGGTTATCGATGATGGTAACCGTGAGGTTTTAAAAGGAAATCAGTTTCCTATTTTGAACAAGAGGTTTTTTTTTTTTACAAAAGTTTAAAAAGAATTTGAGTTTTCTCTGCAGTGAAAAGAAACTCATGAAAGTCGTCAAGTAAATATAGATTTACTAAACGACGACTGGGCTAGGTAAATGATCGTGCAGGTGCTAGCTAAACGATCGTGCAATCGAGTCTGTAATTTGAAAACTTCGAGTTCGTCGAGTCGTTCATGATGAAACTTCGGCGCATGGCGATGTGGTTCTAAACGAAGAAGAAGATCAAGCGTTGATTGGATCGTGTAGCCTTAGGTAAATGATTGTTAGGATTTAACTAAGCGATCGTTTAGATATTTTTTCTAGGCGATCGAGTAGTATTTTCTAAACGATCGTTTAGCTAATGCTAAGTGATGGGGTAAATCGTTTACCATATCGTGTAACGTTGGTTGCGTGATTGCATAGGCACTGGAGGTAGGTGATCGCAGTGGGAGCATGATGATCGTGTAGTTAGAAAGCTTCATCACTTCGTTACTACCTATGCGATCGCACGTATGCGATACGAGACGCTAGCTAAGCGATCGCTTAGGCGATGGTGCTTCGTGGTATCGTAGTCGCTTAGACGATCGCGGAATGCGGGCGTCGTGTGGAGCGCGCTAAGTGATCATGTACTTTAGGCTTCATCGCTTAGTAAAGGTACATGATCGTGTTGTAATGGCTAAACGATCGTTTGGATTTTTCTAGACGATCATATAGTAATGCTAAACGATCGTTTAACTCTGGGAGTGCTGGTAAGAGATAGAACGAAAGGTTTGTTTTATCGTGTAGACGATCGCGGGGTGTTTCGTACACGATGGATGATTGAAGAAGCGATGCTTTTCCGAGTGGTTCAAGACCCGGTTCGCCTGTATGAACCAGAGACTCCTTGTCTTTGTAATAGATAGCTTTCCCTTTTGTGTTTTAAGGCAATTTTACCCAGTTCATCACCTTTTATTGCTTATACATGTGATGTATGGTACTTATATGTCAAAGTGTTTGTCATATAGTTAAAAACCCACCTTAGGTTGTGCAATTACTCATGCATCATGTATTATAAATATTATAATATTGCATGAAGTAATTACTTGAAAGCATGTGCATGCATCATGAAATATAAGAGTTATATTTTGCATGCATTGAGCATTATCATGCATCATCCTTTTATTATAAGTGTTATAGTCTAAGGGTGAATGGAAGCATATTTTGCTTGTTTCATTGCGGTTTTTGTATAAGTATTATATAAAAGAAGTAGCAATGAATGGACAATGCATTGAGCATGACGCTTAGGCCATTTTTAAACATTATGAATGCCTTGCATGTGTTAGCTTCGCATTGTGGTGGTTGTTTCCGTTTATAAGTGTTATAAAGGAAATTAGACTTAAAATCAATAATTCAGAGTTGCATGCGAACTTAGGGTAAACTCAAGTTTTTTAAAAGGGTTTTCAAATTGGATTGAGATAGACCTAAGTTCAAGTGGTTCTAAAGAGTTTAGTAACCTAGATTAATCTTTTAAAATCTGTTTAATAGAATTAAATTGGTTGGAATAAAAGATTAAATTTGTTGTAAACCTATCTAAAAGGGACCTTTTGTTTAAGGCGGGTTCTGGCTAGGTTGGGGTTCTTAAGTTGACGAAAACATAACACCTGTTTGATTTTATGTCCTAAAACTCATAGTTTGTAAATTAATAAACATATTCTGTTTTGTTTTTCGATAAAGTTGTTATTGAAATTGTAATCTTGAATCCAATAAACTAAGGTCCTGGGGCTATTTAATTTAGTTTGAATTTTATGTAGTGACATAAATGTGGATTAAGTTCAAATATATAGCCAAAATGGTCTATAGTATATGAATAAGGTTGGGCGCCTTATTCTGGGGACGCTACGGATGCGACCCACTATGTAGTTAGTACAAATGATGTGATCTTGAATCGTTCATATAGAGATATGTGAGTGGGGGCATCCTATGCAATGAGTTTATACATATAGAGATATGTTATTGGGCAAGCATATTGAGTGCAAATACCATCTGATCTGGGAGATTGTACATCGTGGAGATGTTGTAGTAACCTAGATATCTTTTGAGCAAAACATTGTCGATCCTTTTACAAAGTCCTTCACGGCTAAAGTGTTTGAAGGTCACCTACAGAGTCTAGGTCTACGAAGTTTGTAAACTAGGACAAGTGAGAGAACTTTTGGGTATATGCCCTAGTTTATTGTATTCGTTTATGTTATTGTAGTCATATGCTTTCTCACTTAAATTCAACATTGTGATACTCTACTAGGAGTTTTAGTCCAAGTGGGAGTTTGTTGGATTTATTCCTAAAATTGTAGTTTGTAAAGAATAAACATATTTCTATTTTGTTTTTTCGATAAAGTTGTTATTGAAAATAAGGTTGGGCACCTTATTTCTAGGGACGCTTTGGAGTGCGGCCACTTTGTAGTTAGTACAAACGATGTGATCCTGAATCGTTCATATAGAGATATGTGAGTGGGGGCATCCTATGCAATGAAGTTTGCATAAGACTAAACCATGAAATAGTTCACTTTTTACGTTCTAAATGTCGTTTTATGTTATAAAACTGACTATTTCGTTAATTGATGACCTAGGTAACTTAATATTAATCCTAGCTAACTAATGAACTCCTGTTCACTCGAAATTATCCTTAGATCTACATAGGTGAGGAAGCCAATATTGCTAGCCCAATAAGCCTCCCATTTTCAGGGGTAAGATCGGGTGGATAGCTGGCAACATAGGACTGCAAGATGGAATTCACTCCTACCCATTATAGGGATATTAGATAGGTTTGTTCCCTTTAGTACTGAAACCAGGTCTTGAAACAAGGGAGCCCACCCTCTCCTTGCGCCGAGAGGGATTGGTTTATAGGTTGGACCTTAAACCAATTGTTATTAGAGGATCAGTGGAAACTTAGGACAAGATGTAGTCTTGGGGGTAAAACGGTTTTTATGACCCAGCCGAGATTAAAAACATCCATATGAAGGATTAACTTACTCATCATGGTTATATCAAAAGGACACACAAATATATCTATAGTTGAGAGGAGTGCAACTACGAGACTTTAGTGGAATGACCCGTTAGTTAACGAATGTTTGATTAGCTCCGTTTAAAGAGTTTAGCTAGCTAATCTGGATCGTTGGAGCCCATGATCTATAGCGTCCATTAGGTTCCCTTACTAGCTCATATGGAAAAATAAACTTAGACAGTATGATAGAATAATTTGAATTGTTCGAAATTAGAGTAGAGAAGAGAGAAACCGACAAAGTATATGTGATATAGTGGTCGGTATTTTTTTAGCTTAGAGATACAGCTTTAATATTTAAATGTGATTTAAATAGCAAGAATATGAATAAGTTCGTATTCGGAAGCTCGAAAATGATGGAAATGGTCAAAGTTGTAAAAAGTCAAAGAGTTGACTTTTGACTTTGAAAAGTCAAACTTTGACCGACCTTATATTCAAATGTGATTTGAATTTCGAGAAAATGATTCGGATTCATGCTCGGGAGGTCAAAATATTAGTCAACACGAAAAAAATCATAAAAAGTCAATGTTGAGTTTTTTGGTCAAAGTTTGACTTGACCAAATGACTATGCCCTTTGACTAAAGTTAGTGGAAAATATCTAAACTTTTGTTGGATAATTCCACTAACAAATAGTGGGCTAGGTGTTGGCTTTATAGTGGAGACATTAAGCCGACGAAGATAGTGAATTATAGTGTTGGGTTTTTAAATAATTTGGTTCATGCAATTGTGCATGGTTTTTTCTATAAAATGGGCTTTTGAATTAAAATTAAAGAGTATTTGTCAATTTGCCAATTTTGTTTTCAAAATTAGGAGAAAAAAACAAACCCAAACCCTACCTAAATTCTCCTTCATTTTCCATTCTCCCTTTCTTTCTCTGTGTTTTCTTCATCCACTGCGGTCCCACAACCTGGTTCTGAATCCAGATTAGATAGTAGTCAACTCTAGTGATAGTTCGTCTATGTTCAGGTCGAGATTCAACGAGGAAAAGCGGGTTTCAGGAGCTTCAAAGGTTACTTGCTATCCTCTTTTATTTATGGTTTTTCCGCTCTTTAATTGCAATGCCTTATTTCCTTTTGTTTAGAAGCAATTAGATGTTAATTAGGTCCTAATTTCATTGCGTATGTCTCGTGTTCCATCATGTGGTATCAGAGCATGCTAGAAATACGCTCAATTGCTTTTGGATGGGTGTTTTTTTTCCTATCTACTTCAAGTTGTTGAATGAAATTGGACTAAAGTGGATTTATTATGATTAGCATTATTTTTCTCTAAATTTCTTGTGGAAATTTTTGTAATTGCTCACATATTTATGAGCATTAATTGTTGGAAAAAGGGTCTGTAAATCCCTGTTTGGAGTCATTATGACGTGAAATATTAGCGCTTAATTTCTTGATTCTGGGAGAGAGATGAACAACAGTAATTGGAGAAAATTTGCTTCACACAGACCTTGAATTCTGCTCCAGATCGAGGTAGCTCCCAGACCCGACCCGACCCGGTTCACCACCCAGCTCCTGCTTGCTCCGCTTCCCGACTCGGTACGAAGCTGTCATGTGCGACTCGCGACTCGTGAGCTCCTCCCGCCTTCGCGACCCGCTTTTCATTTGCCCGACCCTCCTGCACCACCGTTGACTGCACCAACGGCCGTTGACCAGTTGGTCCAGATGGTCTGGACTAGTCTGTTTGACCTGGTTGAGCCAGTTTGACCGGTTTAACTTGGTTTTTGGAGTTTTTGGGCCGGTTCGAGAATTTTTTGGCCGGTTCAAGATGGTTCAATGTGTTTGAAGCTGATTCCGGGAAGCTGGTTGCTGAATTTTGTAATAAATTATTTATTTGTTTGTTTTTAATGCCAAAATCGGTCCACTTTAGTGTTGTTTACCTATTATGCATGTGATGTATAATGTTGTTTGATTATATGTGCATATAGTATGCCATATAGTTTTAAAACCCCACCATAGGAAGAGCATGTGACATGTATTTGTTATATCTTATAAGTGTTATAAAATATATACTATACATGCTTAGTTTTAATATAAGTGTTATATGAAAGCATGTTTGATTGAAGGAAGCATATTATAGATGAATGCTCTAAGGTTATAATTGTTATAATTTATTTTATAATTGTTATAAAATAACCTAGACTTCTAAAATCTATAACAAAGATAAGATGCATGCTCATTTAGGGTTAACCATCGAGCAATCCCAATTTTCATAGAAAATAGGTCGATATCTTGTAAAGCCGAAGTTACAAGAAAACTCACTCGGCAAGATCTTGACAAAAAGTCAGATAAGATGACTAAGGTTGAAGGTTTTTTAAGTTGACAGTTCACGGAACACCTACTACCTGGAGATCAAGCCGGCATCTGAGATAGGTTAAACCGGTTTTATGAGCATGCGTGAGCGGTGTGAAGTAATAAAATTTGTTTATCACCTAGACATCGTAGGTTAAAAATTCAGTATAAAAGTTATACTTGGATGAATCACCTAGACTTAGGATATGTTTAGTTAGCCGAAATGTATCGTTAAGTATTTTATACCCTAACCGTCTAGAACACTTCAATTGGAGAGAAGTAATGTACTTTTAGCTCTAGCGTCCCTAAGAGTCATACGGTGAGACTCATGCTTGGCTTTGGGCCACCCTAGGAGCGGACTCCATTCGGAGAGTGTTTGTATGAGTCAATACCAAGGTGAATAGAGGAAGTTGTTCATAGTAAGTGGGAGAAAGAAGTGTGTCAACATATCCTACGGTCTCTTCCATTAGGTCGCACAGTGAGATTCCTATAATGCGCCTGCATATCTGCCCTGGAGCGATCTTACCAATCGAAGGGCTGTATTATAGGATTCAGAACTCTGCGAACTCTAAAAATTGATAGGGTCTCTCAGGTCCGTTTTCATTCTTGTCTTTCCAACTTCGGGAGCATAATGATTCCGATCTTTGAGGTCTGAAAATGGAGGGTCACACATACGAGAATTACGTGTTGGATTTTATGTCCTAAAACTCGTAGTTTGTAAATTAATAAATATATTATGTTTTGTTTTTCGATTAAAGTTGTTATTGAAATTGTAATCTTGAATCCAATAAACTAAGGTTCTGAGGCTATTTAATGTAATTTGAACTTTATATAGTGACATAAATGTGGATCAAGTTCAAATATATAGCCAAAATGGTCTATAGTATATGAATAAGGTTGGGCACCTTATTCTGGGGACACTATGGATGCGGCCCACTTTGTAGATAGTACAAACGATGTGATCCTGAATCGTTCATATAGAGTATGTAAGTGGGGGTATCCTATGTAAAGAGTTTACATAACAAGAATATATGTGATATAGTGGTTGGGTCTTTTTTAGCTTAGAGATACAGCTTTAATATTTAAATGTGATTTAAATATCAAGAATATGAATACGTTCGTATTAGGAAGCTCGAAAATGATGGAAATAGTCAAAGTTGTAAAAAGTCAAAGAGTTGACTTTTGACTTTGAAAAGTCAAACTTTGACCGACCTTATATTCAAATGTGATTTGAATTTTGAGAAAATGAATGCGGATTCATGCTCGGGAGGTCAAAATTAGTCAACACGGAAAAAATCATAAAAAGTCAAAATGTTGAGTTTTTGGTCAAAGTTTGACTTTGACCAAATGACTATTTTGCCCTTTGACTAAGTTAGTGGGAAAATCCAAAATTTTGTTGGATAATTCCACTAACAAAATAGTGGGCTAGATGTTGGCTTATAGTAGAGACATTAAGCCCACTAAGTGAGTGGATTCTAGGTGTTGGGTTTTTGTGAAGTTTTTTCATGCAATTGTTGCATGCATTTTTTCTATAAATTGGGCTCTTCAATTTAGTTAAAAGACTTTTGCCATTTTGAAAATTAGTTTTCTGATATTTGGGCTGGAAAATTATAACTTTGTAAAGAAAAAAAAGAAAACACCCAAACCTACTCAAAATTCCATTCCTTATTTTCATCTCTTTTATCTCTCTCGGTTCTTTTCATCCACCGGGTCCCACAACTCGGTTCTGAGTCCAGAGGATAGTAGGTCAACTCTAGTGGTGGTCCAAAAGAGTTCAGGTCGAGATTCAATGAGGAGAAACGGTTTTCGGGAGCTTCAAAGGTAACATCTCTACACTTTTAATTCACTATTTTTTCCTTCATGATGCATGTTTATTTCCTTTAATTTAAGAGCAATTAGAGTGTAATTAGGTCCTAGTTCCACTGCGTATGTCTCGTGTTCCATCATTACTAAGTGTTAGTAAATTATTGACCAAAGTAGCGATAACTGAGTTACTATAGAAATAAGAGTTATTCTGGTGATAGTATCTAGTCAAGATAGTCTTGGTTCAATGGAGGAATAGTCGATCACCCCTCGGTGAAGGTTATTCTAAACCGTTGAAATATCGTTGTAAAATATAATAATGAAGGGTACATTATTAGTTTTTTTGCTAAACTTGATTGGATTCAAAAAATTAATGTTAGTTTTTTTGCTAAACTTGATTGGATTAAAAAGATTAATATTTTTTACTAAAAAGGATATGTTTTTCTTTTCAACATGACTAGCTCTCTAGATCAACTCTTAGCTTCCAAGAAACTAAACAGTGATAATTACTCAACATGGAAAACAAATCTGAATTCAACACTAGTAATAGATGACCTGAGATTTGTCTTAACTGAGGAATGTCCTCAGGCCCCTGCCTTAAAAGAAGCACAAGGTAAATATGATTTACTAGTTGCTGAGACATGTTTAGTGGAGGATGATACCTCAATCTGGATATTATATTCATGAGCCACTAATCATATTTGCTTCTCTTTTCAGGAAACTAGTTCCTGAAAAAAGCTTGAAGAAGGCGAGATCATCCTCAAGGTTGGAACAGGAGAGGTTGTCTCGGCCGAAGCAGTAGGAGAATTGAAGTTGTTTTTCAACGATAGATATATCATACTTAAAGATGTTTTGTATTCACCTCTTATGAAGATGAATTTAATATCTATCGGTTGTATTATGGAACAAATGTATAAGATATCTTTTGAAGTTAATGAAGCGTTCATTTTCAGAAAAGGTATTCAAATTTGTTTTGCTATACTTGAAAACAACTTATATAAGTTAAGACCAACTAAAGTAAAATTTGTCTTAAATACCGAGATGTTTAGAACAATCGAAACTCAGAATAAAAGATAAAAAGTTTCTTCTAATGCCTATCTATGGCACTTAAGACTTGGTCACATAAATCTCAATAGGATTAAGAGATTGGTTAAGAATGGACTCCTAAATTAGTTAGAAGACAATTCTTTACCTCCATGTGAGTCTTGTCTTAAGGGAAAAATGACTAAGAGATCTTTTAATGGAAAAGGTCTCAGAGCCATAATACCCTTAGAGCTCGTAAATTCGGACATCTGTGGACCAATGAATGTCAAAGCTCGAGGTTGGTATGAATATTTCATCAGTTTTATTGATGATTATTCAAGGTATAGTCATATTTACCTAATGCATCACAAGTCTGATCCTTTTGAAAAGTTCAAAGAATAAAAGGCTGAGGTTGAGAACCAGTTAGGTAAAAAAATTAAGCACTACGATCAGATCGAGGTGGGGAATACATGGATTTAAGATTCCAGGACTATATGATAGAACACAAAATCAAGTCACATCTCTCTGCACCTAATATGCCTCAGCAAAATGGTGTATTTGAAAGAAGAAACAGAACCTTGTTGGACATGGTTCACTCAATGATGAGCTTTGCTAAGTTACCTGATTCCTTTTGGGGACATGCATTAAAGACTGCTGTATATATTTTGAATAACGTTGCCTCTAAAAGTTTTTCAGAAAAACCTTATGAGTTATGGAAAGGGCGTAAAGGCAGTTTATGTCACTTTAGGATTTGGGGATGCCTGGCACACGTGTTGGTGACAAATCCTAAAAAATTGGAACGTCGTTCAAAACTATGCCTATTTGTAGGTTATCCAAAAGAAACAAATGGTGTTCTATTTTACGATCCTCAAGAGAATAAGGTATTTGTATCCAAATGCCACATTCTTAGAGGAAGACCACATAAGAAGTCATCAACCTCGCAGTAGACTAGTATTGAATGAAATTTCCAAAAATGCTACAGATAGAGCTAGTTCATTTACAAAAGTAATAGATAAAACTAGTACATCTGGTCAGTCACATCCTTCTTAAGAGTTGAGAATGCCTCGACGTAGTGGGAGGGTTGTTCCTCAGCCTGACCGTTACTTGGGTTTAACAGAAACACAAGTTGTCATACATGATGGCGACATAGAGGATCCATCGACCTATAAACAGGCGATAAAAGATGTGGACTGTGATCAGTGGGTCAAAGCCACGGACCTCGAAATGGAGTTTATGTACTTCAATTCTGTCTGGGAACTTGTCGATCAACCAAATGATGTAAAACCAATTGGTTGTAAGTGGATCTATAAGAGAAAACGAGACTAAGCTGGTAAAGTACAGAATTTTAAGGCTCGACTTGTGGCAAAGGGTTATACCCAGGGAGAGGGAGTGGACTATGAAGAAACATTCTCTCCTGTTGGCATGCTTAAGTCGATTAGAATACTCTTATCCATTGCCACCTTTTATGACTATGAAATTTGGCATATGGATGTCAAGATAGCCTTTCTAAACGGCGATCTTGAGGAGAGTATCTATATGGCTCAACCGGAGGGGTTTATTGCACAAGGTCAAGAACAAAAGGTTTGTAAGCTCCAAAAATCCATTTATGGGTTGAAACAAGCTTCTAATCTTGGAATATAAGATTTGATACTGCAATCAAATCTGATGGCTTTGAACAAAATGTTGACGAGCCTTGTGTTTACAAGAAGATCATCAATTCTACTATAGCGTTCTTAGTTTTATATGTTGATGATATTCTACTCATTGGGAATGAAGTAGGTTACCTAATTGATATCAAGAAATGGCTAACAACGCAGTTACAAATGAAATATTTAGGAAATGCACAGTATGTTCTCGGGATTCAGATTATTCGGAACCGCAAGAGCAGAACACTAGCCATGTCTCAAGCAACTTATAGAGACAAAATGTTGTCTAGGTATAAGATGCAGAATTCCAAAAGAGGTTTGTTACCTTATAGATATGGAATTCATTTGTCAAAGGATCAATGTCCTAAGACACCTAAAAAGGTTGAGGATATGAGATGCATTCCCTATGCTTCTGCAGTAGGGAACCTGATGTATGCAATGTTATGTACTAGACCTGACATATGCTACGTAGTAGGGATAGTCAGCAGGTATCAGTCCAATCCTGGATATGATCATTGGATTTCCGTTAAGAATATCCTCAAGTATCTTAGGAGAACAAGGAACTACATGCTCGTGTATGGTACTAAAGATTTGATCCTTACTGGATACATTGATTATGATTTTCAAACCGAAAAAGATGCTAGAAACTCTACATTTGGATCAGTGTTCACTTTTAACGGAGGAGCAGTAGTGTGGAGAAGTGTGAAGCAAAACTGTATTGCGAACTCCACAATGGAAGCTGAATACGTAGTTGCTTGTGAAGCAGTAAAGGAAGCAGTATGGTTGAAGAAATTCTTAACAGATTTGGAAGTTGTTCCAAATATGCATCTGCCTATCACCCTATTTTGTGATAATAGTGGTGCAGTTGCAAATTCAAGAGAACCAAGAAGCCACAAGCACGGCAAGCATATTGAGTGCAAATACAATCTGATCTGGGAGATTGTACATCGTGGAGATGTTGTAGTATCCCAAAAATCTTCTGAGCAAAACATTGCTGATTTTTTACAAAGGCCCTCACGGCTAAAGTGTTTGAAGGTCACTTACAGAGTCTAGGTCTACGAAGTTTGTAAACTAGGACAAGTGGGAGAACTTTTGGGTATATGCCCTAGTTTATTATATTCATATGTTTATTGTACTCATATGTTTCTCACTTAAATTCAACATTGTGATACTCCACTAGGAGTTTTAGTCCAAGTGGGAGTTTGTTGGATTTTATGTCCTAAAACTCGTAGTTTGTAAATTAATAAACATATTCTATTTTGTTTTTTGATAAAGTTGTTATTGAAAATAAGGTTGGACGTCTTATTCTGGGGACACTATGGATGCAGCCTACTTTGTAGTTAGTACATATGATGTGATTCTGAATCGTTCATATAGAGATATGTGAGTGGGGGCATCCTATGCAATGAGTTTGCATAAGACTGAACCATAAAATAGTCACTTTTTATGTTCTAAATGCCGTTTTATGTATAAAACTAACTATTTCGTTAATTGATGACCTAGGTAACTTAATCTTAATCCTGAGCTTGAACGACGTGAACTTCCGTTCACACTCGGAATATCCTTACATCTGCATAGGTGAGGGTAGCTCAATATCCGGTGGCAATAAACCGTGCCATTTCCAGGGGTAAGATCGGGTGGATAGGTGGAAAAAGGAGATGCAAAGACGGAATCACTTGCCTACACGTTTGATACGGGATAGTAGAGTAGGGATTGTCTCCCTTGGTAGTACTTCGAACCAGGTTTGAAACAAGGCCCCTAACCGCTCTACCTTGGCTGAGACGGGATTCTGTTTATAGGTTGGACCTTTACAATACCATGTAGTAGAGGGTCAATGGAAACTTAACGGACAAGTATGTAGTCTCTGGGGGTAACAAGGTTTTTATGACACACAGCCGAGATTACGAAACAACCTATGAAAATTAAGCTTACTAATCATGGTTTATATCTATAGAACAACAATATAATTTATAGTGGGAGTGCAACTACGTGACTATAGTGGATAACCCGTTAGTTACGAATGTGATTAGCTCCTGTCTAAAGAGTTTAGCAGCTAATCTCGAATCGTTGGAGCCACATGATCTATAGGTTCATTAGGTTACCTACTAGCTCATATGTGAATAAACTTAGAAACAGTATGATAGCAATATTTTGAATTGTTCGAATTAGGTAGAGAGAGAGAACCGACAAGTATATGTGATATAGTGGTCGGGTCTTTTTTTAGCTTAAGGATACAGCTTTAATATTTAAATGTGATTTAATATCAAGAATTATGTAAATACTGTTTGATTCGGAAGCTCGAAAATAATGGAAATGGTAAAGTTGTAAAAAGTCAAAGAGTTGACTTTTGACTTGAAAGTCAAACTTTGACCGACCTTATATTCAAATGTGATTTGAAATTTCGAGAAAATGAATGGGGATCTCATGCTCGGAGGTCAAAATTAGTCAACACGGAAAAAATCATAAAAAGTCAAAATGTTGAGTTTTTTGGTCAAAGTTTTGACTTTGACAAATGACTATTTTTGCCCTTTGACTAAAGTTTAGTGGAAAAATACCAAACTTTTGTTTGGATAATTCCACTAATTAAAATAGTGGGTTAGGTGTTGGTTTATAGTAGAGACACTAAGCCCACGAAGATAGTGGATTATTGGGTTTTTATGGATTTGGTTCATGCAATTGTTGCATGGTTTTTTCTATAAAATGGGCTTTTGAATTTAAATTAAAGAGTTTTGTCAATTTGCCAATTTTGTTTTCAAAATTGGGATGAGAAAAAAAACCCAAACCCTACCCAAATTCTCCTTCATTTTCCATCTCCTTTCTCTCTCTCGGTTTTCTTCATCCACCGGGTCCCACAACCTGGTTCTGAATCTAGAGGATAGTTCTAGTGATGGTTCGTATGTGTTCGGGTCGACATTGAACGAGGAAAAGAGGGTTTCGGGAGCTTCAAAGGTTATATGCTATCCACTTTTATTTACTGTTTTTCCTCTTCAATTTGCATGCTTATTTCCTTTTGTTTAGAAGCAATTAGAGTGGTATTAGGTCCTAATTCCGCTGCATATGTCTTATGTTGCATCAACACCCCTACCTGGGAACCTACCTGGAAAGGTGAACTAGATAGATTTTCAATAAGCATGTGACGTTTTGGTCAAAGACTTCGTTAAAGAGTTTAATGGATGATGATCAAAAGTTGTTCAACTATCCAAAGAAAAAGTTACTCTTGGGAAAACCTAAAAGTCACTTAGTTAAAATCCTTAGCCATGTTTTTCTAAGTAAACCAAACCCTAGGTTATAAAATACTCAGTGGGAGGAGGAGACGTATCAGATATTCCTATGATTCCACTCACGTTTCTCCCTTATGTTCACACCGTCAGATTCATGCTTGGCCTCGAGATGCCCCAGGATGCATCCCTCTTCAGGTGGTGTTTGCATGAGTTAATATCAAGGGGGACGGAGAAAGTATTTATAGTAAGTAAGTGAAGGGTGTGTGCCAACACGTCCTATGGTCTCTAGCATTGGTTCACACCATGAGATTATTCTGTACTCCCTCGTGTCGCCTTCGATGCGGCCCCATTCGGATGGATTTTGTGCAGTTGGTCAATATCAAGGTGAACTCCAGAAATGGATAGGGTCACTTTAGGTTTTGCCCCAATTGGTTTTTTTCCTTTCGGATTGGCTTTTTGAGCCAGACCTCTAGGGCTTAAAATGGCGAGTCACACTTACGAGAGATTGTTAAGTAAGTTAATGATCTCTTGGCCAAATCAATTATGGCTAGTCGTTATAGGAGCAAAAGTAGTTCTGGTATTAATGACTGGTTGAGATCTTCTCAATTCAGAGGAGGGATAACTGACCTCCCTTTGATGACTTTTGTCCTAAACTTTTGAAGTGTCATTGCAAAACTAGATGTCTCACGGGGTTCTTGTTAGTTTTTCTAAAACCTTATTGGTTGTTATTTTGTTTTACAACGGGTATTTGCTTAAAACCTAACGTAGGTCAATGTGTTTTTCTTTTCAGCAACTTGTTAATATTTTCGTTTAAAGTTTTTAAAAATGACCGATTTATTACAGTGGAAAGAATTGTGTGAAACAAATTTTGTGGAAAACGACCTCCATCCACTACTCTCCAAAAGAGGAGACAAGACAGTAAATATGATTTATTGGTCTTGGAGACATGTCTGATAGAGAATGATGATTCTGCATGGACCCTAGATTCAGGTGCTACCAATCATGTCAGTTCCTCTTATCAAGGATTTAGTTGCTAGAAAACATTGCCACAGGGAGAGATGACTCTTCGAGTCGGTAATGGTGAGGTTGTTTCAGCTATTGCTGTAGGTAGGCTAAAGTTATTTGTTGACAAGAAACATTATTTGTTACTGGATAATATTTTTTATAGTTCCTCATATTAAGAGGAACTTAATCTCGGTTTCTTGTCTCATTGAATAAGGCTATACCATCTCCTTTTCTGAGAATAAAGTGTTTATTTTCAAGAATGGAATGGAGATTGGTTCTGGTTCAATGGAAAATAACTTATATGTACTAAGGTCATTAGTCATAAAAGCCTTGTTTAACATTGAAATGTTCAGTACGACAACAACAGCTAAAAGACCAAAGGTTTCTCCAAAGAAAAATGCCCATCTTTGGCATCTAAGGTTAGGTCACATCAACCTCAATAGGATTGAGAAGTTGATGAAAAGTGGACTTCTAAAGAGTTTAGAAGAAAACTCCTTACCAATATGTGAATCATGCCTCAAAGGTAAGATGACCAAACGACCTTATACTGGAAAAGGTTACAGAGCCAAGGAAGCCTTGGAGCTTGTACATTCAGACCTCTATGGTCCGATGAATGTTAGAGCTCGAGGTGGATATGAATATTTCATCTCTTTCATAGATGATTATTCAAGGTTTGGATATCTCTTCCTAATGCAACGTAAGTCTAAAGCTCTTGACAAGTTCAAGGAGTATAAAGCTGAATTTGAAAACTTGTTAAGTAAGAAGATAAAAACACTACGATCTATTTGTGGTGGAGAGTATATGGACCTCTAATTCTAGAACTATATGATAGAACATGGAATTGCATCCCAACTCTCAGCCCCAAGTACACCTCAGCAGAATGGTGTATTGATAACGGGTAGAAATGCACATTATTACATTGCTAAGTTATTAAACAATGAGGGTTTGCATTGATAAAATATGTTAGATTGCGTCCAAAAAGCATTAAGTTTATAACATTGCGGTTGCACATTCATCACATAGAAATAGTTAACTTTTTTTTGTTTTTATGCAGAATATGCGTTGACGCAAGGCGAAAAGCACGATCACAAGAAATCAACGAACGAGCGCAGCATTACCGAAAGGCTTTGCGGTGATTTGTGCTCGCAAACTTCTGCTCAAGAAGGATTGGCGCATAGAGTCGGCACAACTTGGTGGGCGTATCTGGGTGAAAGGCATAATTAAACACGATGGGACAGAAAGTTGGTGACGGTCGAATCCAAATTAAGCTGACAAGCCGCTAACGATAACAAGCACATCCCAGCTTTTCGGTGACAAATATTTGGCTCATTAGTCAGAGAATTAAAGCCATCCCATCTGTGCAATCATAAAAGAGAAGCCACCTTTTACCCCGGAAGCTCTATAAATACCGAAGGCATCCTTCAGAAAAGGGGTTAACAAGTTCACCTGTTCACTGATTTAGGAACTTTAGCCGTGTTCATAGTTTTCTTTTATTTTTAAGGCAGAGCATGCGAAGAGTAGAGATGCCGGAAGATCGTTCAGGGAAACTTGAGAGAGAACCCGAAGGCATAAAAGCAGAGAGCAAGCCGACTCTCACAAGAGCTAGATTATCTTTTGGACAAGAGTAGAAAGACAGTGTAAAAGTCTGGGAAGCAAGAGATTGCTACCAGGCTCTTTATTCTCTTCTTGCATTGTTATTTTATACTTCAACTTTATATTTATTCAATGGAAGTTCTTATTCTACATCTGTTCACTCTCTTAGCATGCATGAGTAGCTAAACTTGTCGAATGGGTTGAAAAGAACTAACCTAACATAACCTACGAAGTTCATTGCTTGCGATTATCTTATGTTATGTTGTGGCAAACATCCCTTTAGAGCTAGTCGAGAGAGAGTCTAAAGAAAGAACCTAAGACTTGAGAGAGCTAGGTTAGAATCTAGACTCGAGAGAGCAAGATTTGAACTGCATAAACAAGAGATAGGGACTTAGAGATAAGCTCTGTTTTCCAACCTACATTGTATGCATCCTAGAGATAGGAATGATATTATGTGGTCAACTTATTTGTGTGTGTGTCATTTTGTCATCGCATAAATAAGAATAGAGGCTTATGTGTAGGTCCTATAGACTTATCCCATATATCACATGCGTTCTAACTTTAGAAGCCGTAGCATTCGCATCGAGAGATGGTTTATGATTGTATGTGTGTTGCATGATCGCATAACATGAACGCATCCTAGGAAGTGTTAGTCGAAACCCTTCTCAACCCGTTCACCGCATACTCATCACATCTTTCGTTTTATCAACTCTTTTCGAACTTCGCCGCATTTGTTTATTTTCATTACCGCAACAAACAAAACTAACAACTATTTGAGTTACCAGTTATCGCAAACTTTTCCTAAAAATTACCACCACAACCTGTTTTCCCAAGTCCCTGAGTTCGACCCTGGACTTACCAGGAAACTCAGTGGGGTTTACACTTAGATTCCACTGAGAAAACTTGAGTGCTCAATGCATTTTCATCATCGCATTACATCCATAATTCCACATCATAAAATAACGCATCATGTATCAGAAAGGAGAAACAAGACCTTGTTGGACATGGTTCGGTCTATGATGAGTTATGCTCATCTTCCAGATCGTTTTGGGGTTATGCAATGCAAACTGCATGTTATATCCTGAACAACATTCCCTCGAAAAGTGTTTCTGAAACACCTATTGAGTTATAGAGAGGCCATAAAGGTAGTTTATGCCACTTCAGGATTTGAGGCTGTCCGACACATATGCTGGTGACTAACCTAAAAAAGTTGGAACCACGTTCGAATGTTTGCCTTTCTGTAGGCTACCCTAAGGAAACGAGAGGAAGATACTTCTATGATCCAAGTGAGAACAGAGTGTTTGTTTCCACTAATGCTATCTTCTTGGAAGAAGATCACATGAGGGATCATAAGCCACGAAGTAAACTTGTTTTACGTAGATCTCAAGTGAGACTGAGACTGCTGAGGGTTCAACAAGAGTTGTTGAACAGGCCGACAGATCAACAAGAGTTGTTGATGTCAGGACGTCTAGTCAACCAGCAAGTTGAGACTGCCTCGACGTAGTGGGAGGGTTATGAACCCATCGGATCGCTACATGGGTTTGACTGAAGCCCCAAACGTCATTGTGAATGATGGGGTCGAGGATACCTTGCCTTTTAAGAAAGCAATGGAGGAGTTGACAAAGATGAATGGATTAAGGCCATGAACCAGGAAATGAAGTCTATGTACTTCAATAACGTTTGGGAGCTTGTTGATCCACCTGATGGGGTAAGAACTATTGGGTGTAAATGGATCTATAAGAGAAAGAGAGGTGTAGATGGAAAGGTGCAAACCTTTAAGGCTAGGCTCGTGGCAAAGGGTTATACCCAGGTTGAGGGAGTTGACTATAAGGAAACTTTCTCACCTGTTGTCATGCTTAAGTCTATCAGGATTCTCCTGTCCATAGCCACATTTAATGATTATGAAATATGGCAAATAGACGTCAAGACTGCCTTTCTGAATGGTAATCTTGAGGAGACAATCTATATGACTCAACCAGAGGGGTTTGTAATTCCAGATCAAGAGCAAAAGGTTTGCATGCTTAATAGGTCCATTTATGGGCTGAAAAAAGCATCTCGATCTTGGAACATCAGTTTCTCACCTGTTGTCATGCTTAAGTCTATCAGGATTCTCCTGTCCATAGCCACATTTCATGATTATAAAATATGGCAAATAGACGTTAAGACTGCCTTTCTGAATGGTAATCTTGAGGAGACCATCTATATGACTCAACCAGAGGGGTTTGTAATTTCAGATCAAGAGCAAAAGGTTTGCATGCTTAATAGGTCCATTTATGGGCTGAAACAAGCATCTCGATCTTGGAACATCAGATTTGACACTGCTGTCAAGTCGTTTGGCTAGCTGCCCATTCCAAATGAAAGACTTGAGTGAGGTACAGTCTGTTCTTGGGATCCAGATCATTCAGGATTGCAAGAACAAACAGTTAGCCCTGTCTCAGGCATCGTACATTGATCAAATGTTGATCAGGTACGTGATGAAGGATTCCAAGAGAGGTTTATTACATTTCAGGCATGAAATCGTTCTGTCTAAGGATCAATGTCCTAAGACACCTCAAGAGGTTGAGGAGATAAGACGGATTCCCTATGCTTCTGCTATAGGAAGCTTGATGTATGTTATGTTGTGTACCAGACCCGACATTTGCTATGCAATAGGGATTGTCAGTCGGTATCAGTCTAATCCAGGATTTGATCACTGGACACTAGTCAAGACGATCCTCAAGTATCTTCGAAGAACGAGGGACTACATGCTTGTGTATGGAGATAAGGATCTAATCCTTACAGGATACACGGACTCTGACTTTAAGACCGATTGAGATTCTCGCAAATCAACATCGGAGTCGGTGTTTACTTCGAATGGAGGGGCTGTAGTTTGGTGAAGCATCAAGCAAGGATGCATCGCAGACTCCACTATGGAAGCCAAATATGTAGCAGCTTATGAAGCAGCTAAAGTGGCTGTTTGGCTGAGGAAGTTCCTTACAGATTTGAAAGTTATTCCAAATATATATTTGCCTATCACTCTTTATTGTGATAACAGAGGGGCTATGGAATATTCGAAGGAGCCTCAGAGTCATCGTCGAGGTAAGCACATAGAACGGAAATATCACCTGATCTAGGAGATTGTGTGTCGTGGTGATGTGATAGTCGAGCAAATCGCATCGGAGCATAACGTTGTTGATCCCTTTACAAAGTCTGTCACGGCTAAAGTGTTTGAGGGTCACCTGGAGAGTCTTGGTCTACAGGACATGCGACATCTTGTCTAGGGCAAGAGGGAGATGATACTGGGGTATGCCCTAGTTTATTGTATATTGTACATTTTTATATTGTATTATACATTAGTCTCCCAAGTCATTAGGACAAGTGAGAGATTGTTGGGATTGGTGTCCTAATTCTCCAGGAGTCTCGTTATTTTGTAAAGATACAATTGTTAAATGAATAAAATAAGTGTTATTTAATTCTGACATTTACTCATATTCAATAAACAAAGCTCTTTGGTTATCTTATGTGAACTTAAGCATGTATATGTGATATACAAGTGGATCATGTCTTAAGTGATAACCTAAATCTGTTTGTAGTATAAGGATTAAGGTGGGATACCTGATCCTGGTGACACTACGGATATGGCCTGCTTTGTAGAGGTTTGCAAGTGTTGTAAACTACTACAGATGGTTGATCCTTACCATTCATGTGAAGTCGTGGAGTGGGGGTATCCTATACAAAGAGTTTGTATAACACCTGAACCACGAGATGACTAGACTCTGTATACAACGCCGTTGATACTAGAGACTTGCATCTAACCTACAGCGGACCATAGGTGTCACGACCTTAATCCTGAGTGTTTTGTGAACTCCCGCCTTTGAGGGCGGTCCTTTGATTAGTATGGGTGAGTGTGGCCAGATTGCCAACTCAACATGCCTACCTTTTTGGGGACTTTTCTGATCTGGGAGCTGGGAACTCAATCCACAATATGGAATTCACTTCTTTCCTAAAGCAGGGTTAAGTAGAGAGATTTCTCCCTTAAGGGCTGATTCCGAGGCTTGAACGTAGTGGCCACAACTTCTCTTTCGATGAGAAGATTCAGTCATAGTAGGACTATGACTTATGTTCATTAGAGGGATCAGTGGTACTTAAGAAGACTGATGTAACTAGAGGGGCATAATGGTTATTGGCCTAGCTGTACTCACGAGCAATCTGTGAAGGGTTGTCGTACTGCTCATTGGTTAAGATGGACACATAATATATCTATAGTGAGAAGAGTTCGGTTATCGGTCTTTAGTAGAGTGTCTGGCAGTTAACGGATGGTAGATCCCGTGAATAAAGAGTTTAGTCAGTTATTCACGTACTGTTAGAGCTTCGGATCTATAGGTCCATGAGGTCCCCTTGGTAGCTTGAATCATGTTGAAGGGTCAAGTTCTTGGTGTTGATTTGAAATGTTCAAATTGACAAGAGGTATTTTGATTATATGTGATATAATCGGTATGATGTATGAGATATATCTAGTGGATGAATTGATGTAACTGAGATTTACATTAAGTACCATGGAATAGAAAAAGAATTATGATTTATATGTTTCATGAGATGAAATATTAAAACTATAGGTTATAAATATAGTATGATAAGTTGATTATCATTTATATTTATAATAATATTGATTATTAGATAATTAATACTTTTTCTTTTAAATAACCAAATGTAGTGGGTGGTTATTGATGATGGTAACCATGAGGTCTTAAAACGAATTCGGTTTCCTATTTTGAAAAAGAGGTTTTTTTTACAAAAGTTTGAAAGGAATTTGAGTTTTCTCTCCGACGAAAAGAAACTCACGGAAGTCGTCAAGTAAATATAGATTTACTAAATCACAACTAGGCTAGGTAAACGATTGTGCAGGTGCTAGTTAAACGATCGTGCAGTGTTTACTAAACGATCGCATAACTTTGCTAGACGATCACTGGCCCAAGGTAAACGATCGTGTAGAGTCTGTCGAGCTAAACGATAAAGCTAAACGATCGCATAGTTGTATCTAAACGATTGGGCATCGACCTATATGATAGGTCTCTGACTTCTCCCACTTTCCCAGTCGTGTACATGATCTGTCTTTCCTTCGTTCAATTGCCTCACATTAAGTCCGAACAGAGCCCACCTTCTAGATTCTCACACCGAGAGTACCAAGGTCGCCTTGTTGTTGGTGTCAGACTCAACTCGACAGGTTTTTCGAAGGCCATTCGTGGTGCTGCGGTGGCCGTTCATTGTTGCGGAGGAGATCGTTGAGGACGAGCATGAAGAGTTCGTGCTATGTTTGTGCGGTTGTGTAGATTAGGCCCTTGTGGTTGCTTTGATCGATCAGAGTGCGCATCGGAGCGTGGAGACGCTTCTACCTTTGTTAGTATAATTTTTCCTTTTGTACATTTGATGTTCATGCTGTAATTTTGCTGTAATTTCTCTGTATATTTGCATAATTGTTTGTATTGAAGTCGATTGTAATTAATTTGTTGATCCATGATTGTAATTTGGTATAGTCTTTCTTTCGCTGCTCACGGAAATTATCGTTCCAATTTCCTGTAGTCGAAAGCGTCGAGATCAGAAAGAGGGCCAACTCTTGCGAAAGCAAAAACATCTTTTGAGTAGAACAGAGATAACAGTGTAAAAGCCTTGGGAAGCAAGGAATTACTACCAGGCTCTCTACCCTTATTTTCCATTGTCATTTTGTACTATGAACTTATTTATAGAAATGGAAATCGCATCTTTATATCTATTCAGTACATTATGCATGAGTAGCTAAACCTGTCGAATGGGTTGAGAAGCACTTAGCTAGCATAACTGGGATCTTCATTCTATGCGATTATCTTGTATTATGCATGCGTCATTTGTCCATTAGAGATACTCGGGAGGGTAGTCTAAGGATAGAATCTAGGCTCAGGAGAGTCAGATTAGAAACACATAATCAAAAGATAAAAGCTTAGAAATAAGTTCTGTTTACTATTAACGCATCACATGCACCCTAGAGATAGGTTATGATTGTATGTGGTCACCTTGTCCTTGTGTGCATCTTGCATCATCGCATAGGAAAGAAGTAAAGACTTAGAAATAAGCTCTATAGACATTATCGCATTCATCGCATGCATCCTAAAATTTGGAGTTATCACATTTGCATTGGAAAATGAGTTGTGGTCGCATGAGTGTAGCATGATCGCATAGCTTGAACGCTTTCTCGGGAAATGCTAGCTAAAGACCTTCTCAACCAGTTCCTCCGCATACTCAGTGTATCTGTTGCATAATTACTCTTCTTTCAAATCCGCCGCATACTTCTTATACTGTAAACAATAAACCAACCAACTCTTTGATTTATTTGTTACCGCAAAGTGATCTACAAATTATCACCACATATTGTTTTCCTTAGTCCCTGAGTTCGACCCTAGGCTTACCAGGCAACTTAGTAGGATTTATACTTGGATCTTACTAAGAAAACTTGCATGATAAACGCATTTTCCATCAACGTAATCCCTACCATTATATCATTGCATAAAATAATGCATCAAGTTTTTGGCGTTGTTGCTAATGCGTTATGTTATGAGGTGAAGTTATGAAATGAAATGCGGTGATGGAAATGCATTGAGCAACAAGTTTTCTCAGCAAAATCCAAGTGTAAACCCTACTGAGTTTCCTAGCAAGTCCAGGGTCGAACTCAGTGACTAAGGAAAACGGTATGCGTTGATAATTTTCAAGAAGACTTTGCGGTAACCAATAAATCAAATGGATGTTTTGGGTTGTTGTTTGCGGTATAAAGTAAATGTATGCGGCAGAGTTACAAAAAGAGTTGATAATATGGAAGATGTGATGAATGTGCAGGGAATGGGTTAAGAAGGGGTTCAGTTAACATTTCCTAGGATGCATTCATGTTATGTGATCATGCAACACACATACAATAGCAAAACATCCCTCAACGCAAATGCTACAGCTTCTAGTACTAGAACGCATGCGATATATGCGATGAGTCTATAGGACCTACACATAAGCCTCTATTCTTATTTATGCGATAATAAATGACACATACACAAATAAGGCGACCACATAATATCATAACCTATCTCTAGGATGCATGCGATGTATGTTAGCAAACAGAGCTTATCTCTAAGTCCTTATCTCTCGCTTATGTACATCTAATCTTGCTCTCTCGAGTATAGATTCTAACCTAGCTCTCTCAAGCCTTAGGTTCTTTCTTTAGACTCTCTCTCGAGTAGCTCTAAAGGGGTGTTGGGCGCAACACAAGACAAGATAATCGCATGCGATGAAGATCCTAGGTCATGTTAGCTTAGTTCTTCTCAACCCATTCGATAAGTTAGCTACTCATGCGTGCTTTTAAGAGAGTGGATAGCTGTAGGATAGCAAGTTCTATTTTATAGATAAAGAGTTGAAATACAAAATAACAATGAAAGATGAGAATATAGAGCTTGGTATCAATCTCCTGCTTCCCAAGGCTTTCACACTGTCTTTTCTACTCTATTTAAAAGATAGTCTCGCTCTCGCGAGAGTCGACCCTCTCTTTGCTTTCCACGCTTATGGGTTCTCTCTCGAGTTGACCAGAGCGATCTTCTAGCATCTCTTCCCTTCTCTCGCTCCGACTCCTAAATAAAAGAAAAACTATGAACAAGGTTGTTTCTTTCTGAGGAAAATTCTCTAACTATCTGAACTCCTTCACTGAAGGTTGCCTTCAGTATTTATAGAGCTTCGGGGTGAAAAGCTGCTTCTCTCTTATGATTGTACTGATGGGATGGCATTAATTCGCTGTCTGATGCGCCGAATATTTCACCGAAAAGTTGAGTGTACTTCCTACAGTAGTTCGTTAGCGGTTTGTCAACTTAATTCGGAATCGACCATCATTAGCTTTCTATCCCATCGTGATTTATTATGCTTTTCACCCAGATGCACCCACCAAGTTGCGGCGGCTCTATGCAGTATCCTTCTTGAGCAAATATTTGCGAGCACAAATCACCCCAAAGCCTTGCGGTAACGCTGAGCTCGATCGTTGCCTTCTTGTGATCGCATTTTACGCTTTTCATCAACGCATATTCTGCACAAAAATACAAAAGTTAACTGTTTTTATGCGATGAACGCATGCGATCGCAATGTTATAAACTTAATGCTTTTTGGATGCAATCTTATATATTTTATCAACGCAAATCTGCATTGTTTAATAACTTAGCACTGTAATAACGTGCATTTTTGCTCGTTATCACACCCCCAAATTTAAACAATGCTTGTCCTCAAGCATAAGCTAAAGATTTCCTTTAGAAAGTCGACCGCAATCTCTTTCCTAGATTTCTCAAGGATACTCCATTCAAATCCTATACACCAAAATTTCCTTAATTCTTATTCAAGTCTCTTCTTAAAATAGTTCTAATATCTAGGGACCGCAATTTAACTTTCAAAAAGATTTTACTAGATTCCAGGACATCGCATGATTTATTTCAAAAAAACTTTTTCACTGGGGTGTTAAATGATTTTTTATCCTTGCATATTTTTTATAGTATTATTTTTCTCTGAACTTGCGCTGATCCAAGTGCCTTGCCTTCGTTCTGGATTGCCCCCACGTGTATCATGCGGACAACCAACTACGAGCAGGGCACTCTTTCTCAGACTAAACTCATACCCATTCGACAGCAGAGTTGCGATCATTTTTTCTATGCATTGATCATGATTCTTACCTTTGTTTTGGCTTGCCCCCACGTGAGTCATGCGGACATCCAACTACGAGTAGGATCCGATTGCAACGTTATGATTTTTTTTAGGATAGAAAAATAGCAAGGTCAAAAATAAATACCTCACACCCAAATTTAAAATGCGGCAATGTCCTCATTGCCAAAAGATTGAAAAAGATCATGTGATGTTCTTAGGAAGTTGAGTAAAGGGTTAGTTTGAAAGAAAACTAGCAGACCACTAACTTTTAGAAATATTTCATGAGGTGACTGTCCTAAAATTAAGTTGACTCTAGTGTACATGAAAAAAATAGAAGCATGTATTTCATCATTGAAATCATAATTGGCGAAGAGAAAGCATGCAGTGACTTACTAAATTTATCAATGTTAAATGATTGCGGTAACCAAAGAGGATGTTATGATAAAAATTTCAAAATTAAAATGCGATACGATAGTGCAGAATTTGGAATAAAGTCAAGGAAAAATACAACCCCCAAATTTGCGTTGTTGCTCGCATTGTTTGTTGACGCATCCTGCTTTGCGGTGATCTACCTCCTTTGGATTGCGTTAACGGAATAAAGTAGCTGTGTCTTCGTGTAGCACCTCCGCAATCGTTCACCTTGATCATTGCAAGAAAAATATTGAGAGGGTAAAAAAATATTAAAAAAAGAGTTAACAAAATCTTTTACCGTAATCGTTCAGCACGATCAGCATTTTTCTTTTTTTCTTTTTTTGAATAAAAAACAGTGAAATGAAAATGCTAAGGAGTAGAGATAAGTTGAAGATTTCAAGATTCGAACGAGTACTTTACAAAAATTGCATCCTTGATGAATTTAGATCGCCTGATAGCATAGGGACCACCCATTTATTTCTCATTCAGAGTTTCTCAGGTCCATGGAATCGACTTGGTGATGCCAGCCTTCTCCGTGATACACTTTCACTCGTTGCCTATTAACTTTGAATATGTTGGTTCCGTCATCATTAGATAACCTTGACCGCGCCATGCGGGGATACCTTTCTGACTATGAATGGTCCAGACCAACGTGACTTTAATTTCCCAGGGAAGAGTCGTGAGTTAAATAGTAAGACCTTCTGGCCGACTTGGAGGTTCTTGCCGCATATGTGTTTTTCGTGCCAAGCTTTGTGCGTTCCTTGTAGATCTTTGCGTTCTCATATGTGTTAATTTTCCATTCCTTCAGCTCCACCAATTGAAGTTTTCTCGCTTCTCTCGCTAACTTTAAGTCAAAGTTCAGCCTCTTCACCGCCCATAGCACTTTGTGTTCTAGCTCCAGTGGCAAATGACATGCCTTACCAAATACCAATTGAAGTTTTCTCGCTTCTCCTGCTAACGTTTTGAAGAAACTCTTTCTTCATCCCGAATTTTTCTCAAAAACCACTTTGAATGCATACCTCAATTCCACTCCAATCTTCTTTATTTATTGTAGGTGAACATGCAAAGAAGATGATTGCATGAGATGCAACTCATGCTTGGAGTAATTAAGAGAATGTTAATGGGTTTTGAGTGAGCTGGTTGAAGATGGAATGGAATAACACATTTTTCCATTTTGTGCAATTTTCCATTTTTTCTATTTTCATCAAACAAATGATTTCAAAATCAATTGATTTTAAAACTGAAGATATTACTAATTTTATTAAATTGATTTCATAAATGAATTTTCTAATAAAATTAATAAATAATTATTTAAATAATTCTAATTAATTTAATATCAAATATTAAATTAATTTTTATACAAATCCACCTTCATATATTTAAATCATATTTAAATATAAATTCTCTTATTCTGTTTAATTCTAATTGGAACGTTTCAAATTAACTTATCATGCTACTCTAAAGTTTATCCATTTACGAGCTAGTAGGGGAACCTCGCGGACCTACAGATCATGGGCTCCAACGATCCGAGATTAATCGACTAAAACTCATTATACCGAATGAATCCCAATTCGTTAACTAATGGTCACTCCACTATAGTCCATAGTTGAACTCCCTGAAGGATCTCATATCTAAAAGTTCCATGAGCACGTTCGGATTGTTTCGATCTCACCGTGACTAAAATGCATATTATACATTCAATACATACAGTTATGCAAACAAAACTTAATTATTGGCATGCTTAGAACAAGATAAATAACAAGGGAAAGAGTGTCATACCAGTTGAAGACGTTCTTCAAACTTCAGCACTCCACGCAGTGGAACCCTCCTCGCGATCTACCAACGTCCGGCGGAAACGTCGACTGCAGTAGCACGAACAACGCAAACTCACGATCGCAACGAGGACGACACCATCACTAAAGAGCCCCGGGTATTCTCAAAGTTAAAACCCAAAGGGTGGGCTTTGGTAAATTTGGTAGAGGAAGGAGGAATCACGAATCGTGTAGGTGATAAGCAAGTGGGAGGGAAAACAACGCTATCGCATAGCAGAAGTGCTTATCATTTAGGAGGAGCTATACGATCATGTAATATTTACTGAACGATCGTTTAGGAAAAAGTATACGATCATTTAATTAAATCGGCACACTATACGATCGTTTAGAGAAGCTATCCGATCGTGTAGACGAGAGTGTACGATCATTTAGCATGAGGTGGATGATCGTTTAGGTGGAGAAGAGCTATCGTATAGGCTCTCGATTTTCTTTAAGCGATCATTTTCTATTCTCAACAATGCGCGCCTTCTCTCTTTTATTTTTGGGACGACGATTCAAAATGAAACGTTTTCACTTTTATTTCCTCGGTTACAATAACCGACGGTTTCCCACTAACCCAAATCCAAACATGAAAATTGGCTTAATTATCATATAATTAACCAATTAATTAATTAATTAATATAATCATATTATATTTTTATCCTATAGTTTGATATCACATATCTACTATGGTATTTTCTGCTCTACTTGATATAAATCATATTTATATCTAATTTCTTCCAAAATAATGTATCTCATACATTTGCCAATTATATCATATATAATCAAGCTTCCTCTTGTCAATTTGAACATTTCAAATTAAACCAAATACTGGTTCTCGACTTTATCCAAGCTACCTAGGGGACCTAATGGGCTTGTGGCTCGAAGCTTCAACGATCCATGAATAGCTGACTAAACTCTTTAGCCACAAGATCTACCATCCGTTAACTGTCAGGCATTCCACTAAAGACCAACAGTTGAACTCTTCTTACCACAGATATATTTCTGTGTCCATCGGATATAACCAATCAGGAGTACGATGACCCTTCACGGATGCTCATAAGTATAGCTGGACCAAATTACCATTATGCCCTTGTAGTTACATCTCACTCCTTAAGTACCACCGATTCCTCTAATGAACAATAAAACATAGTACAACTATGTGTGAACACCTCTCGGGCCAAGAGAAAGTGTGTGGTGCCACATCATTCAAGTCCCAGAATCAGCCTTTAAGGGAGCTATCTATCTACTTACCCCTGCCTCGGGGAAGGAGTGAATTCCAT
>NC_052349.1:69067912-69070735 GCF_009727055.1 Benincasa hispida
AAAGAAAGATGCATGTAAACATGACAAGATGTCCCAAAGTACCGATGCGACTCCAGGAGGCCTACTTCGTTTAGCATGAGTCCACTTTGTCTAAGGACATGTGTCCAAGAAACCTAAAGGGTTGAGGAATGAAGATGAATCAGTCTAACACCAGGCCAATTTAATACTGACCCTTACGAAGGCCTCTCACGGCTACAGAGTAAGGACACCTACGGAGCAATGGGTATACAGATCGCCCACAGCGAACTACACGCAAGGGAGATTCTTGTACTGGCTTTTATCCCAGGTAGTGTAACAATTTGTACACCCCAATTCGCTTTAACAATGAATTGGGTATCCCACAAGTATCGCGAGTTGAAACAGTTGACAACCGTGTTAATATAATATACTTCACATCTATTGGCCACTGTATTGCTTAACACAAACCAATAAACATAAAATCCTGTTACGATATGACCAAGCATGAAGTGGCTACATATAAGATCATTCTTGAGAATAACCACAAATGTCATTAAAAAGGTAGAAGGGAAACCTATCCTTAACGCTACGGATGCGACCACACTTGGAATGTCACAGTGTGTACTTGTCACAGATGTCTGAATCCTAATATTCCGGTTGAGGACATGCGAGCGGGGGTATCCTATACAAAGATTGTATAAGACCTGACCACCGAAGTGCTTCTAATGTCCATTAATATAAACCGTTCATGACCAGAGACCAGTTCACTAGATTAACATAGGTAACATGACCTCAACAGAGCATGGAATCCGCCAATGAGCGCGTTGAATGTAGGGTGCGAGGGCCAGTCCTCGATCAAACCTACATTGGATTAGCCGATTAGGAGCGGAACTCACACACGAGATACAATGCCTGAGACAGTGCTAGCACTTTGTTCTTACGATCCCGAAAGATCTGTATACCTAGAACAAACTGAGCCTCTCCTAAATCTTTCATTTGGAATTGGGTCGCTAGCCAGTTCTTAACTATAGTCAGTAGACCTACATCATTCCCAATAAGTAGGATATCGTCTACGTATAACACTAAGAAGACTACTGAAGCGTTAATGATCTTCTTGTAAACAAAAGGTTCATCAACATCGCCATCCTGGTCAACATCTTCCATTGCCTTCTTATAAGACAACGGATTCTCAACGTCGCCAACTGCTACCATAGCAAGGATTTCCGTGAAACCCAGATAGCGAACGGGTGGGTTCGTAACCCTTCTACTACGTTGAGGTTCCCTCAAATCTTGAGGTGAAACTGACATACTGGATTAACTCCCATCAACAACTCTTGCTGATGTAGCAGGTTCTTCAACAACTATTGTTGAAGTTTCAGTAGTTTCATTGGAAAGCTTACACGACACGACTTTGCTTCGTGGACTGTGCTCCCTTATATGATCCTCCTTTAGGAACGTAGCGTTTGTTGAAACAAACACCCTATTTTTCGTCGGATCATAAAAATAACCTCGACCGTGGTTCCGACTTCTTGGGATTAGCCTCAAGCACATGTGCAGGGCAACCCCAAATGTGAAAGTGACGTAAACTAGTTTTACACTCGTTCCACAACTCCAGAGGTGTTCTTGCAACACACTTTGAGGGAACATAGTGGAATATGTATACCGCAGTCTCCACTGCGAAATCCCAAAACGAGTCTGGTAAGGAAGCGTAACTCATCATCGAGCGAACCATGTCTAACAAGCTCTTATTTCTCCTCTCTGCTACACCATTCTGCTGAGGTGTACCCGGTGTTGAGAGTTGGGAAACGATTCCATGTTCTATCAAATAGTCCTAGAATGCCGAGTCCAAAAACTCTCCACCTCGATCCGATCGAAGTGTTTTAATCCGTCTATCTAATGCGTTTTCAACTTCAGCCTTGAACTCTTTGAACTTTTCAAAGCATTCAGACTTCCGTTGCATAAGATAAACATACCCGTACTTGGAGTAATCATCAGTAAAACTGATAAAATACTCATAGCCACCTCAGGCTCACATCTTCATAGGACCACAAAGGTCAGAATGTACTAACTCAAGAGGTTCCTTGGCTCTATAATCTTTTCCAGTAAAAGGTCGTTTAGTCATCTTACCCTCAAGGAAAGATTCGAACACAGGTAAAGAATTTTCTTCTAACTCACTTAGAAGTCCATTCTTCACCAATCTCTCAATCCTATTGAGATTGATGTGCACTAAATGGAGATGCCAAAGTTGGGTATTTTATTTTGGAGAAATTCGTTGACGTGTTGATTGAGTTACGACAGTTTTGAACATTTCAGTATTATGGAGGGAATTAATGGCTAATGGCCTTAGCACATATAAATTCGATTTCAGATTTGTTGTGCAAATAAAAACACCGTCTTTATGAATAAACGCTTTATCCACATTAAAAGAGATAGTATATTTACATTGTAATAAACACTTTACAGAAATAAGGTTCCTCTTTAGTTTAGGAACAATATATACATTATGTAAAATAAGAAACCTATTCTGTAAAGCTAACTGGAGTTCTCCCATTGCAACAACTGAGACGATGTGCCCGGTGTCTACTCACATCGTCATCTTACCAGCCTCAACCTGTCGCCAAGATCTAATCCCTTAAAAGAAGAACAAACATGATTAGTGGCGCCTAAATCAATTATCCAGGTAGAATCATCATTCTCCACTAAACAAATTTCAAGCACAAGTAAATCACATTTACCTTTATCCGCCTTGGCCTTAGCCTTGTCTGCTTTCTTCGCTTTCAGATACCGAGGATAGTTCCTCTTCTAGTGTCCATCTTGGTTGCGGTGGAAACACTTTCCTTTAGCAACTTGTGGATGCCTCCTTGG
>NC_052349.1:69073092-69083256 GCF_009727055.1 Benincasa hispida
GCGACAGGCAGTGCGGGTAACAGGTGCCTTCTCCATTTTTCCCTTACCACCCCTTCATGCCTTAAATCATTCTTCCCACTTATCTAGACGTTTCTAGATAGGAACGAAGGTAGCACACTTCTGTTGCGTCCTGAGGTCGGTAACCTCTTATGGAACATCGCTGAAGAAGAAGCAACATTTGCCTCACACCTTGCTGCCTCTCTATCAACTATGTTCTAATGCAGTAAAGAATGGATATGGCACTAACAGATTTTGTTCGAGGAGAATTGTAAGCGTATATTTCACTTTGATAAAGCAATCACATGTGCTAGCAAAGGGTAGGAAAGCTCTAGCCTCGCAACATTAATCAAGATTATGCTAAACTTGGTGCCTTCAATCGATGGTAAACCCCATTCAACTCATGCCACATTAACAGCTCGGGATCATGCATGTATTTCGGCACCACTGTTCACAAAAACAGTTTCAAGTACCCTAAGTTATGGACTTCTATTTTGCAATGATGCCCCAGTGAGGCAGGACAAATGCCACCGGTGGGGTGATCAGTTGTCCCTTCGCTGGATGAGGCATTCTTAACCATTAGGTAGAACCAACTCTTGGAACTGAACCTAACAGCCACCATCTTTGGGTCCAGAATCGTTAACCTTTAACTATTCCGCATAAGTGTAACCCCTCGCTTTCGGTGCCAGAGTCACACCCTAATGAGCCCACCATAGGGAAGAAGCAGATTAGGACAAGAGACTAAGTTATCTTATTGTTTTTCAGGAGATCAAATAAAGAAAAGCGCAAAACTGCCATCCTTTAGGGGGACACTCCCAGGGTGCCTCGAGGTGATGCATAGTAACGTTATTCAACCTAACAAAAGAGACCAAGGGATATGCTATCGCACTTCCCGCTCCCACTTACTATGAACACTATCTCCATCCACCTTGATATTGACTACCCAAACACCATCCGTTAGGGACACGCTAAAGGTGCCTCGAGGCCAATGATAGATCTCACGGTGTGGACTATTTAGGAGAAACATGAAAGGTGTAAGTGAAGCATCTTATGCCTCAAGTACCTCCCACTAATTGTTCTACCTATGGATTCATTAACCTAGACAATCCGGCTACTGATTTTAGTCTAAGTCGTCTTTTTAAACTCTGCTATAAACAACATTTGTCTATGAAATATGAACAAGTTCAAGTAGTCACATTTAAACACTTGAATGGACTATTCTTAACTTGCATGCATGCATCAAATCTATCTAATTCACCTTTCCAAGTAAGTTCCCAGGTAGGGGCATTACATTTCCGTCAACTTAAATACTCTAGCCTAGACAGAACCTGCCTTAGACAAAAGGTCTCTTCTAGATAGATTTGCTACACTTTAACCTTTTATTAGCCAATTTAATCCTATTAAACTGATTAAAAGATTAAAGCCTTAGGGTTGCTAATCGTATTAGAACCGTGATCTTAGGTCTAGGTGATCCAAGTTTTAAACACTTTAAAACCATGAATTAAACCTAAGTGAGCATGCATGTCTTTCTTATTTCTTTTAGTTCTAATTTCTCTTTAACTTTTAAAAAGAAACAACTAAAACCATTGCATACAATGAGGTGTTTATAACATTTATAAAATAACCTATGTGTCATGCTTCATGCAATGTCCGGTCATTACTATATATAACTTTTTTATAACACATAACAACCAAGCAAACATGTTATCATTCACCTGTGTACTATAACAAATATAAAGATGATGCATGTCAATGCTTTTTATGTATGCATAAATATAACTCTTATATTTTATGATGCATGAACATGCTCTTACATAATTAAAATCATGCTTCTCTAAATTATAACAATTACAATAAAGAGATGATGCATGACCATCATAACCTAAGGTGGGATTTACTATATGTACAAACCATATGATATATAAAAAACATACAACCCATGTAATATATAAAGGATTAATGGACCGGGATGAGCCTTTACAAAAACCAGAATGAAAACATCCTATCTATTACATTTTTCATCGAGCAAACCGGTTCACAGGAAAACCAGGTCTTAAACCGCCAGGAGGTCTTTATCGTGTAGCAAATACCAGTAGGTAGATGATCGTGCAGCGTGCACTAGACGATAGGAGCATAAGTAAACGATCGCGTAGACAACGACGAAGCTGCGAAACCTGATCGTCTATGCGATCGTGTAGCGCGTAGACAGATAAGTGATTTACCTTGCGTTACTAAGCGATCGTTTAGTCAGTTACTAAGCCATGAAGCTTGCTGACCTAAACGATCGTCTAGCGCACGCGCTTTAAATGATACGCGAGCTTCTCATCGTCTACATGATGTGTGCAACCAGGTAAACGATTTACCTTGCGATGCTAAGCGATCGTTTAGTCAGTTACTAAGTGATGAAGCTTGCTGACCTAAACGATCGTCTAGCGCACGCGCTTTAAATGATACGCGAGCTTCTCATCGTCTACATGATGTGTGCAACCAGGTAAACGATTTACCTTGCGATGTTAAGCGATTGTTTAGTCAGTTACTAAGCGATGAAGCTTGCTGGCCTAAACGATCATCTAGTGCGCACGGATTAAGAGATCCGCAAGCATCTTATCATCTACACGACGTGATACTCAGCGATCACGTACTCGATCGTTAACCCGATGCGACCAACTCTTGATTGCATTCCCATCGTTTAACCGATGCGTTCATCAGTGATCGTGTACTCCTTCATCTTTACGACGCGATCAATAGCGATTGCATAGAACTTCTTCTGCACAATGCGATCAACTCTAGATCGCCTCCTTCCTCGAAGAGCCGCAATGCTTGCCAAGATCTTCGACGAACGACTCAAAACTTCAAACAAACTTTGAATACAGACTCGATAACAATTATTAATGCCCAAAAACGCAGGGATCTTTACAAATAACCGCAAATGTAAAAGGATCTAAATCAAACCGAGGTAATCATCTTGAAAACATCCATTAATCCCGCACATCCACAGCAGATTTAACAATTAAACAGCGTAGAAATGCACCCACCATGAATGTATATTTCATTTCGTTGCAACAGATGAAATCGGAGCATCAGAACCTGTTTTTGATACCAATTGAAGGATCTCATATCTAAGAGTTCCATGAGCGCGTTCGAATCGCTTCGATCTCACCGTGACCGAAATACATATTATCATTCAATACATACAGTTATGCAAACAAAACTTAATTACTGGCATGCTTAGAACATGATAAATAACAAAGGAAATTGTACCATACCAGTTGAAGATGTTCTTCAAACTTCAGCACTCCATGCAGCGGAACCCTCATCACGATCTACCAATGCCCGGCGGAAACGTTGACTGCAACAGCACGAACAACGCGAACTCACGACCAAAATGGGGATGACACCACCTCTAAAGAGCCCTGGGTATTATCGAAGTGAAGACCCAAAAGGTGGGCTTTGGTGAATTTGATAGAGGAAGGAGGAATCACAAATCGTGTAGGCGATAAGCAAGTGGGACGGAAAACAAGACTATCGCATAGCAGAAGTGCTTATCGTTTAGGAGGAGCTACATGATCATGTAAGATTTACTGAACGATCGTCTAGGAAAAGGTATACGATCATTTAGTTAAATTGGCACACTATTCGATTGTTTAGAGAAGCTATCCGATCATGTAGGCGAGAGTATGCAATCGTTTAGCGTGAGGTGGACGATTGTTTAGGCGGAGCAGAGCTATTGTATAGGCTCTCGATTTTCTTTAAGCGATCGTTTTGTATTCTCAACAACGCGCGCCTTCTCTCTCTTCTTTTTGGGACGACGATTCAAAATGAAATGATTTTATTTTTATTTCATCGGTTACAATAACCGACAGTTTCCCACTAACCCACGTCCAAACGTGAAAATTGGCTTAATTATCATATAATTAACCAATTAATTAATTAATAAAATATCATATTATAATTTTATCCTATAGTTTGATATCACATATCTACTATAGTATTTTCTCCTCTACTTGATATAAATCATATTTATATCTAATTTCCTCCAAAATAATGTATCTCATACATTTGCCAATTATATCATATATAATTAACCAGTCCAATTATATCATATATAATTGAACTTCCTCTTGTCAATTTGAACATTTCAAATTAACCCAAATACTGATTCTCGACTTTATCCAAGCTACCCAAGGGACCTAATAGACCTATGGCTCGAAGCTCCAACAGTTCGTGAATAGCTAACTAAACTCTTCTTACCATCCGTTAACTATCAGGCATTCCACTAAAGACCAACAGCGGAACTCTTCTTACCACAGATATATTTCTGTGTCCATAGGATATAACCAATCATGAGTACGATGACCCTTCACGGATGCTCGTAAGTATAGCTGGACCAAATTACCATTATGCCCCTGTAGTTACATCTCACTCCTTAAGTACCACCGATTCCTCTAATGAACAATAAAACATAGTCCAACTATGTGTGAACACCTCTCGGGCCAAGAGAAAGTGTGTGGTGCCACATCGTTCAAGTCCTGGAATCAGCCTTTAAGGGAGCTATCTATCTACTTACCCCTGCCTCAGGGAAGAAGTGAATTCCATCTCGTGTAGCTGAGTTCCAAGCTCCTAAATCAGATGAATGCCCAAAATGGTAAGTTTAAATCGGCGACCTGGCCACTCGCACCCATACAAATCAAACGACCGCCCTGAATGGCAGGAGTTCCCAACTCACTCAGGATTGAGGTCATGTTATCTATGGTAATCCTAGTGAACTGAAGTCTCTGTCATGAACGGTGTTATATAATGAGACGTTAACACTTCGTGGTCAAGTCTTATACAAACTCTTTGTATAGGATACCCCCGCTTACATGTCCTCAACACGAATGATCAGGATCAGACCATCTGTGACAAGTCACAACACTTGTGACCATTCCACAAAGTGAGCCGTATCCGTAGCGTTACCAGGATAAGGTTTCCCTCCTATATCTATATACTACAGACCATTTTGGTTATCACTCAAGACATGATCCACTTGTATGTCACCACATACATGCTTGGGTCACATACAGATAACCAGGGATTTTATGTTTATTGGTTTAGCAACTAAGCAAAAATACAAGATGTGAAGTAAATATCATATATTAACAACACAAGCGTTCGTACAAATTGTTTACAAACTTCAGGACACGAAACTTTAAGGCATCAACCCCAACACTCCCCCTCACTGTATATTATTATGTCCACTTTATATAACCATAATCAGTAAGTCGATCCTTCACAGGTTGTTCGTAATCACAACTGGGTTAAGATCACCGTTTTACCCCTGTGAATACATCTTGTTCCTTTAGTTCCTACTGACCCTCTAATGAATAATTTTGATTCATAATACCTATGAATCAAGTTCTTTCTCTATCATGAGAAGGCGGGCCCCGATTGTTCAAGACCTGGAATCAATACTTAAGAGAACAACCTATCTGCTAACCCTAAATCAGGTAGGAGTGAATTCCATCTTATAGGGCTATGTCCCAAGTTATTCATCCGATCATAACCCCAAAATGGGAGGCTTATTGAGCAGTATTGTTGGACTACTCTCAACCATGCAGATCAAAGGATAATCCCAAACAAATGGAATTCATAGCTAGATCAGGATTAAGATCGAGTTAACCTAGGTTACTTAATAATGAAATAGTCATTTTTAATAGTAAACGGTCTAAAGAAAAATGACTATTTTCGTGGTCCAGTCTATCTACAAATTCATTGCATAGGATGTCCCCACTCACATGTCTCAACATGAATGATCTATGGATCACATCATTTGTAGCACTTTACAACTTCTTGTAACAACTACAGAGTGGGCCACATCCAATAGTGTTACCAAGATGAGATACCATATTTCATCCATATACTTATTAGACCATTTAGACTATATACTATTAACTTGAACCTGTTTATGTCACCACATAAAGTTAAAGTATTCTGACTATAGCCATGGATATGTTTATTGGATTTTCATAATAGATTACCAAATCAATAACTTATTATTATTGATAAATACAATGCTTAACCTGAACTGCGAGTTCTAAGACATTCCTAACAAATTTCATGTAACAATCGATTTTCCCCTACGGTTGGCTCATTGGGGCAGAACTCTAGAATCTAAAATGAGAGGTTACACTTACATAGAATTGTTAAGGATGTTAACAAATTCTAGACTGAACAATGATGACTATTATTACAATAACAAGGAGTTGTTTCTGTCTAATGGTTGAAAATGTCTCATTTCAGTGAAGGGGCACTTGATCACCCTACGGTTACTTTTGTGCTGCCTCACTGAAACATCATTGCAAAATAAATGTCACTTAGGGTACACTAGACTATTTTGCTAAAAATGGATTGGTTTTCGTAAAGTGGTTTAATGCAAGTAGACTAAAATAGTTTGTTCTTTTTCAGTAAATTACGTAAAATGGCTACTGCTACTTTAAGCTTACTAGCCGTCGATAAATTAACGGGAAAAAACCACGCTAGTTGGAAAAACACAATAAATACTATTCTGATCATCGATGATCTTCAATTTTTCCTGTTGGAGGAATGTCCTCCCATTCCACCTGCCAATGCTATTCGAAATGTTTGGGGAGCATATGAGCATTGAAAAAGGGCAAACAAAAAGGCCCGAGCATTATTGAAGTCTTGGCCAAGAAGCATGAGCCCATGCTCAAAGCTTATGAGATCATGGAGTCCCTAAGGGAAATGTTCGGACAACCGTCTGCACAGCTCAGGCATGACATTCTGAAATACATCTTCAATGCCCATATGCAAGAAGGGGCATCTTTTCGAGAACATATTGTCAACATGATGATCCACTTCAATGTGACAAAGATGAACAGGTCAAGCATTAGTGAAGCCAGCCAGGTTAGCATAATAATGGAATCTTTACCTGAAAGTTTCCTGCATTTCCATAGTAATGTTGTTTTGAACAGGATTGACTACAACTTGACCACATAGCTCAATGAGCTACAGACCTTCCAATCCTTGTTAAAAAGCAAGGAGAAGAAGGGTGAAGTAAATGTTGCTTTATCTTCTAAAAAGTTCCACAAAGGTTCGACCTTTGGAACGAAGCTTGTACCTTCTTCCTTTGGCAGCAAAAAGTGGAAGAAGAAGAAGGGTGGAAAAGGGAGGGCTAACCTAGTTGTTGCTACAAATAAGGGTAGACAACCCATCAAGGCTGACAAAGGAAAATATTTCCACTACAACCAAGATGGGCACTGGAAGAGAAACTGCCCCAAATATTTGGCAGAAAAGAAGAAGGTCAAACAAGGTAAATATGATTTGCTTGTATTGGAAACCTATTTAGTGGAGAATGATGATTCTGCCTAGATTATTGACTTTGGGGCCACTGACCATGTTTGTTCTTCATTCCAGGGAATTAGCTCTTGGCGGCAACTAGATGCTAGTGAGATGACGATGCGAGTTGGAACTGGGCACGTTGTCTCAGCTATGGCAGTGGGAGATCTCCGGTTGACTTTACAGAATAGATTTCTTGTTTTAAAAGATGCACTTGTAGTTCCTGACTTAAAAAGGAACTTAGTTTCTGTAAAGTATTTGTTAGAACAATGATATAATATCAACTTTTCTTTCAATAAAGTGTTTATTACTAAGAATGGTGTTGATATTTTTTCTACAAAATTGGAAAATAATTTGTATGTGTTAAGGCCGTTAGCAACAAATGCCCTCTATAACATTGAGTTGTTTAAAACTGTTGTAACTCAACATAAAAGACTTAAAATTTCTCCTAAGGAAAATGTCCAACTTTGACACTTAAGACTAGGACACATCAATCTCAAAGGATTGAGAGGTTGATGAAGAATGGACTTCTAAGCGAGTTAGAATAAAATTATTTACCTGTGTATGAGTCATGCCTTGAAGGCAAGATGACTAAGAAACCTTTTACTAGAAAAGGTCATAGGGCCAAAGAACCTTTAGAGCTAATACATTTAGACCTATGTGGTCAATGAATGTAAAACCATTTCTCGGTGTGATCCGAGGTCGAACACAGGGACTGTTTGAGGTTATTGTGGTATGTTTGTGGTATATGAGACCAGGTTTTTCAATCTTTAAAGAGTGTTTTATACAAGTATATAAAATTGTGGTAAAGTAAAGGAAAGCAGTAAAATGCGATAATAAAATAAGTACAGTAAACCTAAGCTAGATGATACAAGATACATGCTTCATGATACAAGATGCTGTGGTCCAGGCTGGCTGTGAAGCTTATGCAAAGAGCATGGAATGCAGCGACAAGTCTTATGTACAAACAGAAAGAGAAAGATAACTAATATAAACAACGCAAGTTTCTTAATTGGGTTGAAATTATAAGTACAGTTCTGCTTTTCTCTTGGTGTACACCTTTCAGTGATCGACTGCGCTCCCACATGTCTATGGTGAATCAGAGACGAACGTAATGAACGCAAGGTTGCTTACATGTCTGGAAGTACTACTCGCTTTAGTTAACGCATTCTTCTGATCTTCTCTCGATAGATCAGAATGGCATCTTCACTTCTACTCTCACAGGTGAAAATGCCGTCTAGCATGCTTTAGCTAAACGCAGTTATCTTTTTAACACAAGTTAAGTACTCGTTTAATTCATATTAACTACTAGGGGATTAAGAAGACATCATGGAGAAAATGATTCACGGAGGAACAGAAGTAGACAGAAAATGGAATATGAAAGCAATCGAAACATTTAATATGTCTATTAAGCATTTGATACATGGTGTATGAATGAAAAGATAAAGAAGGCGAAATACAATGATGAAAAAAGATAGAACTGATACAAACAAGCGCCAACATCTTGGCACCGATTCGGGTGGAGATCTTTTTGCCGGATTGGATGGATCAGATGGATGGATGAGCTTCTCTTTCAGGCTTTCTCAACCGGTAGCAGGGTTCTCAGCACAGAGCTTCTCGGCGGGTATTCGGTAGAATAGAACTGAGACTCACCTCTCAGCCTTGTCTCGTCTTCTTCCCGGATTTCTTCAGTTAAGCACTCAGCTCAGCCTTTTCTCTCAACATTTTAGCAGCAATTAGCCCAGTATCCAGTAGCGTATTTTTTTCTCTGAAATCTATGGGGGTATTTATAGGTGAGGATCTTTGACTCTGGCTTTGTGGTCCCCACTTGTTGTTATGGAAATTTCAATTAGATCGTCAATTCTGCACAACCGTTAATTGTACACATGTATCAATCCTCCGCTTTTGCATTGCTCAGCTGCATCTTTCGATCGTGTGTTCGCATGGGTGTTGTTTTTATTACCGCATGCGATTGAAAGTCAGCTCCGGATCGACTATCGCATTGCACCGTCATTGCATTAATCATCTCTTCATTATTGATTGATGGGCGCAATGTGACAGAGATGCGTTGATTAGTTCTTCTTGAGCCTTGAGCGCAAGTGGTGACTTGGTTTCCTGCAAAACAGAGTAAAATCTCCTTTTCTTCCATCTTACAGATGTTAGTGGGTGTAATTGCAATAATTTATAATTATTGTATTTCAAAGCTAATTTTCATGCAATCGGTGCATATTCACTTTCTTTTGGCCACAATATCTAGATAAGGTAGTATAAATAACTTGTATTTCTACAAGTTATCACACCCCCAAATTTAGATATATGCTTGTCCTCAAGCATATTTTCTACTTAGGCAATAATGCTTAATTCATATCCTATATTTTTGCATCGATTGGTTGCTCCGAATGCTACACTTAGGCACATTACTTGACATCGCAATTTCCTTCTATCCTTGCTAATTCTTAACAAAGCCCTACTTTATTCTTCTATATAACAAATTTCTACTCAAAAATGCTTTTCTAATTTTTCACAATAGAATGTTTTTCTCTTCTTGTCAAAACAACTCGATGTATCTATATGTGGTGGTCAAAACGTTTACGTTATTTATTAGAGACTATTAGTCATGGTTACACCCTTCGTTTTGGCTTGTCCTCATGGGTGTCATGCGAACATCCAACTACGGTTGTGTGCCAATTTCAACTTTAACTCATGAATTTCAGAGGAGTTGTCTCTTGTATTTTCTTTTTCTTTTTCTATTTCATATTGCGTTGTTCTTGGAAACCCACCTTCGTTTTGGCTTGCTCCTACGGGTGTCATACGAACATCCAACTACGAGCA
>NC_052349.1:69390682-69475461 GCF_009727055.1 Benincasa hispida
CTCTAAAAACTAGACTTCCAGAGCTTTCAGATGGCTTTGTAATCACTCCAAACACACGAGTAGATTGGAAGATCTTCTCATCTAAAGTTGACACATTCCTCAAACCCTCACTGCCCTCTACTTTTTCTACGAAATTTATGATTTTTGTTGATTTGAAAATGACATCCCAACTCCCTATTTATAGGCGTTCAAATTGCTCGTAGGATTGACAGGACCTACTTGGCTGTATGGGCAAATGTTTAATCCTCCCTTTATCAACGTAAGCTGACTTCACCTTGATTCGATGTGTTCTTTCCCAAACGCATCCAACACAATTTCTTAGGGTTTAAGAATTTCTCTTAATCGGACACCTAGATTTTAATTGACATTTTCCCTTACGTCTTCAAGCTTTGTTTGTATTCAAATTAGGGTTTTACATGCATAATCCACCCCAACGCGTTCAAATACATCGTCCAGAAGTTTGCTCGACCGTTCAATGCATAGGCGAGGCGTGGGCGTGACGTTCGAATCGGACAAAGCCCACAGGTAGCGGTCAAATCCTTTAAAGACAGCTCAGTATCTGCTCTGCCATTAAAGGACCAAAAGACTTGTAACCGTTTGCTAGGTGGTTACTGTTAATATTGTACACATGTTACTATTGTTCATATAGAGACTAGGGTTTTCGGGTTTTGGGACTTGTAAATCTAATGTTGTAAATATCTAAACATATTAAGTTTCTAAGTTAATAAATTGTGGGCCTACAGCCGTCCCATTGCATATAATTTGTATTTGGTATCAGAGTTAGTCCGCATGAGTTTTTAGGCAGTAAGTGTCAGCCTAAGGGTTGATAACTGCTGCAGTCACACCCTTCTCTAGGCTAAGAGGTTAATCTAGGGTGGGGTGTGACAAATCATTAGTAAAAGTGATGAAATACTCATAGCCTCCCCTGGTTCGCACATTCATTGGACCACAAAGGTTAGGCTCTTTGGCTCGATAACCTTTTCCAGTAAAAGGTCTTTTAGTCATCTTATCTTCAAGGCAAGATTCGCACACCGATAAAGAATTTTCCTCTAACTCGCTTAGAAGTCCATTCTTTACTAACCTCTCAATCTTATTGAGATTGATGTGCCCTAATTGAAGGTGCCAAAGTTGGGCATTTTCCTTAGGAGAAACCTTTTGTCATTTATTTTGAGTTACGACAGTTTCAAACATCTCTACGTTATGGAGGGAACTCGTTGCTAACGGCCTTAGCACATACAAGTTGTTTTCCAGTTTTGTTGAACAGATTTCAACTCCATCTTTATGATTAAACACTTTATTCAAATAAAAATTTAGAGTATATTTACACTGAATCAGACACTTTATAGAAATCAAGTTTCGCTTTAATTCGAGAACTACATAAACATCATTCAAAATGATAAACTTCTTCTAGCTAAGACAACATGCCCGATGCCTACTCGCATCATCATCTCTCCAGCCTCAAGCTGCCGTCAGGATCTAATCCCCTGAAAAGAAGAAAATATGTGATTAGTGGCCCCAGAGTCAACAATCCAGGCAGAATCATCATTCTCCACTAAATAGGTTTCCAAAACTAGTAAATCATTTTGCCTTGGCCTTAGCCTTCTTCTTCTCCTTTATCCAACGAGGATAGTTCCGCTTATCCTGGTTGCAATGGAAACACTTTCCCTTGTCAACCAGCGCTGGTTGCCTTCCCTGCTGGGCGATAGGCTGTGGGTTAGTAGGTGCCTTCCCCTTCCCCTTACCACCATTCTTCTTCTTCTACTTGGAAGTGTTAGAAGTAGAAAGTTCAGAATTCGTTCATGAAGTTGAACCTTTATGGAACTTCTTTGATGACGAGGCAACATTTACCTCACCAACTTCTTCTCCTTACTTTTCAGCAAGTATTGGAATGTGTGCAACTCGTTGAGGAGAGATGTAAGGGTATAGTCCACTTTGTTTAGTATAGCATTACTAACAAAGTGCATGAAGCTATCCAGCAACGAGTATAGAATGATGCTAACATGGTTGCCCTCATCGATGTATGACCTATTCATCTCCGCCACATTAGTGGTGATGGAAAAATAGGCAAACGCAACGAAAATGAGGATCAATTTTACTCTAATTTCACAAAAAAAACATACAACCCTAAATTAATTAATTAGGGGTTTTTTTTTTAAATATTACCTTTGAAGCTCCCGAAACTCTTCTATCCCCACATGAACACGAATCGGACAACCACTAGAGCTAATCTACTATCCTCTAGACTCAGAACCGGGTTGTGGGACCCGATGGATGAAGAACCCGAGACAGAGAAAGAGATGAAAATAGAAGATGGATTTTTGGGTTGGGTTTGGGTTTTCAATTTTTCTCAAAAAATAGCGATTTTTTCCAGCCCAAATTTAGAAACCAATTTTGGAAAATTTTCAAAAGTCTTTTCTCCAAATTGAAAGCTCAAATTTATAGAAAAAAGTCATGCAGAATTTGCATGAAACAAATTCATAAAAAACCCAACATCTCAAAATCCACTATCTAAGTGGGCTTGATGTCTCCACTATAAGCCAACACCTAGCTCACTATCTTGTTAGTGGAATTATCCAACAAAAGTTTGATTTTCCCACTAACTTTAGTCAAAGGGCAAACTAGTGATTTTTTCCGTGTTGACTAATTTTGACCTTCCAAGCATGAATCCGTATTCATCTTCTCGAAATTCAAATTACATTTGAATATAAGGTCGGTCAAAGTTTGACTTTTCAAAGTCAAAAGTCAACTCTTTGACTTTTTACATCTTTGACCATTTCCATTATTTCCGAGCTTCCGAATATGAACGTATTCATATTCTTGATATTTAAATCACATTTAAACATTAAAGTTGTATCCCTAAACTGAAAAACCGACCATTTTCTCTCTTTTCACCTAATTCGAACAATTCGAATTATTCTATCATACTGTTCTAAGTTTATTTCATATGAGCTAGTAGGGGAACCTAATGGACCTATAGATCATGGGCTCCAATGATCAGAGATTAGCTGGCTAAACTCTTTAGATGGAGCTAATCAACATTCATTAACTCACGTGTCATTTCACTATAGTCCCATAGTTGCACTCCCCTCACTATAGATATATTTGTGTCCATATGATATAACCATGATTAGTAAGCTAATCCTTCACAGGTTGTTCGTAATCTCAGTTGGATCATAAAAACCGTTTTACCCCTGAGACTATATTTTATTCCTTAAGTTCCACTGATCCTCTAATGAATAATTGGTTTAAGGTCCAACCTATAAACCGAACCCCTCTCGAGCCAAGGAGAGGGTAGAGCCCCTTGTTCAAGACCTAGATTCAGTACTAAAGGGAATAACCTATCTACTATCTCTATAACGGGTAGGAGTGAATTCCGTCTTGTACCCTATGTTCCCAGCTATCCACCTGATCTTACCCTTAAAATGGGAGGCTTATTGGGCCAGCGATAATGAGCTGCCCTCACCTATGCAGATCTAAGGATAATTTCGAGTGAATAGGAGTTCATAGTTAGCTTAGGAATAAAATTAAGTTACCTAGGTCATCAATTAACGAAATAGTCAGTTTTGTATATTAAACGACGTTTAAAACGTAAAAAGTGACTATTTCATGGTTCAGTCTTATGTAAACTCTTTACATAGGATGCCCCTATTTTTATGTCTCCACATGAATGGTTTAGGATCACATCGTTTGTACTAACTACAAAATGGGCCGCATCTATAATGTCCCCAGAATAAGGCGTCAACCTTATTCATATACTATAGACCATTTTGGCTATATATTTGAACTTGATCCACATTTAAGTCACTACATAAAGTTCAAACTTAAACTTAATAGCCTCGGTTCCTTAGTTTATTGGATTCATGAATATAGAATTTAAATTTACTAAAGATTTTCAATAACAGCTTTATTGAACAAGAATATGATATTAAAACTACGAGTTTTAGGACATAAAATCCAACAAGTGGACCATCATATTTAGCACATGTTCACGAATAGAGGTGCCTTCCTCCATTTTGAAGTAAAGATGCATTTCAGAGCTTCATGTTTGAGTTGCCCAGACGGTTGTCCGAACATTCCCCACAGGGATTCCATGATCTCATGCGCTGAGACCATAAGCTCATGCTTCTTGGCCAAAACATCATTAAGACTAGCCAAGATATAAGCTCGAGCCTTCTCGTTCGCCCGTGTCCAATGCTCATAAGCCTTCCGAACATTTCGAGTGGTGTTTTGAGGTGGAATAGGAGGACACTATTCCATAAGGACGAACCTTGGGTCATCGATGATTAAAATGTATAAACGATCGTGTTGCTTCACTAAACAATCAAGCATAAGTCTATACGATAGACACAAACCTCTCCCACTTGCTTAGTCATTAAATACGATCATTGTTTCCTCCTTCCCTTTACCCAATCCAACAGAGCCCACACCTCCTGCATTTTCACTCCAAGAATACCAAGGTCTCTGAGTGGTGGTGTCTAAGTTGCTGCTTATTCTGGAGAAGTCTGTTTGTGTGTCGAGCGACAGTGAGAGATTTGGGTAGATGATTGGTTTGGCATTGCAGCAGTAGCGAGAGGTGTTGATCCAAGCGAGAGCGAGAGATTGTTCCTTTGTATTTATTTGTTGGTAGCATGCCGTAATTTGTTCTAAAATACATAACTTGTATATATGTTTGTGAATGCTTGTAATTCTATCACAATGAATTTGGAACGATCTTACTTCTGCTCATAGGTTCTCTTTGATAAGAGTTCCTTAAATTGGTATCAGAGCCAGGTTCTGATATTCCAAATCCATTGATGTATAGAATAGCATTTACATTCTTTACATTCTTGGTGGGTGAAGCATGTCTGCATTCTGTTTAAGTGTTAAATAGTTTTGTGGATGCAGATTAATGGAGCTTCTGGGATGATGCCTCTGGTTATTTAATTCTTTTACATTTAAAATTAATTGTAAAGGCCCCTGTGTTTTTTGGCGTATTAACTTGCTATCAAGTCTGTAATTCAAAGTGTTTGAGATTGTGTGAGTCGCTCGTGATAAAGTTTCAAGGCAAGAAGTTACTCTGTACTTCGAGGATGAAGAGGACCAAACGTTGGTCAGATCGTTAAACGATGGGGTAAGCGACAGTTGAGTATGAGATACTCGGCAGCAAGGTGAACGCACGCGCACTAAACGATCGTGTAGCTCAGCAAGCTTCATCGCTTAGTCATTGAATACACGATTGCGGAGTAAATGTTACTTAAGCGCTTGCTCTATGATCGTCTAGACGATCATGCTTCACAGCAACGTCATTGTTTAAACGATCATTTATACTTGCGCATTTAATGTTAGTGCGCTAAATGATTGAGTGCCTCATGCTTCGTCGCATTGTAAATGGTACTCAATCGTAGTTAAATGATCATGGATACTTGGCCAGTTTACTAAACGATCAGGATGGCTTCACCCGGGCTGTTCAAGACCTGGTTTGCCAGTGAACCGGTTTGCTCAATGGAGTTATGTAATAGATAGAATTTGATTTTCGGTTTTGAGGCTGATCATCCTGGTCCATTAGTCTTTGGTGAATGTACATAAGATGTATGCTTGATTATATGTCATATGTATGCATATAGTTGAAATCCCACCTCAGGTTATACAATGGTCATACATCATCTCTATATACCTTTTACTTTTATCGTTTAGTAAAAGGTATACAATCATTTAGTGAATCTTGCTCAGGCGCGTGATTAATTAGTAAAAGCTACACGATCGTTTAGGAAACAACGTGTGTACATGATCGTTTAGTCAACACTTGAAGCTGTCGTGTAGGCTCTCGTCAGCTAAACGATGGGCAATGTACAACTTATCAAGGGATACAAAGATTCTTTTCAAAATGAAAACTATTTTCATTTTATCCTTTCAGTTATGAAAACTAAATGCAACCTCCCACTTTCACGCACGGTTATGGAGAAAACCACCAACAATTATCTCATAATTGTTTAATTACAAATAAATATAATAACTAACTTATCATATTATATTTATAACCTATAGTTTTAATATCACATCATATGCAACATTTAAACCATAGTTCTTTTCTCCTTTTCTTGATATAAATCATATTTATATCCATTTGCTCTAATTAATGTATCTCATACATCATGTCAATTATATCATATATAACTGAACCAGTTTAATCATATCATATATAATTAAACTCTCTCTTGTCAATTTAAACACTTCAAACTGACCCAAAAACTGATTCTCAACTTGAATCCATTGAGCTCTCAAGGTGAACCTGTAGTTTGAAGCTCCAACGGTACGTGAATAGCTAATTAAACACTTTAGCCACGAGATCCACCATCCATTAATTGTTGGACATTCCACTAAAGACCGACAACTACACTCGAATATAACCAATCAACAATATGATAATCTTTCACAGATGCTCGTAAGTACAGTTGAGCCAATTTATCGTTTTGCCCTTGTAGTTACATCTAACTTCTTAAGTACCACTGATCCCTCTAATGAATAATACATCATAGTCCTACTATGAGTAGACACCTCTCGGGCCATGAGAAGGTGTGTAGTGCCATATCGTTCAAGCCCCGAAATCAGCCCTTAAGGGAGCAATCTATCTACTTACCCCTACTTCGGGGAAGAAGTGAATTCCATCTTGTGTAGCTGAGTTCCCAGCTCCCGAATCAGGGGAATCTCCAAAGTGGTAGATTTGAATCGGAAATCTAGCCACTCGCACCCATGCAAATCAAAGGAACACCCTTAAAGGTAGGAGTTCCCAACTCACTCAGGATTGAGGTCATGTTACCTATGGTCATCCTAGTGAAGTGATGTCTCTATCATGAACGACGTTATATAACGAGACTAAACACTTCGTGGTCTGGTCCTATACAAACTCCTTTTATAGGACACCCTCGCCCGCATGTCTCCACATGAATGATCAGGATTAGACCATCTGTAGCACGTCACAACACTTGTAACTATCTACAAAGCGGGCCACATCCGTAGTGTCACTAGGATAAGGTTTCCCTTCTATATTCATATACTACAGACTATTTTGGTTATCACTTAAGGCATGATCCACCTATATGTCTCCACATACATGCTTAAGTTACAACGACAACCAGGGATCATAGTTTATTGGTTTATGGTAAAGTAAATAATAGCATCTCATGTTTCATAGACAACAGTGAAGAAAATATCTCATATTATTACATCACAAGCGTTTGTTCAATACAAGTGTTTACAAACTACAGAACCCAATGAGAGTTTAGAGCATCATCCCCAACAGAGTGGGGGTATCTTATACAAAGAGTTTGTAGAAGACCTGACCATGAAATGGTTAGTCTCATTATATAACACTATTAATAATAGAGACTTACATTTCACTAGGATGACTATAGGTGACATGACCTGAATCCTGAGTGACTTGTGAATTCCTACTCATGAAGGTGGTCTTTTGATTTGTATGGATAAGAGTGACTAGATTTCCAATTCAATATGCCAACCATTTTGGAGATTCGACTGATTGAGGAGTTGGGACTACAACTACACAAGACGAAATTCACTTATTCCCTGATGTCGGGGCAAGTAGATAAATTGCTCTCTTAAGTGTCGATTCTAGAACTTAACAATATGGCCACACCCTTTCTTGGCCCGAGAGGGACTTCGTCATGGTTGGACTATAACTCATTGTTCATTAGAGGAATCAGTGGTATTTAAGGAGTTAGATGTAACTATAGGACAAAACGATAATTTTGGCTCAGCTGTACTTACGAGCAATTTGTGAAGGGTCATCACATTGTTGAATGGTAATATCTAATGGACACAAAAATATATCTGTAGTGTGAAAAATGCAGTTTGTCGGTCTTTAGTGGAATGACCGGTAGTTAATAGAAGTTAGATAATTTAATTAAAGAGTTTAATTAATTATCCAAGTACCATTGGAGCTTCAATCTACAGGTCCATAAGGTCATCTTTGTAGTTCAATAGGGATTTAATTGAGAATTAATTTTGGATTAATTTGAATTGTTCCAATTAATCGAGGAAATTTAATTATATTTGATATAATTATTTAAATTAATTATATGTGATATAATTAATATAATGTATTAGATACATTAAAATATAAAGTACTTTCAGAGGAATTTGAATATGATTCAAATACTAATTATATGAATGAGATTCATATAATTAAATTTCATATAAATATTATTTGTGTTAAATACCATAAATAGTTGAGAGGAATTAAATATTTGAATATGATTCAAATGTTAATTATATAGATGAGATTTAAATAATTGAATTTAGTATAAATATGATTTATATTAAATGTCATGCATAGTTGAGGGAAAATAAAACTATAGGTTATGTGTTATATTTGATATAACATATAGTATATATATATAATAAGGTAGTTATTATATATATATATTATCAATTTAATTTAATTAAAGGGAGGGAGTTACAACTCCCTCTTCTAATTTCTCTCAAAACAGACGTGCAGTGTGAGGGTTGTTCAGGGAGAACAATTCTCCATCTTCTTCCTCTGAATTACAGTGAAGAGGTCTCTGAGAAAAACCTCTCATCCTCTTATCCCTCTTCCAAAGAATTGTACAGAGCCCACCACTCCTACCCAATTCTCATCCTTAGAGAATACAGAGGGTTCTCACGTGGTGATGTCTTGGTTTGGAGATCGGATTGTGATCATGGATCGAGGGATGACAGAGAAGATTGGCTTCAAGGATAAGTGCTACTTCTTCCTCTCTTCTTCTCTTTGGAAAAGCATGCTGTAATTTTTAATTTTTAATGCATAATCTTCTCTGTTTTGATTTTGTAATTTTATCAATTATGTGAAACAAAAAATGGGAACGATCTCCGCTTCCGCTAGGAAACCTTTGATGGTTTCCCTTCAAATTAAATATATACATTAAATTTGGTTTAATGTATACTTATTTAATTATTATGCAAATTAAAATTAAATAAGTGTTATTTAATTGGGTTAATTAATTAAATAAGTGTTATTTAACTAAATGGGCTAATTTATTAAATAAGTGTTATTTCATTAATTATAAAAAAAGAAAATATTAGGAAAAGGTTTAGCTCATCTCTATATAAAGATCTCCTTATGATCATTTGGGAATACACTAAAATAGACAACACAATACAAAATACCATAGAATTATTGTGCAGAATTTTTCCCTAAGCCATAAAGAAAATCCTCTCTATTCTCTAAAACATTTTTCTCCTCTCCCTCTCCCAATAGTTGAATACCATCTATCCCTCTATTGGAATCCCAGAAAATAACGAAGTTTCTCTCATGGTAGTGTTCGAGATTATTTAAGAAATTTTTTGTGATCAAGATCGTTGGAGATCCGTTCGTTGGAACTAGGAAAGGATTGTTCATGGCACTGGGAATTTACAAAGGTAAGAATTGTTCTAATCTTTTCTCTAATATATCCTAATTTACATGTTTATATTCTGTTTTAATTCAATGATTATGTAAAAATCGGATTGTGGGATGCAAAACATTCTAATAAAACGCTTCCACTGCAACATTCGATTTTCCCTTCATCTGAGTAAGCAAGCATCATAGGCAATCTTAGATATGTTGTTGATTACACTAGGCCTGGTATAGTTATGTTGTAGGATTACTATGTAGGTTTACAAGTAGACCCAGGATAGAGCGTTGGAATGCTGTAGAAAAGGTTATGAGATACTTGAAGAAAACCTAGAACCTAGGATTACATAATCAAAAGTATCCCGCTTTCCTGGAAGGGTACAACGATGCAAATTGGAACTCCCTCTGTGATGACTCAAAGGCCACTAGTGACTATGTTTTTAATATAGCAGGTGAAACTATCTCTTGAAAGTCTAAGAAATAGATTATTTTAGCCCATTCAACGATAGAGTCAGAAATGATAGCACTAGCAACAGTTAGTAAAGAAGTAGTCTGACTTAGAAGTCTAATATAAGAGATTCCTTTATGGGAAAAACTGGTACCAACCATATTTACCCATTGTGATAGTACTGGAGTAATAAAAAAAGTTCCGAACCTTTATTATAATGGAAAGAGACGAAAAATACATTGTAAGCATAATACCATTAGAGAGTTCCTCACTACTGGTGCAGTTAGAGTGAATCACATACAGATTGATGAAAACTTGGCAGGTCCTTTGACGAAAGGACTAATCAAAGAGAAGGTTTTCAAAACCTCAGAAAAAATGGGACTCATGTCTATAGAAAGATGAATCACTTGTGAGGAAAATCCAACCTGTAGGTTGAAGATCCTAAGAAACAGGTTCAAAGGGTAATAATTGATCATAAATGATATGAAGTGAATCATGGTAAAAATAATATAACATTTTTATCCTATGACCCAGAGTCTTAGCCTAATATCCTAAAGCGTATGAAAGGTTGAACTCAGTTCTTAATGAGATCTATACTTGATGTTAAGTGGAGTACCTAGCTACATGAGTACTCTTGATAAACTCACCTATGTGATTGTGGAAGTGGGGCCGCTTCCTATAAAATTTTAGGCAAATTCTCTAAAACATTCACTAAACTGGGATACATTTGCTAGGTCTTAAAGCACGGGCTTTCAAAATACATCCTAATAATGTTATGTGTGAGATGTTGTTAGAGACAGAGTTCAAAACCAAAAGTTACTCTAGTATTTCTAAATCATCTTCATTATATAAAGGTTCAAGTCATAAGACACATTTGCTTATGCACTGTTGGGGTTGATTTAAATCTTATAAGGTCCTATAGTTTGTATTTGTAATGTACAAACTATTTATTTATGTAATAAAATATTTGATGTTTTATTTCAAAATTAGTTGCATTAACCACAAATCAATAAACTAACATCCAGGTATCTTGTAGCTTAAACATGTATGTAGAGACATATGGGTGGATCATTTTCAAGTGATAACCTAAATGGTCTATAGTAGATGGATAAGACTGGATACCTTATCTTGGTAACACTATGAATATGGCCCGCTTTGTAGGTGTTACAATTGTTGTAAAGTGCTACAAATGATATGATCCTGACCATTCATGTGGGAACATGTGACCGAGGATATTCTACACAGAGGAGTTTGTATAAGACCGGACCACAAAATGTTTAGTCTCATTATATAACACCGTTCATAATAGAGACTTACATTTCACTAAGATAACCATAGGTAACATGACCTGAATCCTGAGTGAGTTGTGAACTCCTGCCTATGAGGGCGGTCTTTTGATTTGCATGGGTAGAGTAGCTAGATCGTCGATTCAACAAGCCTACCATTTTGAGGATTCATCTGATTCGAGAGTTGGGAATACAGTTACACAAGATGGAATTCACTCTTCAGGGTAAGTAGATAAATTGCTTCCTTACGTGCTAATTCCGAGGCTTGAATAATGTGGTACCACACCCTCTCCTGGCTTGAGAGGAATATGATCATAGTTGGACTATGATTTATTGTTCATTAGAAGGATAAGTGGTACTTAAGGAGTTAGATGTAACTACAAGGGCAAAACGTTAATTTTGGCCCAGCTGTACTTACGAGCAATTTGTGAAGGGTCATCGTACTGTTGATTGATTATATCCAATAGACACAGAAATATATCTGTAGTGCAAAGAGTGCAAATGTTGGTCTTTAGTGGAGTGCCCGACAGTTAACGGATGGTAAATAATTTAATTAAAGAGTTTAATTAATTATTCATGTATCGTTGGAGCTTCAAGCTACAGGTCCATGAGGTCCCCTCGGTAGCTCAATGGGATTAAATGAGTATCAATTTTTGGATTAATTTGAATTGTTCAAATTAATTGAAGGAATGATATAATTAATTAAATTTTAATTATATGTGATATAATTACTATAATGTATTTGTTACATTATAATATTAAGTATTTATGAGAGGAAATAAATATTTAAATATGATTCAAATATTAATTATATGAATTGGATTTATATAGTTAAATTTAATGTAAATGTGATTTATATTAAATTTAAATGCTATTAGTGAGAGAAAAGAAACTATAGGTCATATTGTATATGATACAATATTAAAACTATAAGTTATATGTTATATTTGATATAACATATAGTTTAACATATAAGTTAGTTATCATATAAATATATATTAAATTAAATTAAATAATTGATTATATTAATTTAAAATTAATTTAAATTAACTAGGGGAGGGAGTAACTCCCTCCCTTTTTTTTCCTCTCCACTTTTATGTGAGTGGGATTGGTGGTTTTGGGGTAATCTTCTTCTTCCTGTAAAAACTCTCACAAAAGAGTTATGTGAAAGAGACAACGTAGAGAAAACTCCCTACTCCTCACTTCTTCTTAAAAAATTCTTCCCTTCCCTTTCATTTAAATTCACTAGAGCTTACATCTCCTGGATTCTCACTTGAGAATACTGAGGTTTCCTATTGGTTGTGCTCATTTGGCCTTACAATTTGTACTTGTTTTTTCACAGAAGGGGTTTTAACGTGAAGTGTTGAGATCTTCAAAGGTAAGTCCTTCTGAACCTTTATGTATATATTGTAATTTCATAAGCATGTTGTATTTTGTATGATTAATTGCATAATTTCTCTTTGATTATTTTGAAAAATTGGTTTTGGGACGATCCATCGCTTCTGCTTATGATCTCTTCACTGAGATCCTTCAATTGGTATCAGAGCACAGTTGATGATCCCAAATTTTAATTTTTTTAATTGATTTTACAGTTTATGGTGGGTATGTGCAATTTGTAATTTCATGTGATGGTTGTTTAAGAATGTATGTTTTTGAAATTGTTGGATTTTTTTCGGGATTGGCACTATTTCACTACTTTAATTTACTTTTTGGTATATAAAGACCCATGTTTTGGGGCATATTCTATGCAATCGAGTCTGTATTTGTTAGTAATTGAGTTGTTTGTGGCTTTTTCGGTGTGGATCTGGAGAAACAGGACCAGTTTTGGCGGAGAATTGATGGAATTCACAGCAGTATAGTCGGGACTGTACCGCAGCGTTGCAACGCTGCAATGAAGAACAACGTTGTGTTCTTTCTGTAGCGTTGCAATGTTGATGCAGAAATAACCAACCAGTTCTGATCCGATTCAGTTTGTGGTTCACTTGGCAGCTGCGGTTCAGTTATTTCGATCGATTTGGGTTCGATTCAATGGCTAGTTGGTCTGGCTCGAGCAGTTCAAGGCCGATTCGCTTGTATTTGAACTGATTGAAATTTGTTCTTGTAATAGTTAGTAGTTTGGTTAATTAAATTAATATAAATGTCATATTAATTAATTATTGTTTAGTGTCCAATCTCGGTCCAATAATTTTTGTTTATTAATTATATATGTGATGTATATTTTAATTATATATATATATGTCATATAGTATGCCATATAGTATAAAATCCCACCATAGTTTGTGCATTTAATTTCATGCATCATTTTATATTATAAGTGTTATAATACATGTATATGCATGATTTAAATTATATTACATGCTCATGCATCATATAGTATAAATGTTATAATATATGCATGCATGCATTAATAGCATATCCATGCATCATTTATATTATAAATGTTATAATATATAGTTCAATGTATGTATGGATGTATGCTATTGCATGTTTCATTACTTTATTATATAAATGTTATATATGTTAGTAATGAAATAAAATTGCATGAAGCATGACACTACTTTAGGTTAATTTATAAATGTTATAATTTATTAAAGTTTGTCAAAGCATGCAATGTATGATTTAAATTTATTTCATTTGTTTATGATTGTTATAACAAAATGAAATTAGAAATTAAAATCAATCATTAAGAGTAGCATGCAAACCTTAGGTAATAATCATCTTTAAAATTGTTTTAAAAATATGATTGAGATAGACATAAGATCACGTTTCTAATGAGATTAGAAATCTTAGTTTGATTTTTTAATCGGTTTAATAGGATTAAATTGATTTTAATAAAAGATTAACATTGTAACAAATATATGTATAAGAGACCTTTTGTCTAAGGTGAGTTCTGTCTAGGTTGTGGTATTTAAGTTGATGGAAACGTAACACCCCTACCTGGGAACTTACTTGAAAAGGTGAATTAGATAGATTTGTTACATGCATGCAAGTTTGATTAAAGTTTATTAAAGATTTTAATAGCTCTTAATCAAAATTGTTTAACTATCCAAATATAAATATTGTTTTTGGGCAAACTAAACAAACATTTAGATAAAATCAGTAGCCAGATTTTTCTAAGTTAATTAACTCTAGGTAAAACACTCAGTGGGAGAAAAATGAAGTATATGATACTTCATTTTATCCTCTTTACGTTTCTCCTTAAAATTTACACCATGAGGTCTATGCTCGACCTCGAGGCACCATGGATGTCCCCTTACGGATGGCATTTGTATAGATCAATATCAAGGTGAATAGAGAGAGTGTTTATAATAAGTGGGAGCGAGACATGTGACAACACATCCCTCGGTATCTCTCATTAGGTTGAAGTAAAGTTTTGTGCATGGTCTCGTGGCACCGTGGGTGTCCCCCTAAAGGATGGCATTTTTGCATGATGCTTTAATTGATCTCTAGAAATGGATAGAGTTATTTTAGTTTCATGTCCCAATCGATTGTTCCCTATGATTAGCTTATTAGGGCGGAACTCTAGAACCTAAAATGAGGGACTACACTTACAAGAATTGTTAAGCAAGTTAACAAATTTTGGACCGAACAATGGTGACTGTTAGTTATAATGAAAAGATGTTGTTTCTGTCTAATGGTTGAGAATGTCTCATTTCAATGAAGGGGCACATGATCACCCTACGATGACTGTTGTCTTCCTCACTAAAACATCATTGCCAAATAGATGTCACTTAGGGTACACTAGACTATTTGCTAAAAATTGATCGGTTGTCTTAATGGTTTAATGTAAATAAACTAATTATAAATAATTTGTATGTTTCAGCAAATTTATTTCAATGGCTACCGCGACTTTAAATTTACTCGCCGCTGATAAATTAATCGGCGAAAACTACATATCATGGAAAAACACGATCAACATAATTTTAATAATCGATGACCTTTGTTTCGTCCTGATGGAGGACTATCCTCCCATTCCAATTCCCAATGTTGCTTGAAATGTTCGAGAAGCATACGAGCGATGAACAAGGGCAAACGAAAAGGCCCAAGCGTACATCTTGGCTAGTCTTTCAGAAGTCTTGGCCAAGATACATGAGTCCATGCTCACGGCCCATGAGATCATGGAGTCCTTAAAGGGAATGTTCGGACAATCTTTCGCACAACTCAGGTATGACGCTATCAAACACATCTTCAATGTTCGTATGCAAGAACAGGCATCTGTTCGAGAACAATTTCTCAACATGATGGTCCACTTCAACTGGCAGGGATGAATGAGTCCATCATCGATGAAGCCAACTAGGTTAGCTTCATTTTGGAATCTTTATCTCAAAGTTTTTATTTCCAGAGCAATGTTGCTTTGAATAGAATTGACTACAACCTAACCACCATCCTTAATGAGCTATAGACCTTCCAGCCCTTGATGAAAAGTAAGGGACAGAAGGGTGAAGCAAAATGACCTCTGGGACAAAGTATGTACCTTCTTCATCTGACAATAAAAGTAGTAGAAGAAGAAAGGGGGAAAAGGGAAAGCTAACCCACTGGCCATTGCTTAAAAGAAAGCTAAGGCTGCAAAGGAAATCTGTTTCCATTGCAACCAAGATGGACATTGGAAGAGGAACTGCCCCAAATACTTGGTAGAAAAGAAGAAGGCCAAGCAAGATAAATTTGATTTGCTTGTATTGGAAACATGTTTAATGGAGAATGATGATTATGTCTGGATTATAGATTCTGGTGCCACTAATCACGTTTGTTCTTCATTTCAGGGAATTAGTTCTTGGCGAAAACTTGATGATGGTGAGATGATGATGCGGATTGGAATTGGGCACGACGTCTTGACTGTGGCAGTGGGAGGTCTCCAATTGACTTTATAAAAAAAATTCATTTTACTAGAAAATATATATGTAGTTCCTGGTTTAAAGAGAAACTTAATTTTTGTAAAGTGGTCGCTAGAACAATCATATTGTATTATTTTTCTTATAAAAGTGTTTATTTCTAAGAATGGTGTCAATATTTGTTTAGCTAAACTAGAAAATAATTTATACGTGCTAAGGTTGTTAGCTACTAAAGCCCTCCATAACACTGAGATGTTTAAAACTACAATAACTCAATATAAAAGTCTTAAAATTTCTCCTAAAGAAAATTCTCAACTTTGGCACCTAAGACTAGGACACATTAATCTCAATATGATTAAGAGATTTGTGAAGAATGGAATTCTAAGCGAGTTAGAAGAAAATTCTTAACCTGTGTGTGAGTCGTGTCTTGAAGGCAAAATGACTAAAAAAACTCTTTACTGGAAAAGGTCATAGGGCCAACGAACCTTTAGAGCCAGTACATTTAGACCTATGTGGTACGATGAATGTAAAAACTAGGGGAGATTATGAATATTTCATCACTTTTATTGATGATTATTTAAGATATGGGTACATTTATTTAATGCAACATAAGTCTGAATCTTTTGAAAAGTTCAAAAATTCAAGGCTGAAGATGAAAATGCATTGAGTAAAACAATAAAGACATTTCGATCTGATCGAGGTGAAAAGTTTATAGATTTGACATTCCAAAACTATTTGATAGAACATGGAATTGTATCCCAACTCTCGGTACCTGGTACACCTCAGCAGAATGGTGTATCAGAAAAGAGAAATTGAACCCTGTTGGACATGGTTCGGTCTATGATGAGTTACGATTCCTTACCTGACTTGTTTTGTGGTTATGCAGTGGAGACTACAGCATATATTTTGAACTGCGTTCCATCCAAAAGTGTTACCAGAACACCTTTGGAGTTATGGAATAGTCATAAAGCTAGTTTACGTCATTTTAGAATCTAGGGTTGCCCAACACATGTGCTTGAGGCTAATTCTAAGAACCTGGAATCTCGTTCAAGATTGTGCCTATTTGTAGGCTATCCCAAAGGAACGAAAGGTGGTTACTTCTTCGACCCAAAAGAAAACAATGTGTTTGTATCAACAACTGCTACTTTTCTTGAAGAAGACCACATAAGGGAGCACAAGTCCCGCAGTAAGATTATGTTGAATGAACTTTCCAAAGAAACTGTTGAACCTTTAATAAGAGTTGTTGAAGAACCCAATACCTCAACAAGAGTTGTTGAAGTTGGATCATCTAGTAGGTCAAATCCACCTCAAGTGTTGAAGGAAACTCGATGCAGTGGGAGGGTTGCGAACCCATCTGTCTGTTGCATGGGTTTAATTGAAATCCTAGCTATGCTAGCTAATGAAGATATTGAGGATCCATTGTTTACAAGAAGTCTATGGAGGATGTTGACAAAGATGAGTGAATCAAAGCTATGGATCTCGAAATGGAGTCAATATACTTCAATTCAGTATGGGATCTTGTAGATCAACCCGATGAGGTAAAATATATAGGTTGCAAATGGATCTACAAGTGAAAATAAGATGCTGATGGGAAGGTGAAAACCTTCAAGTCTAGACTGATGACAAAGGATTATACCCAGGTTGAAGGAGTCGACTATGAGGAGACTTTCTCGCCTGCTGCCATGCTGAAGTCTATTAGAATCCTCCTATCCATTGCCTTATATTATGATTATGAGATTTGGAAAATGGACATCAAGACTGCCTTTCTTAATGGCAATCTTGAGGAGACCATTTATATGGAGCAGCCTGAGGGATTTATAACCCAAGGTCAAGAGCATAAAGTTTGCAGGCTTAGTCGGTCCATTTATGGACTGAAGCAAGCTTCTCCATCTTAGAACTTAAGGTTTGACACTGCGATCAAATCTTATGGCTTTGATCAAAATGTTGATGAGCTTTGTGTATACAAGAGAATCATTAACAGTTCCGTAGCTTTCTTAGTATTATATGTAGATGATATCCTACTCATTGGGAATGATGAAGGTCTAGTGACTGAAGTTAAAAACTGGCTAGAGACCAATACCAAATGAAAGATTTGGGAGAGGCTCAGTTTGTTCTAGGAATTCAGATCTTTAGAGATCGAAAGAATAAAACGCTAGCTCTGTCTCAAGCATCGTACATTGATAAAATGCTTGTCAAGTATTCGACGTAGAACTTCAAGATAGGCTTTCTACCTTTCAGGTACAGAGTTATATTGTGTAAGGAACCATGTCCTAAGATACTTCAAGAGGTTGAGGAAATGAGACGGATCCCCTATGCATTAAATATTGGCAGCCTGATGTGTGCGATGTTATGTACGAGACCTGACATCTCCTATGTGGTGGGGATAGTAAGTAGATATCAATCTTATCCAATATTTCATCATTGGACTGCCATTAAAAATATCCTCAAATATCTATGGAGAACAAGGGACAACATGCCCATGTATGGTTCTAAGGATCTGATCCTTACTGGATACACAGACTCTGATTTTCAGACTGATAAGAATTCTAGGAAATCCACATCAGGATCAGTATTCACTCTTAATGGAGAAGCAGTAGTCTGGAGGAGCATCAAGCAAGGGTGCGTTGCTGACTCCACTATGGAGACCGAGTATGTAGTAACTTATGAAGCTGCTAAGGAAGCTATTTGGCTCAGAAAATTCTTGATGGATCTAGAAATTGTTCCATACATTCAAAGCCCATCACATTTTATTGTGATAATAGTGATGTTATGGCTAATTCCCGAGAGCCTAGGAGTCATAAGTGTGAGAAACACATCGAGTCGAAGTATTATCTCATCCGAGAGATTGTACATCGAGGAGACGTGATCGTCAGACAAATAGCTTCGGAGCACAATGTTGTTGATTCGTTTACAAAGGCCCTCGCGACTAAGGTGTTTGAGGGTCATCTACAGAGTATGGGTCTATGGGATAGGCCACATTTAGACTAGGGCAAGTGGAAGATTTTGTACTAGGCGTTTCATACCCTAGTTTATTGCTTTATGTACTTTGTATTACAATTTGACATTTACAATGTATACTCCACTAGCTTTATGTCAAGTGGGAGATTTTTGTTGTTGATGCCCTAAATCTCATAGGGTCCTATAGTCTGTATTTGTAATGTACAAACTTTTTATTTATGTAATAAAATATTTGACGTTTTATTTCAAAATTAGTTACATTAACCACAAACCAATAAACTAAAATCTAAGATCATCTTGTAGCTTAAACATATATGTAGAAACATACGGGTGGATCATGTTTAAGTGGATAACCTAAATGGTCTGTAATAGATGGATAAGGCTAGAAACCTTATCTTGGTGACACTACGAGTATGATCTGCTTTGTAGGTATTACAATTATTGTAAAGTGCTACAAATGATCTGATCTTAATCATTCATGTGGGGCATGTGAGTAGGGATATTATATACAAATGAGTTTGTATAATACCAGACCATGAAATGTTTAGTCTCATTATATAACAGCATTCATAATAGAGACTTACATTTCACCAGGATGACCATAGGTAACATGACTTGAATCCTTAGTGAGTTGTGAACTCTTGCCTATGAAGGCGGTCATTTGATTAATATGGGTGAGAGTGGTCAGATCACCGACTCAACAAGTCTACCATTTCAGGGATTCGTCTGATTGCGGAGTTGGGAACACAGTTACACAAGATGGAATTCATTTCTTCCCAAATGTCGAGTCAAGTAGATAAATTGCTCTCTTAAAGGCTGATTCCGGGGCTTGAACAATATGGCGCCACACCCTTTCTTGGTCCGAGAGGGGTTTGATCATAGTTGGACTATAATTTATTATTCATTAGAGGGATCAGTGGTACTTAAGGAGTTAGATGTAACTACGGGGCAAAATGGTAATTTTGACCTAACTGTACTTATGAGCAATTTATGAAGAGTCATTGTACTGTTGATTGGTTATATCCAATGGACATAAAACTATATTTGTAGTGCGAAGAGTGCAACTTTCGATCTTTAGTGAGTGCCTGATAGTTAACGGATGGTAAATATTTTAATTAAAGAGTTTAATTAATTATTCACGTACCATTATAGCTTCAAGCTACAGGTCCATGAGGTTCTCTCAGTAGCTCAACGGGATTAAATGAGAATCAGTTTTTTGATTAATTTGAATTGTTCGAATTAATTGAGAAAATTAATTATATATGATATAATTAATTAAATTTTAATCATATGTGATATAATTACTATAATGTATTTGATACATTAAAATATTAAGTATTTATAAAAGGAAATAAATATTTGAATATGATTCAAATATTAATTATATGAATTGGATTCATATAATTAAATTTAATGTAAATGTGATTTATATTAAATGTCATTAGTGAAAGAAAAGAAACTATAAGTTATATTGTATATGATACAATATTAAACCTATAGGTTATATGTTATATTTGATATAACATATAGTTTAATATATATAAGTTAGTTATCATATTAATATATATTAAATTAAATTAAATAAATTAATTATATCAACAAATTAATTAAGGGAGGGAGTTAACTCCCTTTCCCTTTTTTCTCTCCCTACTTTTATGTGAGTGGAATGGATGGCTTTGGGGTAGTCTTCTTCTTCTTGTAAAAACTCTCACAGAAGAGTTCTGTGAAAGATATCCCCGAGAAAACTCCCTACTCCTCACTTCTTCTAAAAAAATTCTTCCTTTCTCTCTCATCCAAATTCACCAGAGTCCACACCTCTTGAATTCTCACCTGAGAATACCGAGGTTTCCTATTGGTTGTGCCCATTTGACCTTACAACTTGTACGTGTTTTTTCACAGAAGGAGTTTTAACATGAAGTATTGAGATCTTCAAGGATAAGTCCTTCTGAAACCTTTATTTATTATTATGTTTTCTTTTTTTAATTTCATAAGTATGTTGTATTTTGTATGATTAATTTCATAAGCTATCTTTGATTATTTTGTAAAATTTAATTCTAAAAAATTGGTTTTGGGACAATCCATTGCTTTCGCTCATGGACTCTTCACTGAGATCCTTTATGCACAATGTTGTACAGACTGATATTGTTTGATGAAAATATTTTATTGTGTTTTTAAAATTTTCAAGTGGTGGATTGTTGTAGAAAATTTCTTATTTTTTAAATGAAAGAAAAAGAAAAGTGGAGAATCCCACATTGGTTGGGAGAACAAGATGTCTTCATATTTACCTCTACCTTTTGTTTTGTAGATTTGGGCTCCAAAGGGTACCCAAGTTTTAGAAGGAATGAGGAGTTAGGCAAATGAGGATTTGATGGATTTTCCACACATGCGCGCCGCCACTGTCCGTCTAGTAGGGCATGGTGTGGCATGTGGGATTATAATTTTTTCTTTAATTAAGTTTTTAAATTCCTCTAGGCAAACCATCCATTTTTGCCTTTAACACGCGCACGTTACTCCATTTTGCACATTCACCGTTGGCCTTCAAGGCTTTTTAATAAACAGTGTTTCAGTTCTTGGAAAATAAATAATTTTGAAAATAATTGCAATTATTTTGTGTTTTCTTTCTCAACTGCATGTTTTTTCCTATGTTTTCCGAGCACAATCTAGAAGGTGTGAGTATTTTCGATTGATTTTTGGTGCAGTTCTGATCGAGACAGATTTAATATGAGCTGTTTTATTTTGGGGGCGGCGTGACATTCTTTTCGAACTGCTTGCGCAAAGGACAAAGTTGCGAAACGTCTTAAGAAGAGCGTGATCCATGACTCAAGCTTTCACAAATTTCTTTTTAGCAGGTTTTGTTTGCTTCTGCTAATTTCTGAGTTTCCGTTCTTATCACTTTTCGTCGGGCAACCATTCCAACATATCTTTAGAACTTAATGCGGTTGATTGACATGTTTAGGATGCTTTACGTCTAAATGTGTTGATTGATTAGGTATTTTGGATTTCCATTTTAGCATTATTAAATGTGTTAGCTAAGCATATATATGCAATAATAGAAGTATATTGCATGTATTCTACGATCAAGTGAGCAATTGGGGTACCTCGAAAACATAAGCTAGACTTTCAAACAATTGTTCTTTCACACACTTTCTTGTCTACATTTACTTTTCACACTCTTTACTTTTCAATCATATTCAAAAGCATATCAAAACCTTCCATTTTCGACTACTTTGGAACTTTAAGCATATTCTTTGAGCAACACTTTCGACTTTCTGTAGATCGACCAATACCACTTGTATTCCAAAAAATTAAGGAGTATGATATTTTTAATTGATCAACAGACTCGACAAACCTTACTCTCAATCATGGTAGCTAAAAGTTGAAATAGTAAACATTCTTAGCTATTCCTCATCTTAGAATTTTTTTTGAAACTCGGTAATTAGTTATGATTTGATACTAGTGTATATACAAGAGTAAAATGGAATTAAAATCTCAAAATTCCCTTTGATTGTCATAATTCCGAATAACAAAATGTTTTAGCCATATTTCATTACGGTTCTTTATTTTAGTCACTAGTCAGCATTTCTGTTTACCCTATTCGGGTCTTCTTGAAGGAATTTACAGGTTGGCAATGAACCAAAAATTTGAAGCCCAGTGGGCTTTTGGGCTTGCAAAGCCCAAACTCAGGCCTCGAACTGTACAAAATTGCCCAAACAAGATCTTTAGATCGAAATCAGAGACCGTACCCACAAGGAGGGGTGGCGATTCTGCAGTCCACGGCGGAGGAAAACGATGGCTTCTACAGAGTCGTCTAGTTCTGCTCGAAAAGGTGAGCTTTAGAGGACGTATGAACAAATCCATCTTCAATCACTGTTTATTTTTCCATGTTTGATGAATTGAACGTTCAAACTTTATTCAATCTTCAGACTTAGTTGATCTGATACGGAAGAAAAATTGTTTTACAATTTCTGTTTTACTACGGTGCTTTCATAATGACGCTTTCGATCAAGATTCATCGTGATTTATTTTGGTTTCGTTTCTGGCAGTGGTTGTCCTGCTGAGAGCTACTGGGGATGCTCCTATTCTCAAACAAACCAAGTTTAAGGTTTGTATTACGTCAATTTTCTTCAGTTCATGGATTTAAAGGTTGAAATTTGTATTGTACTGTTTAAAAAGTAAAATGGAAATCAATCTTGATCCTTGTGGAAACTTTTGATCATTTGATTAGGATCATAAAACTGAAATATAACCGACTGATTCTAGTAATCGTGTATGCATATGTAGGTAAGATTGTGTGTGTGTTGTGTGTGTGAGCGAGCGAGCGAGCGAGCTAGATGGACTAGGCTAATAGGTGAAGTAGACGATTAATCCAAGAGCCAAATGAATGAAGCTTAAACTTTGTTGTTACATAAGTATTAGATCTCATGGATGCAATGCCACATCCTTATCCCATATAAAGTTCACATTGCCATCAAGATATGATTTTTGTTGAGAATGTGGCCAAAGTCCCACATTGCCTAGATAAGGGGAAGACCAAGAGTATATAACTGAGAACAACCATTTCCAATCGTATGAGGCATTTTGGGTGAACTAAAAAACGAAGTTATCGGAGTTTAAGCCCAAACTGGACAATATCATATTATTGTGAAGATATGTGGAGTGTCGTTGTCCCAAATAATTTTCATGTGTTGTGTAGGAGGGTGCAACAGTCGCTGCAAAACCTTGAGCTTGAGCTCGAGCTCGGGCGGAGCGGCCGTCGGTGCAAATCCTAGTGGTAGTAGCAAATATTCAAAAAAATAATTTTCATGTGGCTAATAGCAGAAACTTTGTAAGAGTTTTTGTAGGATGTTTGGGATCTTGTTAGATTTTCTATTGCTCTTTGGGCATCACATCGGTGGAATCACATTTTACTTGATTGGAGCCCCTTCTTATATAGCTTGCTCTCCTTTTTATGAGCTTCTTGTTTGACTTTTTTCCCCTCCATTTTTTCCTCAATGAAAGTTCAGTTTTGCATCCCAAAAAAAAAAAAAAAAAAAATTATTGATTATAACAACTTGAAGAAATTTTCATGGGGTAGATGATGACCAAATAATATGATTAATTTGGGGAGGTGGGTATTATCTCTGCTATGCAGTGAATGTTTTTCTGTACAAGACTCTGCTATTTATAAAATCTGGAGCAAACTTATGGAATCACCGGTCTCAGAATGTATGGTTTTACAAAATTTTATACAGCAGCTCATCTATTAAAGTTTATCCTTTTGGAATTTGGTTTTCTATATTTATAAGTTCACGGAAAATGTTCATTCACATATTGCATACATTTGACAGATGCCCGGAACAGACAAATTTATTAAAGTTATTGATTATATACGCCGGTCAATTCAACGGGACACCTTGGTATTCATCTGACTTCTGGAATAGTCTCTCTTCCATTTGCCAATTGATTTGAAATTAATGACACTTCTCTATGCTAATTGTTTATATTCTTTGAAGTTTGTGTTTGTCAACAGTGCATTCTCACCAGGTCCAGATGAGACAGTTATTGATCTATATAATGTGAGTTGATATTGACTCATTTTTTCTCTTTATGTTCAAGTTGCGTTTGCACACTGTTTTCATTAACTTTTAGAAGAAGAAAAGGCGGGGAGGGATGTGTGTGTGTGTGTTGGGGGAGTGAATCGGTTGGAATCTATCTTAAAAAGTATCTATGTATTGGCCGGTCAAAAAGTGTCATCTTAACTGGGGGTATATTCATTGAAGGTGTAGTGTAGCCTTCTGATGTTGATGTTGGTCATGAATCATTCTTGAAAATACCCATCATTGTATATTCTTATGAGGTGAAGGAAAAAGACTTAAGCAATCAAAATTTGAAAACTTTCTGAAGCATGATATCCATAAGATCTCTTAGATTATCTGAAAATTAAATATAACATCAAATCAGATGAGTCCCTTCAATGTTTTTTCATCACCCTTCTCTGAGGGTTGGGTATGGATAAAATTATTCCTGACCTCATAGCAATTTCTCAATGTTTCTTTACCTAAGTATAAATGTATGGTTTTTCATATCCACATGCGTTTAAAGTTTTCTCAAGTCCTGATGGCTAGGTATCTTGTTGATTATTCTTTTTTGTGTGCCTATTTGCAGAACTTTGGAATTGATGGGAAATTGGTTGTAAATTATGCCTGCTCGATGGCTTGGGGCTAATTTTCAGCATGGTAATGCTTAGTGCTGAGGCTGTAAATAGTATATTGTACAATTCATTCTAGTACTGTGATTTTAAACTCATCCATTACAAACTGTAGTGTTAGAGTTTCCTCCATATTAGCTGCTTTCCCTGACGGAGAAACAAATCAGTCAAGTTCTAGAGTCATGCTTGTCAAGGTCTAGAGTTCTGTAATTAATTAATTATTTATTTGATAGACCTCTTTAATTAATTGTTTTAACGTTGAATATTGAAGCTAAAGGATATATTGTTCCAAATAGTGATATGGAAACCCAAATTCTTGATTACCCTACTCAGTTCCATATTTTTCTTTTTACATCATTACAGTTATTGAGACCAATACAAGTCCTCATAAGTGCCATATTTTGTCTGATGAAAGAGATCAGTTTGTGTGTCAGTTTGAGATTACATTACTTCGTGTTTACTGTTTAGCCTTCATAACTATTCTGGTACTCCACGTTTATCATGCCGGATAAATACAAATTATCTTTTTGTTTCTTTTTTCTCCATGATAAGAACTAGCTGGGAACATATAATTCTAATAGTAAGCTCCAAAGGGGCCAATTTAATGGTTTAGGTTGGAGGAAACATAAAAATACAATGAGTTGAGCGATGGTCTGGGTGTTATGTATATTAAGTACATTAGTACTTAAACTTTGCTGTAAATTTGTACACATCTGTTTTGTTTGGGTAAAATCCAAGATTGACAAGATATAGACGCTGACCAAGACCATATCAGGCTGAGTGTTATGTGGTGGAGGAATGCTGGTCTGCACTATTTGTCTGATTCTGACCATCTGAAAATTTGGACTAAACTCGTGACAGAAAGTGAACATTTTGTTTTTCTTGTCTATCAGAATGATTCTTTTCATATCCCCACCACAGCATCGGATTATGAGGCAAAATCTAGAAACTCTCTTAATGAGTGCACTAGCAAACTCCCTCTCTCTCTCTCTCTCTCTCTCTCTCTCTCTCTCAACTTGGAGGATTACTATATGTAGCACAAGATCTCTCTCTGTCTCTCTGTCTCTCTGTCTCTCTCTCTAAATTTAGGAGATTACCATATTCGCACTAGATGTCTCTTGCTGATTCCCTAGAGAAGTGTAAAGTATTACAATCTTTGGAATATGATTTCGTTAGTCGATGATAGCCGGTAGAGTAGATAGCACAAGATGAAGTTAGTAGGAATCTGTTCATCTGCAACCAAATATTTGGCTAAGGCTATGAGTGAAACGATTAAATTTTAGATAAATCAGTAACGATTTGCATGAGAGTGCACCAACAACCTAAGCTTATAGTTGCTGCTTATGATACCCAATTACAGGAATTTACTCATCCACTCTAAATCAGGTCCCTCATTGGAAAAATCAAACAAGTTATCGACATCATACTCCAAGTTTGAGCTGTTTTCACATTCTTGAGATGTTTCCTCTTCTCTCGACTCTGTGTCTACTTTTCTTTTACACCCTTTTCTTTTGAGAATTTCACTTTCTTTTTCACTCTGTTGGTTCATTTTCTTGCTCAAATGAGAATTCCAGTAGTTCTTTATCTCGTTATCTGTTCGCCCTGGCAGTCTCCCAGCGATCAAAGACCACCTGAGAAGATCAATCAGGCACCACCGGCCCCAACCCAGAAAACCAAAACTCTTCAGCTTATGAAACAGAAGTTAATAAAACCAAGAAAACTGCAGAGTGAAAAGGAAAAGAAAATGTGACCTGTTGCCAAGAAGTTTATGGAGCCGGAGAATCAAATCTTCTTCTTGATCTGATATATTGCCTCTCTTAATGTTAGGTCTGAGATAATTGAGCCATCTTAGTCTGCAACTCTTCCCACACCGATTGAGACCTGCAAAATTCAGAAACCCATTAAGCTTAAATTTGCTTTGCATCTCTCTAAAGAAGTTGGAATTATAGGAAAAGTGGAAAGAAAAAGGAGTGAAACTTGAAAGGCACCTGCTTTGGCTGCAATGGACTTCCACCTTTTTGCACCATGAATGGCAATAACTTCAGCCAATTTTTGATCTTCTTCTGCAGTCCAAGCGCCTTTATTGACTCCTCCATTTCTCATATTTTCAGCCTCATTTATGTCTCCTTCAACTTGTTTCACTTTTCTTTTCACAGACTCTTCTTCAGTCATTGGAACTTTAAAGAGATAGAGATAGAAAGAAGGAAAGAGAGAGATTATGGTTTAGAAGAGTGCTTTATTTCTCCTCTTAGAGGTGTGAAAATATAACAGAGATCTCAGCAAGCAATTAGAGATATATATGAAGAAATTGGAATAATTTTTGGGTTGGCAGTCTTTCAGGAAAAGGACACTCTGATCATGAGGTCGATGATTGAGTGAGATATAAAGTCTGCTTCTAAATAGTTGCACACTGTTTTACAACTCAACAAACAACAGCTAGCAAAATATCCTGTTTAAGAAAAAAAGGCTTATTATTATTATCATCATCATCATTATTATTATTATTTCCTCCATATCATTCTATGCATAAAAAAGTCCAAGACTCTGGATTTAACAAGCATCTATCTATCTATCTATATATTCTTGATTGATTTTCTTTGATTGTAATGGATGTTTTACTAATGGAAATATAATCTCAGGAGAAGATGAATACCAAAAATATAGTTGTGAATAAAAATTTCTTGAGATATAACCGTAATGTGAATATGCTTTTCATGGTGATTTGTTTTTCTTCGAAATTTTAAAATTGAGTTGGAAATCATATTCTATAACATTATTTACATAATGATAGCATCAAAACCCTACTAATTTAGATTATATCAAAACCCAAAATGAAATTTTAGAATCACACTCTCCCTCCCTTCATCGTTAATCCAATGGATTAAGCTGTTTTCCTCTAAATATTGAAGTCTAATTAGTGTTCGTTCTATTTTAGTTTTTATATTTTTAATTATTCAATTTTGATCTCTATACTTATAATAAATCTTACATAGTCATTCAGTACTAATTTGTATTGAGTTTGATTAAATAATAATAATAATAATAATAATTTTAATGCAAAAAAAGACATGAATATATTTTCAAAATTATAAAGGAACAATTAATAGAGACATCAAAATATCAACACACTACAAAGACTATTTAAAAAAAAAATTAAAATAAATAAACTAAAATTAAATACTTAAAAATACAAAGACAAAAAATATATCCACTAAAATGGTATCTTAATCCATTTTATTGTATGAGTTATATTATTCTTAAATTTTTCTTGTACTGTATGATGAACAATGAATGTTGTTTTTCTAAAATTTTTAAAATAGTGTTGTGTTGTACTCAATGGATCTTGTTGTTATATTTTGAATAAATGAAAGTCAAGAACTCATGAAAATCACAAAAAAAAAAAAAGAGTTTTTTTTTTTAGAGAGAGAAAGACCTCGAATTGAGTGAAGAATCTACAATAATGGAAAGGAGAAGAGAAAGGTAAGAAGGAGATTATTTAAGAGAGAGAGAGAGAAAAATGGGTAATGGCTACAAGAAGGACAAAGTGAAAAAAAAAAAAAGCATAGAACAGAAAAGTATGTCTTGAAATAATACAACTTTTTCAGAGCCATAGAAAGCAGAGAAAAATCATAAACTCTTTTTTTTCATTTTTCTTTTTATGATCAGTATGCAATGCATGAATATCCATTTTCATTGGTTTCAAACTTTCATATTCCTATTTTCTCTGTCCAAACCTGACTTAACAACTACTGTGTTTTTTTTTTTTTGTTTTTTTGTTTTTTTTTAAACATTAAATATTTTTTAATATTATTTTTTTAAAAAATACCTGTACTTTCTATCAAAACATTAATACAAAAGGAAACTGTTAAACAAAAAGCAAAATTAGGTTTAAAGTAAGTTTACTTTAAGTTGGGATTAGGTAGTGAAAAATTAAACCATATCTATTTTCCATGCATAACTTTTACGTACTTTTAGTTTTAATTAATTATTCATGAAGTCTAAATTTGTTTAATATCATAATGTAGCTTGGACCTTGAAAAATTATCAAATTTGAAGTATTGTAAGGAGGATTTTATCATTAATGTACTGGAACATATTAACAAACTTAGAACTTGTCATAAATAAAATTTCCGTCACTACATGAATTTTGACCTTTTTTTAAGGCAAGAATTCATTGAAAAAGTTAAAAATTGTTGGTATAATTCATAAGGTTTTCGTGACGAAAATCATCGAAGGTTCTATTATAAGAATTTTGGACTTTTTTTGATATTTTTTCAATTTAAAGATATTGTTAGAAAAAATCAATAATGGTGACGCATTAACCACAAGTTTCAATATTTCCTACTTTTGTTGATGCTAAAAATTTACCGTCGACAAAAGTAGTGTATTTGCTAACAATTTTTCATAATTGTCAATAAAAACACTACTTTTGCTGATAGTAAGGACTTCAGCGTTGGCTCAAATGGTGATTTTGCCAACCATTATAAAAATTGTAGATAATAATATGACATTTGCATATACTTATGAAAAAAGTGGACAATTTTTTTGTCTTATGGACACCATCGGTTAAAGTTAACTTTTTTCAACGTTTCGTGTTTTGTCATCAACAAAGAGTCTTCCAACAATGTTTTATCGAGAAACTACATTGCCATTTTTTTTTAAGTTTACATTTTATGGTGCTTTTGTGTGGCAAAAAAGGATTGAATTTTTGAAGTGTCTGTCAACAAATAAATCTTTTGTTGACACACTTTTAGTCCATGTCAACAAAAGTGTATACAAATTAATCAAGTTTTTAAAAAATTATGGACTAAATGTTTTCTTGTGAAGTAATAAAATAACCTTTTTTATCTTTAGAAAATCACATCATAATTGCGGACAAAAAAATCTAACCTTTTGACACAAAACAAAAATCCGTAAAAATTTTATCATTTTGAATTATATTCGAGTCGGTAAAAACACAATTGGTCTATCGATGATATATATATTATTTTACTTTTGAAATACATATTGAGAACGAACAAGAGGCTTGGTTTAAAATGTGGACCTAGATCTTAATTTGTAAATATTGTGAGGAAAAAAAAGAAAAAAGAAAAGCATTATGTATTGATTATATATTAAAATCCGAAAATGAGATTCAAAATAATAATTAAAAAAAAAAAAAAAAACACCAAATTCAAAGCGAGGTGGTTTGACTGTGTCGTGAAGAATCCTTCTTCCAACTTTTGGTTAATGTGATATTCCTTTAAAGCTGAAACATAAATTCGGATCTCAAACCTTAGATTTTATCTGTTTGTCTTTTTACATTAATGCACACCTTCCATAGATCCACCTCTATTTTTATTTCTTTCTTGTTTTTTTAAATCATATCATACTCTCTTTTTTAAATACATCATATCACACTCTTCCTTAAATTTTAGTGCCCTTATTTGAATTATCTGTCACCGAGCTTAGCTCAACGATAATTAGTTTGATCTTCCTTCTTAAAAGTTAAAAGTTTGATCCTCCATCTCCATAGTTATTATACTAAAAAAATTGAATTAACCACTCCAATTTATCTATTTTAGTTCGTTAAAATGCCTTGAATTTATTTGTAGTTATTTAAGATTATGTAGTGCAATATATAAACTCTTTGACCCTAAATGTGTCATTTGTGTATTCAGAAAACATTCTCTCTAAATAACCATGTATATATGTTGATTCTTTATATGTTTTTCATATTATTTAATTGTCGATTTCATAACTAGAGCTTTATTTAAAAATGTCTATTTTAGTTGTTAAACTTATTAAACATAAGTATTTTTGTCCTTACTCTTTTAAAAAATTAATAGTGTAGCTTTGAATTTGTGTACTAACATCTTATATATGGACATAATTTCAAGTCAAATAAAGTTAGAAATGAAGGCCAAAATGATTGTTTTTTCTTTTTAGTTTAGAAACGAAAATAAACATTTAAAAGTTCAAGGATCAATATAGAAGAAACTTAAAAAGTTTAGAGACTAGAGCATACATTTTTTAACATTTGAGCTATGCTTAGATTGACAACTTAATTACAATTTTTTTTAATTAAATTATATATGGGATGGGAGATTCGAACTTTAATTTTGATCTTGTTAGTCAATAGTACATGTTTGATGAGAATTAAGCTATAACCTAAAAGAGCCTTAGATTACACCGTTCTAGATCTTATTAGTGACATAAATCATTTTGCTGAGAAACAGAAATTGTAGATAGCTAAGAAAGGCAAAAAGAAGATGAATGTCTTTCCTTCCATTTATAAATTTGGGCTGACAGCCAATTTAATGGAGCACAGAGAGGGTGATGGGGGCAAGGAAAGACTCAATTATTTTTCATTTTCACTACATTTTGCCCAAATCAAACACAATCTCAAACATATAATTAAGGAAGGGATTTCTTTTACTTAATTTAACTGAAAAAAACTGATATTGATAATTAAAGAAAGGAAAAAAAAACCATCTTTTTATAGTTATGGTAGTTTGGAAAATGACTAAGCACATTTGGTATGATTGAATTGGTAGAAACTTAAAATTCATAGGTCTGATTTCTCTGGATTTTCTTTCCTTCTCATAAATGATTCAAAATATGTGTTAAATTATATATATCTATTGGTTAATGAATCTATAATTTGCAATCAAGATCAACTCAACATAATGCAATGTCAATTGACATATATTTTTCTTTTCTTAGTTGGAGATTCAAATTTTCTTACCTCATATTTGTAATACTCAAAAATGAAAATTGATATCAAGTATTCATATAATACAATAATGTTTATAGATTTGGTGCATGATTTGAACACAATTATACATAAATCGTGTCGCAATATTTTGATTATTAATCCAAAATTTACCAGAACTTTGTCCTATTAGATGTGAGAGATTGTATTAAAGTAATTTAAACAAATTTCAAATTCAAATTAAAAAAAAAAACCCAAATCCCATAAAACAAAAGATATTTTAAAAAACAAAATCAAAATTAAAGAAAAACAAATAAAAAATATTCTTAATTGATTAATGAAATTGGCATGTAGTTGAACTCAAAAGCCCATTTACATGCACTCTCAACAACACCAATTCAGAAGAAAAAGTATAAATATATGGGTCTCATTCTAGTAATAAGGTAACTCCACTCTTTTAATTCAACTAGACATTATTCTCTCCGGTGACCACTGTCGGCCATCCTCCGGCCACCAACTCTGGAACCCCACTAGTGAACATTTTTTTTCTAGGTCATTCCAAAGAGACTCTCAGTTTAATTACAATAATAATTTTTAAAATATACTTGATTTTTTTTTTAAAAAAATATTATTATCATTAGATTATTTTTTAATTCTCTATTCCCTTCTTTGTTTAAAATGATTGTTTCTTTCATTTTATATTTTATATTTTTCTTAGTTGAAAATCGATTACCTATCTATTGAGATCTCAAGTAATGTCAATATACTAATAATATAGTGGAAAATGTAAATATACATTGCATATATCATGGTTTATTTTTTGGCATGTTTACAAATATACTAAAAAATATTAATATACATCGAATATATTATTTAGTATATAAGATAATATATTAAACAAATTGTATTGTTCATGCACTTATCAAATATACACTAATTTATTTATACAAGATTCAAATATAAAGTGCTATATATATCAAATATATCTCATTTTCTCTTTCAAAACTTCTCTCTGATTTTTGCTTTCATTTATGAAGCAACAATTTTGGGAGTTTTAGAGATATATTTTCCTAGAGATATATTTTCCTTACTTGTATAGGTTCTTAAAAGAAAATTGTTTTGGAAAGTTCAAAACCACAAGAAACTTCCCTTACATGTTGAAAGCTAAAAAAGTAATATGGGCTATATTTTTTTTAATGTAAAATAATAGCTCACTAAACTACAAATGATATATTTGTTTAGGCTAATGTATAGAAAATCCTAATTTAACTTAATATTTTCATTTTTTCGTTGGTCAATTTAACTAGCTCGAAGATTTAGAATTATTTTTTTTTAAATATAAAGGATTAAAATGTCAGTAATAACTTAACACAAAATAAAAACTAAAACTAAAACTTTATGATTTTTTTTAATTTCCTTAAATGTAATTGGGTCATACTTTTATATAAAATAATAGCCCATTAGATTACAATTGTATAATTAGGTATATTTATTTAGGCTATATATATAGAAAGTCCTGATTTAATTTAACATTTTTCATTTTTTTGGTTGGTCAATTTAACTAATTCGAAGATTTAGAATTATTTTTTAAACTTAAAGTATTAAAATGTTGGTAATAACTTAGCACCAAATAAAAATTTGAACTCAAACTTTATTTTTTTTATTCCTCAAATGTAATTTGATTAAAAGAATTATAATTTTTTAATAATTGAATTTAAGATTAAAATCTTAATTAATTCAATTTGAAGTTAGCATGTTACGGTAAAAAATCGAACATTTTCCAATGAAATTCTAAAGAATTTTTACTTCAGAGTAGTTTCAAAACCTTTTTATGAAAGGTAAGGGCAATATTTCAACTTTTATTTTAAAAGACAAAGTTCAGGGTTTTTTTATTATTATTATTTTTAATTTAGCTAAAATATTTTATCTTTAATGAATTATTATTATTATTTTATATATAGACACGCTATATATATACACACACACCCCATATCTTTCACATTTTTTTTGACGTCTATTCCACATTTAATTATTTCTTCATATAATGTTTTCTAATATTTATATAACAATATCTAGAAAAATATACAACTATTATAAATATTAAAAAATAAATAGATGTCAATTGCTTGTCCTAAAAGCGATGTGTCAATCGTCATGTTATCTATGTGTTTGTAGTTATTCATGCTTGATGTCCATGTAAGACTACATTCTACTTATCACTTTGTCTATAAATAGTGGCATTTGGTGGATAAGTCACACACATTAGTGAGAAATCCACTTCAAATTTCCACTAAATTTCAAAATTTTAGTTATTTTATTTTATTATTATATTTATTTTATTATTATATTATATTTTCTCCATATCCATTGTGCTTCGTTGTGTTTCTCAATTTCACAACACGTTATCAGCCCGAGCTCCTATTGAAGGTAGATCGATTTTTTCCTCTTTATTATAATTAATAAATTAAATGTTATTTTTCATTATTTAGTATATATTAAATTAAAAACAATATTTGTAATAGTGTTGTCACCACAAACCTTACAAAATTGGAATTCGTAGCCCTTGACATTATTGGCAATAATTATTTATCATGGGTGTTAGATGTCGACATTCACCTGAATGCTATGAATTTGAGAGAAACAATTAAAAAAGGAAATACGACATCTAGTTAGGACAAAGCAAAAACTCTAATTTTCTTTCGTCATCATCTTCACAAGGGATTCAAAATGGGGTATCTTACAATAAAAGATCCCCGTATCTTGTGGAAAAATTTGAAAGAAATGTATGCTCATCAAAAAATAGTTATTCTTCCTAAAGCTCATTATGAGTGGATGTATTTAAGGCTACAAGATTTTTAAATTAGTAAGATTTTAAAATTTCACATTTGCTATATGGGTTTAACTGAAATCCTAGCTATGATAGCTGATGGTGAGGTTGAGGATCCATTGTCTTACAAGAAGGCAATGAAGGATGTTGGCAAAAATGAATGGATCAAAGCCATGAATCTCAAAATGGAGTCTATGTACTTCAATTCCGTATGGGATCTTATAGATCAACCTGATGGGTTAAACCTATAGGTTGTAAATGGATCTACATGAGGAAACAGGATGCTGATGGGAAGGTGCAAACCTTCAAGGCTAGACTGGTGGGAAAGAGTTATACCTAGGTAGAGGGAGTCGACTATGAGAAGACATTCTCGCCTGTTGCCATGCTAAAGTCTATCCGGATCCTCCTATCCATTACNCGCCTGTTGCCATGCTAAAGTCTATCCGGATCCTCCTATCCATTACCTCATATTATGACTATGAGATATGACAAATGGATGTCAAAACTGCTTTTTTGAATGGAAATCTTGAGGAGATCATATATATGGTGCAGCCCAAAGGATTCATAATCCAAGGTCAAGAGCAAAAGGTTTGCAAGCTTAATCGGTCCATTTATGGACTGAAACAGGCATCTCGATCTTGGAATATAAGATTTGATATTGCGATCAAATCTTATGGCTTTGATCAAAATGTTGATGAGCCTTGTGTATACAAGAAGATCATCAATAGTTTAGTAGTTTTTCTAGGTGTTGGGATGTCCTAAAAACTCGCAGTTTGTAATTCGTGTTAAATATTCTATTTATCAATAAAATATTATTGAGTATTTTATTCAATAAAGTTGTTGATATTGCATTCTATTATAAAAATCCAATAAACAAATTCATGGCTATAGTATGAATACTTTAACTTTATGTAGTGACATAAATAGGATCAAGTTATAGTATATAGCCTAAATGGTTTATAAGTATATGGATGAAATTGAGTATCTCATCCTGATAACACTATTGGATGCGACCCATTTTGTATGCTGATACAAATGATGTGATCTATAGATCATTCATGTAGAGACAAGTGAGTGGAGGCATCCTATGCAATGAGTTTGCATAAAGACTGGACCTCGAAATAGTTAATTTTTCTTATAAAGACGACCATTTACTGTTAAAAATGACTATTTCATACTAAAATAGCCTAGGATAACTCGATTTTAATCCTGAGGTAACTAGGAACTCTTGTTTATTTGGGATTATTCTTTGATCTGCATAGGTGAGAGTAGTTCAACAGTACTACTCAATAAGCCTCCCATTTTGGGGATAAGACCGGATAAATAGCTGGGGACATAGCCTTGCAAGATGGAATTCACTCCTACCTGTCTTAGGGTTAGCAGATAGGTTGTTCAAGTACTAATTCATGGTCTTGAACAACGATCTCTACCCTCTCGTGGTAGAGAGGGACATGATACATAAGTGGTATTATGAATCAGTTGTTCAATAGAGGGTTAGTGGGAGCTTAAGGAACAAGATGCATTTACAGGGGTAAAATGGTAATTTGACCCAGCTGTAAATACGAACGACTTGTCAAGGATTAACTTACCGATTATGGTTAAAATGGATAGAAATATATCTACATTGAGAAGAGTGCAACTATCGAGCTATAGTGGTATGCCTTGATAGTTAACGAATAGTGGTTAATTCAGTTTTAAAGAGTTTAACCAATTAATTATAAATCGTTGGAATTCATGATATGTAGGTCAATTAGGTCCCTCTACAAGCTCATAAATTGGATTAATAAATTGAGTATGTTTGGATGAAATTAGGGTTATGAATTTGAAACATTCAAATTCAATTTTTAGGGTTTCAATTAATCGTATTCGATATGATTGAAACGTTTAATTTTATCGAAAATTGAATGAAATTGGAGAATCAATTAATATTTAAATTATGATTTAAATATTAATAATAAGAAATTGAATCATATTGGTAGAATTGGTATTTTATTAATTTAATATTAAGATATTAAATTAATAATAGTTTAATTTAATGAAAAGGTTTAATTAAAAATTAAATTTAGTTATATTTAAATTAATTATTTTGAATTAATTTTATAAAACTAAATTATTTAAATAAAATTGTTTTATTTAGAGAAAATCATTTCAAATCTTGATTGAGTTAGTAGATTTTTCTAACAATTTTTGGGAAAAATCCACTAAACTCAAATGGGGTGATATATCACCCAATTCCACTTATCTCTTCAATGATAACCCCAAGTAGGAGCTGTCCTACATGCGAGCATTCTCCATGCATGAATTGAGTCTTTATACTGAACTTACATGCTGAGATTTGAGAGAGATCTCTGAAGTTTTTAATAGAAAGACTGCTGTTTGAATACCTTTAACAACCCACCTAAGTTCATCTAAAATTTAGCTCAATTTGAGTGTTTCCACCACACATTCCTTATTGAGTTTAGTAGAGAAGACCTTAGTGGTGGTCTACTTGAAGGTTCAAGCTCAGATTTATGGAGATCCAACTGAATTCGTAGAGAGTTCTTCAAAGATATTGTACAACACAAACCTTCTTATGAACTTTACTTGTGTAACATGTTTAAAACTTAAATTAAGTTTAGTTAGAGTGCTTATTGATTCTGATTTCTTCCGTTGCATGTTATATTACTCCTTCAATATGTAGATGATATTCTATTCATTGGGAATGATGTAGGTTTGCTGACTACAATTAAGAACTGGCTAGCGACCCAATTCCAAATGAAAGTTTTGCGAGATGCTCAGTTTTTTTTAGGTATTCAGATCTTTCGAGATCGAAAGAACAAAATGCTAGCACTGTCTCAGACGTCGTATATTGACAAGATGCTTATCAAATATTCGATGCAGAACTCCAAGAGGGGCTTATTACCTTTCAGGCACAAAGTTACATTGCCTAAGAAACAGTGTCCTAAGACACCTTAAGAAGTTGAGAATATGAGACGGATCCTCTATGCATCTGCCGTGGACAGTTTGATGTATGCGATGTTATATACTATACTTGACATCTGCTATACAGTGGAGGTAGTCAGTAAATATCAGTCTAATTCAAAATTAGATCACTGGACAGTCGTTAAGAACATCCTCAAGTATCAAACGAGGGACTACATGCTTGTGTATGGTTCTAAGAATTTGATCCTTATAGGATACATAGACTCTGATTTTCAGACTGATAGGGATTCTAGAAAATCCACATCAGGATCAGTGTTCACTCTTAACGGAGGGGTAGTAGTATGACAAAGCACCAAGCAGAGGTGTATCGCGGACTCCACCATGGAGACTGAGTATGTAGCGGTTTGTGAAGCTGCTAAAGAAGCCGTTTGGCTCAGAAAATTTTTGACTGATCTGGAAGTTGTTCCAGACATGTCAAAGCCCATCACACTTTATTGTGATAATAATGGTGTTGTGGTTAATTCCCAAGAGTCTAGGAGTCATAAGCACGACAAGCACATAGAGCGGAAGTATCATCTCATCTAAGAGATTGTGCATCAAGGGGACGTGATTGTCACGAAGATAGCTTCGGAGCACAACGTTGCTGATCTGTTTACGAAGGCCCTCACGACTACAGTGTTTGAGAGTCACTTGCAGAGTATGGGTCTATGAGATAGACCATGGCTGGACTAGGGCAAGTGGAAGATATTGTACTGGGCGTGTTATGCCCTAGTTTATTGTTTTGTGTACTTGTATTTTATTATATGTACACCCTACTAGCTTTGAGATTGATGCCCTAAATCTCGTAGTCCTATAGTTTGTAAACTTTGTATGGAAAAACTCTTATGTGATTAATAATATATGATATTTTATTCACTTTATCTATAAAATATGTGATATTTTAGTTACATTAACCACAAACCAATAAACTAACATCCAAGGTTATCATTGTAACTTAAACCTGTATATGGAGACATACAAGTGGATCATGTTTAAGTGATAACCTAAATAGTCTGTAGTAGATGGATAAGGCTGGGTATCTTATCCTGACACTATGAGTATAGCTCGCTTTGTAGGTGTTACAATTGTTGTAATGTGCTACAAATGATGTGATCTTGATCATTCATGTATTAGACATGCGAGCGGCGATACTCGATACAAAGAAGTTTGTATAAGACCGGATCACAAAATTTTAGTAGCATTATCTAACACCGTTCATAATAGAGACTTACATTTCACCAGGATGACCATATGTAACATGGCCTGAATCCTGAGTGAGTTGTGAGTTGTGAATTCCTCCCTATGAGGGCGATCCTTTAATTTGTATGGGTGAGAGTGGCCAGATCGTCGACTCAATAAACCTACGATTTTGTGGATTTTCTAATTGGGAAGTTGGAAACACAACTACACAAGATGAAATTCACTCCTTCCCTGAGGCAGTGGTAAGTAGATAAATTGCTTCCTTAAAAGCTGATTTCGGATCTTGAACAATGTGGTACCACACCATCTCCTAGCCCGAAAGGGGTTTAGTCATAGTTCCAATGGCTCCACCACAACGCATTAAAATAGGTCCTCAAAGGAGATTATGAATATATGTTGGATATGATTCTCCATCAATTATGAAATATCTTGAACCCTTGACGGATGATGTATTTACTACACGATTTACTAATTGTCATTTTAATGAGACAAAATTTTCAACATTAGGGGGAGGAATTAAGAAATTAAAAAAAGAAATTACATGGAATGCATCATTATTGTCTCATTTAAATCCCCGTACAGATCAATGTGAACTTGAAGTTTAGAAAATAACTCATTTGCAAAATATAACAAATCAATTACTAAATGCATTTATAAATACAAAGAAAGTAATTAAGTCACATATACCACTTATAAATGTTCCAACTGATATCCGAACACAACAATTCGTCACCAATGAGTCTGGAACACGGCGGAAACGTAGTAGACCAGTGGGTTCCAAAGATAAATTATTCTCGAAAATGAAAAATAATTAAAGTAAAAAGACTTGGTTGAGGATATAAATACCCATGAAGAAATTCTCGACATGATTAGTGAGAAAGGTAAAATACCTAAAGATAATAATGAGATTTCAATAAACTATGTCGTGATAGGAAAAATATAGAATTGACTAATGTAGTTATTGATAACATTTTTACGTATATTATTGTTTTTGATATTATATCTGAAAATAAGGTTTTGAACCAAAATTGATTGAAGAATGCTGACATAGAAAAGATTGGCTACAGTGGAAAGAAGCAATCGAGGCAGAATTAAACTCACTTTCAAAATGATAGATTTTTGGACCAGTAGTCCGAACACCAGAAGGTGTCAAACTTGTGGGATACACATGGGTATTTATGAGAAAAAGAAATGAAATAATGAGGTCACAAGACAGAAAGCAAGACTAGTTGCACAAGGTTTTTAAAAGACTTGGTATTGATTATGAGGAAACATTTCTCCAGTGATGGATGCAATTACACTAAGATAATTAATTGGTCTGATTGTGTATGAAAGTATGGATATGCATCTTATGGATGTAGATATAGTCACAACATATTTAATTATATTCATCTCTTGATAATGGTATTTATATGAGAATCCCAGAAGAATTTATGGTATCTGAAACATATACGTCAAATTCCTGGGAATTATATTCTATAAAGTTACAGAGATTACTATATAGACTGAAACAATCAGAACAGATGTGGTACAATCGCCTAAGTGGATATTTATTGAAAGAAGAATAATAAAATAATCCAATATACCTGTGTGTTTTTATAAAGAAATCACAATCATAATTTGCTATTATAACTGTAAATGTTGATGACTTGAATATAATTGGAACTTCTGAAGAGCTTTCACAAATAATAGAATATCTTAAGAAAGAATTTGAGATAAAAGATCTCGAAAAAATAAAATTTTACCTTCGTTTGCAAATCAAGTATTTAGCAGATGAAATATTTATTCATCAGTCAACTTATATAGGAAATTTTTTTGAAAAGATGTTATATGGACAAAGCACATCTATTACATATTTCAATGGAAGTCTGTTCATTGAATATAAAAAAAGATATATTTTGACTTCGAGACGATAATGAAGAATTTCTGGTCCTGAAGTACCATATCTTAGTGCAATCGATGCACTTATGTATCTTGCTAATAATACAAGACCAGATATTGCATTTTCAGTAAATTTATTAGCTAGATAAAGTTTTTCTTCTCCTACAAAAAGATATTGGAACGAAATTAAGCATATACTCTGTTATCTTCGAGGAACAATTAATATGGGTTTGTTTTATGAAATAAATCAAACTTTGACCTAGTATGTTATGCAGATTCTGGATATTTATTTGATCCACACAAAGCTAGATCTCAAATAGGTTATCTATTCACATGTGGAGGAACTGCTATATCATGGCAATTGATGAAACAGACCATAATGGTCACTTCCTCAAATCTTGTTGAAATTTTTGCAATTCATAAGGCTAGTCGAGAATGTGTATGGCTAAGATCAACGACTTAGCACATTCATGAAATATGTGACTTGTCTTCTAATGAAAGTCGTCCATCAATATTATACGAAGACAACACAACTTGCATAATCCAAATCAAAGGAGGATATATTAAAGGAGATAGAACAAAACATATCTCATTGAAGCTTTTATACACTCATGATCTTGAAGAAAATGGAGACATCACTGTATAAAAAATTTGTTTGAAGGATAACTTGACATACTTATTTACAAAGGCATTACCAGTTGCAACTTTTGAAAAATTGGTGCACAACATTAGAATGCGGAGACTCAGAGATCTTAAGTGATGTTTTCATGAGGGGGAGTAAATCACTACAAAAAAAACCACCTTCTTGAAGTTTTCAATTTTAAATATTTGATGCTTTTATGAAAAAATATAAAAAAATAGGTGATTTTAAAGAAAAAAACGTCAAGAATTGATTTTAAAAAGTAGGGGTTGTGCATTTTTTCCAGAAAAATACAGTACTTGATGTTTTTAAAATGTCAAATTCAATTAATGGTTTCTTAATGTTTTAAAAACATCAAGAACATAAGGTAGCATTGCAACTACATATTTTGATGGAAAAATGGAAAACACCCGCGCCTCATGCACGCGCATGCAATGCTCTCAATAGCATTGCAATGCTATGAGTTTTCTTCTCAGAACTTAATTTTCGTTCTCCCTCTCAAACGAACCCGATTGATCACATTTTCATTCTCCCACTTTGTTGCTGCCCTAGCTTCCTTCTCAAACGAAGTCAACCAGCTCCCTCCCATGGAAGCATTCACGCTGCCGCCACTCTTTCCTCCCTGTTGCCCAAGCTTTTGTTTCATCTCAAGCTTTCTTGACGCCGTAGCTTCGCATCAGCTTCATCTCCAAGGTTTCGTTTTCTTACGTGAAGCGTTCAGCCCAATCTTTGGTTTTTTTTTTTTTTTTTTGTATTTCAGAGATTCGTTTGGTATTTTAGGGTTTGGAGATTCGTATTTAGGAAACTTAACCTTCCTTTTTTTGTATTCCAGAAGTTCATTAGGGTTCAAAGGATATTTGCATTTCGTCGATAACAAAGTTTGCATCCCTCTATTTTCGCTTAAGGTTACTGTCCATCTGTACTAAGGTGAGTTTTATCTTGTATTTGCCCTCTTTTTACTCTTTGCTTCACTTTCATTTCACAATTTTGCACAATTTTCTCTCAAAATTGTGAGAAAATTTTGGCATGAATTTCAACATTTTAAGTTAACCATCTTCTTGAGACAACTAGTTTCGTTGACACATAACTTGGTTTGTTGGTATTGTGTGTTATGTTCTGTTCTAAAGAAACACAAACAAATATTTGGTCAATCTGAGTAGTAGCTTTCCAAATGTTTAATGCATATTATTATCTGTTTTTTTGTTGCTTAAAGTTATATGTTTGAAGTGTGAAGAGCAATGATTAATGGTTTTTATTTGTATGTTGTGCGGACGTTTAGGAGTGGAGCTTGAGGTTTTTTTTTTTTTCTGTTGAGTTTCTACTATTGTGGAAACAAATATTTGACAGAGGAGTTGGGGAATTTTAATTTGGGGGTTAAGAAAAAGGTTCTAGCTAAGTAATTTCTATCATTTTGATATTATTTGAGATTTATGTTAAGGTACAAGTAGTGTAATGATGAATTGGAATCCAAGACATATTGTGCAATGACTATGAGCGAAAAGGCACATCATGGTTCCATTGGCTATATCATAAATGTAGGTTTTGTGGATCATACAACACTCGGTAATCAAGAATGATACCACATCTGTTGATTGCCCCTCTTCCAATCTGTGAGAGATTTCTTTTACAATGACAAAAAAGTATATATATTCACGATTTTTATTGTGTTCACTTGTACATATTTATATCAATCCCTCTCCACTAGGAAACTGGTTTTTTGTTACATCTAATATACACACAACAATTTGGGTATGTTTATTATTGCTTTGATGCACTTTGTACTCTGATGTAGTATGATCCTCAATTGCAAGTTTCCTTTCAACCCTCAAATGCATGTTATTTGCAGCACAATCATGTAATGATGTCATGTTCTCACCAATTTCTCTCTTTCCCCCTCTAAGTGAAAGAATATGAGGCCTTCAGGATAAACTATCATGTTTGCCACTCACATAGATTGCTTACTTTTCAGCCATTCTATAAGAAAAACCCCGTTTTGATTGGACTTCGGTCTGAATATCTGTTTTCTGTTGAAAATCCTACAAATCTTTAAAGCTTAGGATGTGTTGTTCTCTCCCTAACCCGAGCTTTGCCTTTTCTTAGTTGAGGATGGATATGTGTGCAATGAGTTCACATTTAGCCTAGGTGCTGGAATAACAATAAGAATGAGTTTAGTTAACAGAATAGGATCATGAAACTTGGGAATAGGGAATTCGGTGGGGGGGTTGACCGCACATTTTCAGGTTCAATTTTTCGTGCTTATATGAAAATCTTATCATCTATACCTCACTGATGTACATTTTCACTTCCCACATTTTTGTGTTATTCATTTTAAGGCAATAGAATCACATGTTCTCAACATTGTATTATTTGATTGGCAGATCCTTGAGGTCTTTTACAATGCCCACAAAGCTGTACTTCATCCAACAGGTCCACTTCTTGATCAAGAAACTCAGACTCTAAAGCCTAGGTGTGTCCGGACGTTGAAACGAATATTTATTCTTTATGATCATGATAAAGACGGTGCTTTGAGTGATGCGGAGTTGAATCATTTTCAGGTCTTCCTGTCCGTCCACAATTTTTTTGGCAAACACCTTATAAATTTTTTATTATTTGTAATATTTGTGCCTGCAATGGCTGACTTGACTCTATGGAGCTCTTATTATTGTTATTTTTTTGTTAATCTTGTAATCAGGTTAAATGTTTCAATGCTCCTTTACAACCTTCTGAAATTGTGGGGGTTAAGAGGGTTGTGCAAGAAAAACTTACTGAAGGAGTGAATGATCATGGGCTCACTTTGACAAGGTTCCTCTTTCTTCATGCTTTATTGATTGAGAAGGGGCGTTTAGAGATAACATGGACTGTGCTCAGGAAGTTTGGATACAATAATGATATCAAACTTGCGGATGAACTTGTGTGGTCAACTGTTTTGCATCCACTATTTGTTGTTGAACTAGTAGAAATTTAGTTTTCTTTGTTGTTGAAGTCATGATAAAGAAGTGAAGTTTTTATAAAGAGATTGGTGAAAATTTGGTTGATATATAAGATGGAAAATACTTGTATTGTTTATTTGATTGATGACGTATGTCATATATATACCAAATGTGTTTGTTGGATCAAAATACAAGAGCAATTATAGGTAAAAACGTCAACATTATAGATTTTTCTAAAAAGTTCACAAGCAAATTTCTTGACGTTTTTTCCTTGTCAAGATTATAGATATTCTTGACATGTTTAACATGTCAAAAACTCCCATATTCTTGACATTTCTAATATGTCAAGTAGGATATATCTTGACGTTTTTTCATTATCAAGTTAACAAAATCTCTTGACGTTTTTTCCTTGTCAAGAACGCTCAAATTTTTGATATTTCAAATATGTCAAGTGTCAGTGTTTTTTGAAGTTTTTTAAATTTTAAGTGTTACTTTTCTTGACGTTTTTAAAACGTAAAAAAAATCGATATTGTTGACATGGCTTCCTTGACATTTTTTAAAACGTCAAGAAAAGTCATTCTTGACATTTAAAAAATGCAAGAAACACTATTTTTGTAGTGATGAATATATTATATTCTTTTAGGAGTATATAATATGGAATATGTACTCTTTTTCCTCACGTAGGTTTTTTTTCCATTGAGTTTTTCCTAGTAAGATTTTAACGAGACATATTTCATATATATATGGGCATCTAAGGAGGAGTATTATATTTTTATAGAAAGAACCGAAGACAAGAAAATAAAGATTGCCGGCAGTTGAAACGATGTCGACTTATTTCTGTTATGTGTTGTAACCACCAGAGCTTTATCGTTGACTATTGCGCCGGTGTATATAAAGAAAAACGAATGTGAGAATAATGTAAAAGAGAATAAGAAAAAGTGAGAGAGCAAGACATTCGTTCTATAATAACTTTGAAGAAAAGTAATAAAAGAGACCCGCCCAATTTTCATAGTGGACGTAGGCCTTTGGCCGAACCACTTAAATTTTTATTTTCTGTATTTCTAACTCTACGACCGTATAACATTTACTAAAGTATCGTTTACACGATTGTGTAGTTCCTATCACATCGTGTACACGATTGTTTAGCTCCGCATCCAATTGTCTATACGATCGTCTAGCTCTTTAGTTGTCGTCTATACGATTGTTTAGCTCCAATCAACTGTTGTCTACAAGATCGTCTAGTGCTTCATTCTATCGTTTACATAATTGAACTATTGTTTAGTTCTTGGAGCTTCGTCTACACGATTGAGCTGCCATCAGGTAAACGATAGAAGAATTTCAAGCCTCAAGCATACAACCTCCTCTGACTCTTGAATTGTGCTTGACCGTTAAATCTGAGTAATTTATGATTGTGAACGAGAAGATCATAGTCATTTGGGACAACAAATATTATAAAAATAAATAGATGCACATTGCTTAGGGTCCTAAAAGTCATGTGTCAATCTTTATGTTGTCCATATGCTTTGTAGTTATTCATGCTTGGTGTCCATGTAAGACCATATCTTACTTACCACTTTACCTATAAATAGTGACATTTGATGAATCTTAAAATCACATACATTGGTGAGAAGTCTACTTTAAGTTTACTAAAATTTCATAATTTTAGTTATTTTATTTTATTTTATTATTATATTATATTTTCTCTATATCCATTGTGCTCCTCAATTTCACAACGAACTCTAATTTATGAGATTTTGATTTGGTAGCATTTATCTCATTAAGTGTCCAAACCCAATATTCAACCCATGAGGTTTAGAAAAATAGTTTATTTATTCATACAATAAATTTTTCGTTAATTACCCGACGAAAAGTTGATGTGACATTTTTATATTAAAAATAATATTTAATTTTTAAAAACTAATGTTTATATTTTTTTCCCCTTCCATCTTTATCTCCTCCTCGATTGATCGCTGCCACCAACACCATAATGGTCACACAAAATTTAGTACTAATTTATTTTTCACCTCCATAGCCAATTTTTCTTAGCCGACATTGCGTTCTTTTTTAAAATATCTTTTTCCATAGATTTGGACATTCTAGTATTAATCTTAAATTTATTCTTCAATCAACTCGACATAGTTTTTTTTCAATATAAAAATTATAGAGATGAAAGATCAAATTTTCAACAATTCGAGCATAGTTTAACTGTTTAAAAGAATACTCTAAAAATTGGAGTTTCAAATTCACACCCACGTTTATTGTTCTCTAAAAAGAAAAAAATGGGAAGAAAAATAATGAATGCATGAAAAAAGAAAGAGGAGAGGAAAATAACAAAATAATAATAAGAAGAAGAAAAAGTGACAAAATTAAGTTTACGAAGTTTTATCTCAAAACTATCTAAATTCAAAATACCAAATTATTAAAATAATAAATTAAAAAAAAAACAAATCGTTCTTCTAAATTAGTTTATTTTAAATTTAACTATATTAAAATAACTAAGATGTCCAGTTTCAACTAATATAAAATCTAACGATTGCTTAAATGCAAGAAAATATTTTACAAACTTAAAGATTTATAAATCTACACTTCATTCCTAGGTTTCCTAAGCCTGCACTCCAAATTTCCAAAACCTACCCTCCAAATATAGTTTTCTTAAACTTGCTATCTAAACTTTATAACTTAACCCCAGGCCTAACATTACAAACCTACGCACCAAACGTCCTTAAGAGATTTAAGATGACCTTGATCTTAGACAAGTCAGCTTCACTGCAACAATTTTGAGTTTCCATCTCACCTTATTCTCCTTTTTCTTACTCTCTCGTCTCAACTGCAACCGACTCCTTCCTCCATCTCTGTTCCCAATTTTCTTCCTCTCTTATTCTTTTTCTTTCCCATTGGTAAGTTTTGGTTTCTCTAACTCTTTGATGTATTCTACTTTTATAATTTTCTCATCGACTTTCTTTTTTACTTTTTTATTCCATTCTTATGATTTTTACTCCTCTAATTCTTCTCTTCATGTATCAATTTGAGATTTTTTTCGGGTTTCATCAGTTTCTTCTATTTTTTGTTGCTCACCAAGCTTTGTTCACACCTAAAAGCAAAAAAGATTTTGGAAGGATTCTTGAAATTGTATGCTTTAATCTAAAATTTATGAGTCCACATGTGTTTATAATAAGTTTGTTCATGCTTTATACGTGATTACAATAAGTTTCTTTTGAAATATGTGTTTGATGTTGAGAACTTTCAATTTTTTCTTAATAGAAAAATTATAGAATGTCGTGCGTTTTTGTACAAAGAGTTTGTATAAGATTGGACCACAAAATGATTAGTCTCTTTATAACACCCTTAATTGAAGAGACTTACATTTCACTATGATGACTGCGGATGATTTGACCTTAATCTGGGAGAGTTGTGAACTCTAGCCTATAAAGGTGATTCTTTGATCTGGATGGGTGAGAATGACACTACAACAAATATTATCTATAATAGCATTGAAAAATGTTATCGTAGACTTTTCATAGCGTTTTTTAAATGCTGTCATAACCCATATTATTGAAAGTCCTTGACTTTCTTTAGCATTTTTTCACTGCTATAAAAAAGCTATAAAATTCCATTTTTTATAGCGCAAATATAATGCTATAAAACTTTTCATAGAGTAAGAAAAAAATGCTGTAGAAAGTTTTTTGTTGCATTTTTATAGCATCATAACAACGCTATAAAATACATTCAATAGCATTTTTAATAGCATTGTAAAACCACTATAAAAGCATTTCCATGGCGTTTTAAAGATGTTATCATGGTTGATGTTATTGAATGTCCTCGACTTTCCATAGCTTTTTTGTATGGCTATAAATAATGCTATAGAAAATTGATATTCAATAGTTTTAATTTAATGTTATGGAAACATTTCATAGCTTTTAATAGCATTTTTTTCATTGTAGTACCAAAAAGCTATAAATAACCCATTTTCTATAGCATAATTTTAATGTTATAAAAACTTTCTATAGCTTTTTTATACAACAAAAAATGCTATGCTTAAACTTTAATAGCACTTTTTAATGACATTATTTCCTTTTTAGATTTTATTGCTATTGAAACATTTGTACAAGTTACTTCAAATATTATTGTAAAATCAAAATTATTTTTATCTACAAACTTAGAATGTATTTAAATCAAATTATAAGCATATATATATATATATATATGAAGTCGTTTGCCCATATTATTATCTAAATAAAGAAGAATACAGTTCACATTTCATACACATCTAATAATTATAAACAAAATCTTCAAGAATTCAATGTAAGAAGTGAGGAAACTAGTCTCGTGAAGCCAAAATTTAGACCTATAATCATGAATACCAATCATATATGGGATCTACTAACTAGTCTCGTTATGACATTGAACTCATCACAAAACCACCTTTCATAAATAGAACTCAACTCTTTAATCGAGTGTTTCTTCCAAAACTGATTGCAGTGGTGACTCCTTGAAGCCTACATATCGAAGAAACCAAGGCTCAGAAACAAACTCCATCCTATCTCATCCCCAAATCCAAATCAAAACTAAAATCTACAAGAAAAAAATAGTCGCAAAACTTTATACCTGTTACATATCAGTGTCTACTTTGATACAAAATCAATTGGACTTATCTTGAAGAGAAGTGGACTCAAAAGGCAATCCAATCAGAAGTTTCACCTGTTGACAATTGTGGTTTCTTTTGATAGGATAAACAAGCACACAATGGAAGTAAATAGAATCAATAAACACTATAATTACATTTAATTTGAGTTTTAAAAGCATGCAAAAAAGTTTTTCACGATAAAATGGTTTCTAAAAGACAAACCTTTGAACAATCCTTCAAATCCAAGTTGTTCTCCTCATAATTGACCTTCAAATTAGTAGTAGACCACCAAGAGTGTCTTCTTTACTATTCTCAGCCTTGGATTTGAGTGATGTAACTCAATATTTCAGTCAATTGAGTGTAGAAGATGGAGAGGGGTTAAAAAAATGAAATTATGTAGAATTTCTATTAAATTCCAACAACCATCCCTTCAATCTAAGAAAAATGATGCTTTTATGCATCTCACACATGCATCACTAAGTCTTCATCCACTTTGACACTTCAAAGAGCATTAGGAAGAGTGCTAGGTGTTTCAATTTGGAGTTGAAAAATGGAACTCCATAAAATTTCCAAAATTGGAAATTTCCACTAACCAAATTATTTTTTCAATTTTCTTTTAGTTAATTCAAAATTAAATAAAATCCAAAATTCAATTTCTAAAATTGAATTTGAAAAAAATTAATTTGATTCTATTTAATTAAAAAAAACTTAATTAATTAAATAATAATTTAATATCAAATATTCATGTAATCAATATTTAAATATTTTGAACCCTCCAATTTTGTTTAATTTCGATAAATTAAACGTTAATTATATTGAATATAATTATACAAACCCTAATTACAATTTAAACACTTCAAATTGAAAATCCTAAATTCAATTTGAACATTTCGAATTGAAATTCAATTTGAACACTTAAAATTGTAATTATTTCAAATTCACTCAATTTACTAATCCAAGGTGTTCAGGTTTTACAAGCTAGTAGAGGAACCTTATGGACCTACAAATCATGAGCTCCAATGATTTGAGATTAATTGGCTAAAACTCTTTAGACAGAATTAATCAATATTCGTTAACTATCAAGTCACACCACTATAGCTCGATAGTTGCACTCTCCTCATTGTAGATATATTTGTGTCCAATTTATTGAACCATAATTAGTAAGTCGATCCTTCACAGATTGTTTGTAATAACGGTTGGGTCAAATGTTGTTTTATCCCCGAAATTACATCTTGCTCCTTAAGTTCTACTGATCCTCTAATGAATAATTTGTTTGTGATCCAATCACTAAACCGAATCCCTCTCGGGCCAATGAGAGGGTGAGGCTCCTTGTTCAATACCTGATTTAACACTTAAGAGAACAACCTTTCTCCTATCCCTAAATCGGGTAGGCGTGAATTCCATCATGCACTCTATGTTTCCAGTTATCTACTCGGTCTTACTCCTGAAATGGAAGGTTTATTAAGCCAGCGCTGTTGAGTCAACCCTCATTTATGCAAATCTAAGGATAATCTCAAATAAAAAGGAGTTCATAATTAGCTCAGGATTAAGATCGAGTTACCTAAGTCATCTATGCGAAATGGTTAGTCTTAAACCATAAACAACATTATAAAGTAAAAGTAACTTATTTCTTGGTCCAATCTTATGCAAACTCATTGCATAGGACGCCACTTTATTTGTAGCACCTTACAACAAATTGTAATAACTACAGAGTGGGATGCATCCGATAGTGTTACCAGAATAAGGCACCTAACCTTATTCGTATACTATAGATCGTTTTGGCTATTTACTTGAACTTGATTTATCTTTATGTCTCCACATAAAGTTCAAGTACTCAATAATAGCCATGAATCTTAGTTTATTAGATTTAGTCTTTACAAGTGCAATCTACATATTCAACAATAACTTTATTGAATAAATGTCAAATAACATATTTATTGAAAAATAGAAAATATTTAACCTCACAAACTGTGAGTTTTAGGATATACACCCCAACAAACTCCCACTTAGACTAAAACTCTAGTGGATAAATATATACAAATATATACAATATTAAGTTCAATGGGAGAATAAATACAATAAACAACTAGGACTACAAGATAGTTAGAACTAGGGTAAGTGAGAGAAATAATGAGTATCTGATACCCTAGTTTATTGGAAAGACTAAATCCAATAAACTAAGATCCATGGCTATTATATAAATACTTGAAATTTATGTGGAGACATAAAGATGAATCAAGTTTTTGTAAATAGCCAAAACGGTCTATAATATACGAATAAGTTTGGGTGCCTTATTCTGGTAACACTATCGGATGTGGCTCACTTTGTAGTTGTTACAATCTATTGTAAGGTGATACAAATGAAGTGATCCTGATTCGTTCATGTATTGACATGAGAAATGGGGGCGTTCTATGCAATGAGTTTGCATAAAATCGGACCAAGAAATAAGTTACTTTTATTTTATAACGTTGTTTACTATTTACGACTGACCATTTCGCATAGATGATCTAGGTAACTCGATCTTAATCTTGAGCTAACTATGAACTCCTGTTTATTTGAGATTATCTTTAGATTTTCATAGGTGAGGGTTAGCCCAATAGCACCGGCTCAATAAGCCTCTCATTTCAGGGGTAAAACCGAGTAGATAGCTGGAGAAATAGGGTGCAAGGTGGAATTCACGCTACCCGATTTAGGGATAGGAAAAAGGTTGTTCTCTTAAGTACTGAATCCAGGTCTTGAACAAGGGGCCTCACCCTCTCATTGGTCTGAGGGGGATTCGATTTAGTAATTGGATCACAAACTAATTGTTTATTAGAGGATTAGTGGAACTTAAGGAGCAAGATGTAATTTCCAGGGTAAAACAACATTTGACCTAGCCCTTATTACAAACAACCTATGAAGGGTCGACTTACTAATTATGGTTAAATCAAGTGGACACAAATATATCTAAAATGAGAAGAGTGCAACTATCGAGCTATAGTAGTGTGACTCGGTAGCAGTCTAAAGAGTTTAGCCAATTAATCTTAAATTGTTGGGACTCATGATCTATAGGTCCATAAGCTACCTCTACTAGCTAGTAAAACATGAACATCTTCGATTAGTAAAATGAGTGAATTTGAAATAATCACAATTTTAAGTATTCAAATTGCAATGTTCAAATTGAATTTAGGGTTTTTAATTTAATGTGTTCAAATTGCAATTAGGGTTTGTATTCAATATAATTAATGTTTAATTTATCGAAATTAAACGAAATTGGAGAGTTTAAAATATTAAAATATAGATTAGATGGATAGGATTCATGTTTAAAATTAGGTGTTTGATTAATTTAATATTTGATATTAAATTATTATTTAATTAATAAAAATTAATTTTTAATTTTTAAAATTCAGTTTTAGAAATTGAGTTTTGAATTTTATTTAATTTTGAGTTAATTAAAAGAAAATTGAAAAACAATTTAGTTAGTGAAAATTTCCAATTTTGGAAATTTTAATGGAATTCCATTTTTCAACTACAAATTGAAACACCTAGCACTCTTCCTAATGCACTTTAAAGTATCAAAGTGGCTGAAGGCTTAGTGGATGCATGTGTGAGATGTATAAAAGCATAATTTTTCCTAGATTGAAGGGATGGCTGCTAGAGTTCAATAGAAATTCTGTAGAATTTAATTTTTTTAAATCCTTTCCATCTCCTACACTCAATTGACTGATTGAGTTCAAACACTCAAATCCAAGGTTGAGAATAGTAGAAAGACACTCTTGGTGGTTTACTGCTTATTTGAAGGTCAATTACGAGGAGAGCAGCTTGGATTTGGACGATTCTTCAAAGTTTTGTCTTCTAGAAAACCTTTTATCTTGGAAAACTGTTTTGCATGCTTTTAGAACTCAAATTAAACGTAATTAGAGTGCTTATTGATTCCGATTGTTTCGTTGCATGCTTGTTTATCCTATCATTTGGTATCAGAGCATGATTTAAGCACTCAATTAATGTTAATTTGAGTTTGGTGGGTGAATTTCTATGATTGCATATTTGGGGATTGATATGGTGCTTCAATCAATTTTGGTATTAGTTTTCTCTTTTATTCCTAAGTTAAATTTGAAATTGGCTATTGTTCGATGAGCTTATATGTGTGCTCTAGAGTCTATAATTTATTTGGAGTCAATAGAGTCGAAATTAGGTTGTAATTGAAGCTTAAAGCAAGCAAGGTTTGTAGCAAAAATCTGGATTGGAGCTACTGCCCTTGCAGCATCACGACACTATTCAGAGAGCGTAACGACGCTCTTCATCTTTCAGCCCATGGCGTCGTAACGCTGGGATGAGTGTTGCAACTTGTTCATCCCAGCCCAATAACGCGCGCGTTCGTGAGCCGGTTCGGATGGGAAAGGTCTTATTCAACTGTTTTTCAAGGATTTTGGTCTGGTTTAACCATCCTTGGTCTAGTTCAGCATCTTCTGAAGGCCTAGAGGTCCAATTCAGGCAGCTCGGGTTGGTTTGTGAAGTCCAAAACACTTTTGGAGCAGATTTTGACTTGTTTTTAATAATTTAGTTATTATTACTTAGTTGGGATGCCAAAGTTGAACCATATCAGTGTTGTTTAAATATTTATGCATGTGATGTATGTTATATTTAAATTAAAACATGTATGTGAAGGAACTCTTATACAAGAGAACCGTTGAGCGAAAGAAAGATCGTTCCATAACCATTGTGAAAGGACAAAATATTTACAAACATACAAGAACAATTATGTATCATAGAGTAAATTACAACATGCTTTTCATTTAAAACCAAAGGGAATCGAATGACATACCTTCGAAGAACTCTTCTTCAAGTATTCCCTCGATCTACACCAGTCATGCATCCTAGCAAACTCGATCACGAGCACGAACACAATGAACAACCAACGCAACTCATGAACTGTCAGATCCTTGAACCCAATCAAGTAAAAATCGATCCTCGACCCTCGAACAAAAACACTCGACACCACCACTCCGTTGCCTTGGTATTCTATATATGAGAATCCAGAAGGTGTGGGCTCTGTGTGGATTTGGTAGAGAGAAGGAGGAACTCAACGATCGAGTAAACGACGAGTAAGTGGGAGAATGTCTAAGTCTATCGTATAGATTGGATACTTGATCGTCTAGTAGACGAGAAGATGTCGTCTAGTAAACTCGATGCCTCGTCGTTCACTCTCTCAAAGGCTATCGTCTAGCTTTTTTCTTTCCCTCGATCGAATGAGATGTGATCATAAAAATTGAAAATAATTTTCATTTTTATTCTTCAGTTATTAAAAACTGATGCTAACTTCCCACTCAAACGACTTAAGGAGAAAATGTAACCAACCATCAACAATTATCTTCTAATTGTTTTATTATAAATAAATATAATAACTAATTTATCATATTATATTTATAACCTATATTTTTAATATCACATCATATGTAATATTTAAACCATAGTAATTTTTCTCCTTTATGAAATTTAATATAAATCATATTTATATTAATTCCTCCAATTAATGTTCTAATACATCAAATCAATTATATCACATATAATTGAATCAATTTAATTATATAATATATAATCAAATTCCTTATTGTTAATTTGAACATTTCAAACTAACCCAAAAACTGATTCTCAACTTTAATCCTTTAAGCTACCAAGGAGACCTTATAGACTTGTAGCTTGAAGCTTCAACGGTACCTGAATAATTGACTAAACTCTTTAATCATGATATCCAGCATCCGTTAAGTGTCGGACACTCCACTGAAGACCGACATTCGCACTCTTCGTACTACAGATATATTTCTGTGTCCATTATATATAACCAATCAACAGAACGATGACCCTTCACAAATCGCTCGCAAGTACAGTTGGGCCAATTTACTATTTTGCCCTTATAGTTATATCTAACTTCTTAAGTACCATTAAATCCTCTAATGAACAATACATCATAGTCCTACTATGAGTGAACACTTCTCGGGCCATGAGAAGGTGTGGCGCCACATTGTTTAAGCCCGGAATCAACCCTTAAGGGAGCAATCTATTTACTTATCTTGCTTCAGGGAAGGAGTGAATTCTGTCTTGTGTAGCTAAATTCCCAGTTCCCCAATCAAACGAATCCCCAAAGTGGTAGGTTTGAGTCAGCGATCTTGCGACTCGTACCTATGAAAATCAAAGGACCGTCCTCATAGGCAGGAGTTTCCAACTCACTCAGAATTAAGATTATGTTACCTGTGGTCATCCTAGTGAAATGAAAGTCTTTATCATAAATGACGTTACATAACGAGACTAAACATTTCGTGGTTCGGTCTTATATAAACTTCTTTGTATAGGATACCCCCGTTCGCATGTCTCCACATGAATGATCAGGATCAGACCATTTGTAGCACTTTACAATAATTGTAACATCTACAAAGCGGGTCGTATCCGTAGTGTCACTAGGATAAAGTTTCCCTCCTTTATCCATATACTATAGACTATTTAAGTTATCACTTAAAGCACGATCCACTTGTATGTCTCCACATACATGCTTAAGTTACAACGATAACCAGGGTTCTTAGTTTATTGGTTTGTGGTTAACGCAATTAAAATATCTCATATTTCGTAGACAATAATGAAGAAAATATCTCATATTATTACATCACATATGTTTGTTCATACACGTGTTTACAAACTATAGGACCCTACAAGATTTAAGACATCAAGCCCAATAGTATGTGCATATTGTATGCCATGTAGATTTAAAATTCCACTATAGGAAGCATGTTACATACATTGGATATATGTTATAAATAAGTTATAATATATAGTATGCATGTTTAGGGTTTCTGGTGTTTAATATAAGTATTAAATTAAATTATGAATACCTTTGTTGAATGTTATGGATGCAAAGCATGTCTATTATTTTATAAGTTGTTATAAAATTGGATTAGTCATTAAAATCCATAAGAAAGATAAGATGTATACTCACGTAGGTTAAACCCTTGTTTTAATAGTTAAAATAGGTCTTTATCTTATAAAACACGGTTACGAACTCAATCGATATATAATCCTGTCTAAGGCTGGAGGTTTTTAAGTTGACAGTTTATAGAACACCTCCTACCTAGGGATTATGGCCGAATAATTGGGCGTTGTTAATTGGTATTATAAGTGTGTGTGAGCAGTGTGAGGTAATAAAACGTTTACCACCTAGACATCGTAGGTTAAATCCATTTATAAACGTGATACTTCGATAAACCATATAGACTTAGGTTATTTAATTAGCCGGAATAAACATGAATATAAATATATACCTAAACACTTAGTAGAAAACTTCAGTGGGAGTTTAATGACATATATGATATGTTGTTAGAAAAATTCAATGGGAGTTTAATTTCAAGGATCTCATATCGTAGAGTTCCATGAGCGCGTTCGGATCATTCCGATCTCACCGTGATCGAAATGCACATTATACATTCAATACAAACAGTCATGCAAACAAAACTTAATTAACGGCATGGTAAGATAACACCACTAAAGAGCCACGGGTATTCTTGAAATGAAAACCCAAAGGGTGGGCTTTGGTGAATTTGGTAGAGGAAGAAGGAAACAAAAATCGTGTAGGTGATAAGTAAGTGGGAGGGAAAAAAACGCTATCGCATAACAGACTGCTTATCGTTTAAGAGGAGTTACACGATCATGTAGGATTTACTGAACGATCGTTTAGGAAAAGGTACACGATTGCTTAGTAAAACTGGCACACTATACGATCGTTTAGAGAAGCTATCCGATCGTGTAGGCGATAGTGTGCGATCATTTAGTACGAGGTGGACGATCGTTTAGGCGAAGAAGAGCTACCGTATAGTCTCTCGATTTTCTTAAGCAATCGCTTAGAATTCTCCAACGTGCGTTTCACGAAATCTTTTTGGGCGATTGATTGAACGACTCAAAAATGAAAACAATTTTCATTTTAACTCTTCGGTTAAAATAACCGACGCTGCCCACTAACCCACGTCTGAACGTGAATTTGGATTAATTATCATATAATTAATCAACTAATTAATTAATAAATATAATCATATTATATTTTTATCCTATAGTTTGATATCACATATCTACGATAGTATTTTCTCCTCTACTTGATATAAATCATATTTATATCTAATTTCCTCCAAAATAATGTATCTCATACATTTAGCCAATTATATCATATATAATTAACAAGTCCAATATATAATCGAACTTCCTCTTGTCAATTTGAACTTTTCAAATTAACCCAAATACTGGTTCTCGACTTTATCCAAGTTACCCAGGGGACCTAATGGACCTGTGGCTCGAAGCTCTAACGGTTCGTGAATAGCTGACTAAACTCTTTAGCCACGAGATCCACCATCCGTTAACTGTTAGGTATTCCACTAAAGACCAACAACTGAACTCTTCTTACCACATATATATTTCTGTGTTCATTAGATATAACCAATCATGAGTAAAATGACCCTTCACAGATGCTCGTAAGTACAGTTGGGCCAAATTACCGTTATACCCTTGTAGTTACATCTCACTCCTTAAGTACCACTGATTCCTGTAATGAACAATACAACATAGTCCAACTATGTGTGAACACCTTTCGAGCCAAGAGAAGGTGTGTGGCGCCACATCATTAAAGCCCCGAAATTAGCCTTTAAGGGAGCTATCTATCTACTTACCCCTGCCTCGTGGAAGGAGTGAATTCTATATTGTGTAGCTGAGTTCCCAGCTCCCAAATCAGAACAATACCCAAAATGGTAGGTTTGAATCGACGACCTGCCCGCTCACACCCATACAAATCAAAGGACCACCCTAAATGGCAGGAGTTCTCAACTCACTCAAGATTGAGGTCATGTTACCTATGGTCATCCTAGTGAAGTGAAGTCTCTGTCATGAACAGTGTTATATAACGAGATGTTGACACTTTGTGGTTAGGTCTTATACAAACTCTTGTATAGGATGCTCCCCACTCACATGTCCCTACACGAATGATCAGGATCAGACTATCTGTGACAAGTCACAACACTTGTGACCATTCCACAAAGCGGGCCACATCCGTAGCTTTACCAGGATAAGGTTCCCTCCTATATCCATATACTACAGACATTTTGGTTATCACTTAAGACATGATCCACTTGTATGTCACCACATACATGCTGAGTCAATATATCAGATAACCAGGGATTTATGTTTATTGGTTCGAGGTAAAGTAAATAAAATAAGTAATTGAGCAAAAATACAAGATGTGAAGTAAATATCAATATATTAACAACACAAGCGTTCATACAAACTGTTTACAAACTACAAGACACGAGACTTAGAGCATCATCCTAATAATCTCTCACTTGTCCTAAAGCGAAGTGGTGTACAAAAAAACTAGTACAAACAATAAACTAGGGCAAAAGCCCAGTACAAGAAAATATCCACTTGCCCTTGTCCAACCGCGGGCTATCCTGTAAACCATGCTCCGTAGGTGACCCTCAAACATTGTAGCCGTAAGGATGCCTTCGTAAACGGGTCAGCAACATTAAAATGGCCTGGGTTAGACTGATCCGTTTCATCTTCTTAACCTCTTGAAGTGTCTTAGGACTCCATGCCTGAGCGGCAGTAGGCCTCTCCTGGAGTCCTGCATCGAATACTTGAGCAACATCTTGTCAATGTACGATGCCTGAGACAGTGCTAGCACTTTGTTCTTACGATCCCAAAAGATCTATATACTTAGAACAAACTGAGCCTCTCCCAAATCTTTCATTTGGAATTGGGTCGCTAGCCAGTTCTTAATTACAGTTAGTAGACCTACATCATTCCTAATGAGTAGGATATCATCTACGTACAACACTAAGAAAACTACTGAAGCGTGGATGATCTTCTTTTAGACACAAGGTTCATCAACGTTTTCATCTCGGTCAACATCCTTCATTGCCTTCTTATAAGACAACGGATCCTCAACGTCCCATCTGCTACCATAGCAAGGATTTCTGTGAAACCTAAATAGGAAACGGGTGGGTTCGCAACCCTTCCACTACGTCGAGGTTCCCTAAACTCTTGAGGTGGAACTGGCCTATTGGATGAACTCTCATCAATAACTCTTGCTGATGGACTGTGCTCCCTTATATGATCTTCCTCCGGCGCTAAGAGTTGGGAAACGATTCCATGTTCTATCAAATAGTCCTGAACTGTGCTCCCTTAATGCGTTTTCAACTTTAGCCTTGAACTCTTTGAACTTTTCAAAAGATTCAGACTTCTGTTGCATAAGATAAACATACTCGTACCTTGAGTAATCATCAGTAAAACTGATAAAATACTCATAGCCACCACGGGCTCGCACATTCATAAGACCGCAAAGGTCAGAATATACTAACTCAAGAGGCTCCTTGGCTCTATAACCTTTTCTAGTAAAAGGTCGTTTAGTCATCTTATCCTCAAGGCAATATTCACACACTGGTAATGAATTTTCTTCTAACTCACTTAGAAGTTCATTCTTCACCAATCTCTCAATCCTATTGAGATTGATGTGCCCTAAATGAAGATGCCGAAGTTGGGCATTTTATTTTGGAGAAATTCGTCGACGTTTTGATTGAGTTACGACAGTTCTGAGCAATTCAGTATTATGGAGGGAATTAATGGCTAACAACCTTAGCACATATAAATTCGATTCCAGATTTGCTGTGCAAATAAAAACACCATCTTTATGAATAAACTCTTTATCCACATTAAAAGAGATAGTATATTTACATTGCAATAAAAACTTTATAGAAATAAGGTTCCTCTTTAGTTTGAGAACAATATATACATCATTTAAAACAAGAAACCTATTCTGTAAAGCTAACTAGAGTCCTTCCACTGCCACAATTGAAACGACATGCCTGGTGCCTACTCGCATCGTCATCTCACCAGCCTCCAACTGTCGCTAAGATTTAATCCCCTGAAAAGAAGAACAAACATGATTAGTGGCACCTGAATCAATTATCCAGGCATAATCATCATTCTTCACTAAACAAGTTTCAAGCACAAGTAAATCACATTTTGTCACACTCCGCTCCAGATTACTCTCTTAACCTGGATGGAATGGTGACTGCAGCAGTTACCAACCCTTTTGCTGGCACTTACTACCTATCTAACCTGTTAAATTTTACTCAAACCCTAAATACATACATATCATTGATATACAGACATATTAACTCAGAACTTAACACATTTACATTACAGGGTTTCGCAACATTGTCCATACATGAATACTATAATTTAGTGAGCCCCATCTAGAATACTGGTCACTAGACAGACACATGTGTACTAACTAATACAAATCTTCAATTACGTTTCCTTCAACCTGATTCTTTGAGTGGCAGAGCAGCAACAGAAAAGTCTTTTGGGAACTAACCACTACCTGAAAAGGAAAACATTTGAAAACGTGAGCTAGAAGCCTCGTGAGTGACTTAATAAAAACATAAATCTCATGCTTAAACTGAAAGCTTGAAAACATAATACTAGAACTAAAATACACCAAGCAAACATGTACATAAAACCTTTAAAACCATTGTAACTGAAACCTGAATCTTAGTTGAGAATGAACATTCATTGCTCTAATTCCCAACGCCAAGCCATGGCCAGATGAGACCTTTACTTCGACCTGTTCATACTGAACTATGGCTAGGGGAGATCCCTACCACGATCTCTTTAAATGTACCGAAGGGCATCTCAGGCAACTTCCTCTAAACATAAACATTGATAACTACTCTTAAACACCATTAAACATCATTATTCCCTAGTTGAGAATGAGCATACATCGCTCTAGCTCCCAATGTCTGTTATCGGCCAAGAGATCCATACTTCGGCCTCCCTTTGCTGGTATATAGCCTAGGAGACCCATACTTCGGCCTCCCTTTACTAGTATATGGCCTAGGAGACCCATACTTCAGCCTCTCATTAATAACTATCTACGTGCACATGGAGTTTCTATGTACCGTCAATACCTTAGGTACATTTATGTTATCGGCCAAGAGACCCATAATTCGGCCTCTCTTTGCTGGTTTATGGCCTAGGAGACCCATACTTCGGCCTCTCATTCAGTACTACACACGTGCACTGGAATTTTCTATGTACCGTCAACAGCTTAGGTACATTTCTTCAGATACCTTCCTTACTTTCTGTATCCGGCTCACTTAAGCTATCAAGTTCTCGAAGAACATTAAAAAAATAGCTCTCAAATATAGTATAAAAAACTCTTTAGGATACTTTCTCTACCTTTAATATTCCTTTCATTATATTTAGGAATACTAACGCATGTACTTTGACAACCTTAGGTATTTAAAACATAGTACATCAAGCTTCATTCAACCTTAGCTTTAACCCTAACGCATGCTTCATACTTTGTGAAATAAGTTGGCTTAAAACATATTGAACTAGCTTGTAAAAAACCACTAGCATGCGTTAGACATGGAAAACATACTTGGAAAACCCATACATTAGTAAACATCATGAAAATGGAGTTACTAAAACATATTGAAAGTATTTGGACAAGATAACATATTTAAATCATGTCAATTCCATGAAAAACATGCTTTACTTAGCATGTGAAATAGCTTCAAACATATGTTGCTTGGCATTTCATATAAACACTTAGCATGAGAAATAACTTCAAAGAAATCATGGTTTCTAAATCTTTAAAACATTAAATCATCACATAGTCACTCACAGCTCGTTGGCCTCTTAACGGGTTATACGCCTCTTCTAACTCTTCTTGGCCTAAAAGGACATAATTCCCGGTTAAACTACTTAGAATTCTTAGAAAAATACCTCAAATAGTTCATTTACTAATGGAAATTTCATCATCAATGACAGCTTTACTAGCAAGATACTCATCATGAGTGAATTCATTCTCATGAGCGAGATCAAGCTTTTCCTGGCAAACTTTCATCCTAGCGATACTCACCTTACCAGCGAGATTCAGTCCAATTTCTAGCGAGATTTCCTTCTAGAGGGAGATCTTCACCACAAAATTAGCAAGATTTCCTTCATAAGCGAGATCCTCATTCTTCATATCTCGCTATAACTCTCTACGGTGAGTTGTTTGCTTATTCTTCCCAAACAGCTGTCTGCTTATGCACAGATTCTCTGTTACAAATTCAAAAATTCATAACTCAAAATCCATACCTCTTTTGAAGAAACTTCCTTCTACAAATATTTTTATAATTGAGTTAAATTTCTGACCTTAAAATTTCAGCCAAAAATTCCTTATAATTTGGCCTAAAGATTCCAATCTTCACCTCGGGCCCTAATTAATCCGAGTTCTGCCTCCTTTGCAAATTCCTCACTTTTGTTCTTCTTCTCCTGCAATCTTTCTCCTGCAAACCAACCTCGAAAACTAGATTCTTCCATCTTTCAAATGGCACTAATGTTACTAAATTTGCTCATGTAGATTGCCGAAACCAAACTTTCGAATTTCCTCTGCCTTTTAATCTTCCTGCCGCCTCCCGAGTTCAAGGATTAACCGTCACGTCACCCCATATTTTGTGCCTCCAGCCCAAGCCAATAAATTGGCTTCGTTATTTAATATATTTTCCTTTTTCTTTCTCTACAACTCCTATAAATAACATGGATTTTCACTTATTAGACATTTAATGTATAATTTCTTTGCCTAAACATACTTGTCTAAGAAATTCAGAATTCGGGGTTTACACTTAGCTACACAAGAGCTTATTTCTTCTTGCTTCCATCCTCTATCCCTCCTAAAACATGGCTTCATTTAACTCATTAGAAGACATCACATTGCTTACTCTTACATAAAGTAATTAGGGTTCCGGTTTTACACATTTACCTTTATCCGCCTTGGCCTTAGCCTTGGCTGCTTTCTTCTCTTTTAGATATCGAGGACAGTTCCTCTGCCAGTGTCCATCTTGGTTGTAGTGGAAACACTTTCCCTTAGCAACTTGTGAACGCCTACTTAGGGCGACATGCGGTGGGTTAGCAGGTGCTTTCCCTTTTCCCTTACCACCCTTCTTCTTCTTCCCCTTTGCAGAGTTAAAAGTAGAAGGTGCAGACTTCATTCCTGAGGTCGAACCTTTATGGAATGTCTTGGAGGATGAAGCAACATTTGCCTCACCCTTCTATCTCTTCTTACTTTTCAGTAAAGATTGGTATGTCTGTAGCTCGAGACGTTGACACTTCGTGGTCAGGTCTTATACAAACTCTTTGTATAGGACGCCCCCGCTCGCATGTCCCCAACACGAATGATCAGGATCAGACTATCTGTGATAAGTCACAACACTTGTGATCATTCCACAAAGCGGGCCGCATCCGTAGCTTTACCAGGATAAGGTTTCCTTCCTATATCCATATACTACATACCATTTTTGTTATCACTCAAGACATGATCCACTTGTATGTCACTACATACATGCTTGAGTCATATACAGATAACCAGGGATTTTATATTTATTAGTTTGAGGTAAAGCAAATAAAACAAGTAATTGTGCAAAAATATAAGATGTGAAGTAAATATCATATATTAACAACATAAGCGTTCGTACAAACTGTTTACAAACTACAGAACACGAGACTTTAGGGCATCAACCCCAACATAATTAACATATATGATATGTTGTTAGTGTTGGGTTTTATGTCTTAAAACTTGTGGTTTGTAAACAATAAACTCATTCTATAAATCGATAAAGTTGTTATTGAATATATGAATTGCTTATTTCGTTTTAGAAATAAATCCAATAAACTAAAAGATCCATGACTATTATATGAGTACTTAAACTTTATGTGGAGACATAAAAGTGAACCAGGTTCAAGTAAATAGTTAAAATGATTTATAATATACGAATAAAGTTAGGTGCCTTATTCTGGTAACACTATCGGATGCAGCCCACTCTGTAGTTGTTACAAGGAGTTGTAAAGTGCTACAAACGAAGTGATCCTAATTCACTCATGTAATGACATAAGGAGTGAAGGTGTCCTGTGCAATGAGTTTGCATAAGATCGGACCAAGAAATAAATCACTTTTACTTTATGACGTTGTTTACTACTTAAGGTTGTCTATTTCATACCAATGACCTAGGTAACTTAACCTTAATCCTAAGCTAACTATGAACTTTTGTTTATTTGAGATTATCCTATGATTTGTATAGGTGAGGATTGGCTCAACAGTGTTGGCTCAATAAGCCTCCCATTTCAGGGGTATGATCGGGTAGATAACTAAGGTCATAGGGTGCAAGATGGAATTCACTCCTACCTGCTTTTAGGGATAATAGAGAGGTTGTTCCCTTAAGTTTTGACTTTGGGTCTTGAACAAGGGGCCTTACCCTCTGATTTGCTCAAAAAGGACTCAATTTGATGATCGAATCACAAACCAATTGTTCATTAGAGGATTAGTGAAACTTAAGGAATAAGAGGTAATCTCAAGGGTAAAACAGCCTTATGACCCAACAGTTATTACAAACAACCTGTGAAGGGTTAACTTATTAATTATGGTTATATCGAGTGGACACAATATATCTACAGTGAGGAGAGTGCAACTATTGCGCTTTAGTGGAGTGACCCAGTAGTTAATGAATGAGGGTTAATTCAGTATAAAGAATTTAACCAATTAATCTCGGATCGTTGGAGCCCATGATCTATAGGAGTCCACAATCCTAAGAAACTAGAACGTTGTTCAAAAGTATGCCTACTTGTAGGCTATCCTGAAGAGACGAAAGGCGGTTTCTTTTATGTTCCTCAGGAGGATAAAGTATTTGTATCGACAAATGCAACTTTCCTAGAAGAAGACCACGTTAAAAATCATCGATCTCATAGTAAGCTAGTAATAAATGAAATGACCAAAGAGACTATAGATGAATAAGCAAGAGTTGTTGATGAAACTGGTACTTCACATCCTTCTCAAAAGTTGAGAATACCTTGACTGTTAGGGTTGATGCTCTAAATCTCGTAGGATTCTATAGTTTGTAAATGTATTGAATAAACTCATTATCTATTTAATAAAATATATGATATTTTATTCTATATTTTTGTTACATTAACCCAAATCAATAAACTTAACATCCAAGGTTATCTTGTAACTTAAACATGTATGTAGAGACATATAGGTGGATCATGTTTAAGTGATAACCTAAATGGTCTATAGTAGATGGATAAGGTTGGGTACCTTATCCTGATGACACTACGAGTATAGCCCGCTTTGTAGGTGTTACAATTGTTGTAAAGTGCTACAAATGATCTGATCTTGATCATTCATGTATAGACTTACATTTGTTTAGTCTCATTATACAACACCGTTCATAATAGAGACTTACATTTAACCAAGATGACCATAGGTTTGAATCCTGAGTGAGTTGTGAACTCCTATCTGGTGGTCCTTTGATTTGTATAGGTGAGAGTGACCAGATCGCTGACTTAACAAACCTACCATTTTGGGGATTCGTTTGATTGGAGATCTGGGAACACAGCTACACAAGAAGGAATTTACTCCTTCCTCGAGGTCGGGGTAAGTAGATAAATTGCTCCCTTAAGGGTTGATTCTGGGGCTTGAACAATGTGGCACCACACCCTCTCCTGGCCCGAGAGGGGTTTAGTCATAGTTGGACTATGATCTATTGTTCAATAGAGGGATCAGTGGTACTTAAGGAGTTAGATGTAACTACAGAGGCAAAATGGTAATTTTGGCCTAACTGTACTTACGAGAAATTCGTGAAGAGTCATCGTATTGTTGATTGGTTGTATCCAATGGACACAGAAATATATTTGTAGTGTGAAGAGTGCAGCTGTTAGTCTTTAATGGAGTGCTCGACAGTTAACGGATGGTGAATAATTTAATTAAAGAGTTTGATTAATTATTCATATACCATTGAAGCTTTAAGCTACAGGTCCATAAGGTCTCCTTGGTAGCTCAATAGAAATCAATGAGAATCAGTTTTTGGATTAATTTGGATTGTTCAAATTAATAGAGAAATTTAATTATATATGATATAATCAAGTTATTTTAATTATATGTGATATAATTATTATAATGTATTTGATACATTATAGATTATTTGAGAGGATATAAATATTTGAATAAGATTCAAATATTATTAATATAAATTAGATTCATAGTTGTTAAATTTAATATAAATGTGATTTATATTAAATGTCATATAAGAGAGAAAAGATACATATGATATTAAAACTATAGGTTATATGTTATATTTGATATGACATACAATTCAATATACATATAATATGATAAGTTAGTTATCATATTTATATTTATATTAAATGTCATTTTTTTATTTAAAATAAAAATGAGGGAGGGAGTTACAACTCTTTTCCCCTTCTTTTCTCTCCACCCACGTAAATGGGTGGTTGTTATATTTGGCATTCTAAAAAGAAAACTTTATCTTCTTGCTTTTGATCATTGAATTTGAGAGTGAGGAAAAAAAACATAACTACTCTATGGGTTATTGGATTTGTTGGTGAACAATTTCAATACTTCCTCTTCTCTACTAAAATTTTCATCTTTCGAAAATAGTCAAAGCCCACCACTCCTGGGTTCTCTACTTGAGAATACCGAGAAAACCATTGTGGTTGTGTTCTCATTTTTGATCGAGGTTTTCTTGAAGAAAGTCTTCAAGGCGTTCATGTACTGTTTGAGGGATTCTTGAAGAAAATTATTCAAAGGTAAGGTTTCTAAAACCTAATTCTATAGTATGCTGTAATTTATGTAAATGCATATCTTGTTCTTGATTTATTGTAAAATTTACATTAAATGAAAAATGGGATTTGGGATGATCTTTCTTCTGCTCACGATTCACTTCAATTTGGGATCCTTCGTCGATGTAGTGGGACGGTTGTGCAACAGCCTGACTGGTACATGGGTTAACTAAAACTCAAGTCATCATACCAGATGATGGCTTAGATGATCCATTAACTTTCAAACAAGCAATGGACCAGTGGATTAAAGCCATGGACCTTGAAATGGAGTCAATTTACTTCAATTTAGTATGGGATCTTTTAGATCAACTTGAAGGGGTAAAACCCATCGGTTGCAAGTGGATCATAAGAGAAAACGAGACCAAGCTGGTAAGGTATAGATCTACAAAGCTAGACTTGTGGAAAAATGGTTTACTCAAAGAATTGGGATAGACTATGAAGAGACCTTCTCTCTGATTGCCATGATAAAGTCTATTAAGATACTCTTGTCCATAACTATATTTTATGATTATGAAATTTAGCAAATGGATGTCAAGATAGCCTTTCTGAATGACTATCTTGAAAAGAGTATTTATATGTCTCAACCAGAAGGGTTTATAAAACAGGGTCAAGAGCAAAAGATTTGCAAGCTTAATAGATCCATATATGGGTTGAAACAAGCATCTCAATCCTAGAATATGAGATTTGACACTGTGATCAAATCTTATGGCTTTAACAGAATGTTGACAAACCTTATGTTTACACGAAGATTGGCAACAAAACTGTAGCCTTTCTGGTTTTGTATGTTGATGATATTCTACTTATAGGAAATGAGGTAGAATTTTTTGTTGACGTCAAGAGATGGCTTGCTATGCAATTCCAAATGAAATATTTGGGAGAAGCGCAGTATGTTCTTGGGATCCAAATAGTTCGAAACCGCAAGAACAAAATTTTAACATTATCTCAAGCATCTTATATAGATAAGATGTTGTTTAGATATAAAATGCAAAATTCCAAGAAATGTATGTCACCATTCAGACATGGAATTCATCTATTTAAGGAAAATGTCTAAAGACACCTCAAGAGATTGAGGTTATGAAACAAATTCCATATGTATCAGCAGTAGGGAGTTTAATGTATGAAATGTTGTGCACTCGTCCTGATATATGCTATGCAATTGGAATTGTCAGCAGATTTCAGTCCAATCTAGGATATTATCATTGGACTGCCGTTAAAAACATCCCCAAGTATCTTTGAAGAACGAGAGACTATATGCTCTTATACCAATTGAAGGAAATCAGAATCGAGATTTTCATGAGTAGCAGAAGCAAGACTATTCCAAATTACAATCATGAATCAACAAATCATTTACAGTCGACTTCAAACAAACGGTTATACAATTATATAGAGAAATTACAGCATGAATAAACTCAAATGAATAGAGATCAAACTCTATACGAACATCGGTAGAAGCGTCTCCATGCTCCGATGCGCAACTCTGATCGAACATAGCGACCACGAACACTTGATCTACACGACCACAACACCGCACGAAAACAGCATGAACACTTCGCGCTCGTCCTCAACAATCTCCTCGGTCACGATCTCCTCCGCAACACGAATGAACACCGCGCTCGTCCTCAGCAACATGAACGACCTCCATAGCACCACAGACGGCCTCCAGAAAACCTCAACGGTGTCGAGTTGAGTCTGACATCAACTAACAAGGTGACCTTGGTATTCTCGGTGTGAGAATCTAGAGGGTGGGCTCTATTCGGACTTGGTATGAGGCAGACGACGGAGGAAAAGAACGATCAAGTACACAACTTGGCAAGTGGGAGAAGTCGGAGACCTATCGCATAGGTCAACCCAATCGTTTAGATAAAACTATGTGATCGTCTAGCAAAAGCTATGCGATCGTTTAGCTCTATCATTTACCTTGGTCTGTCGGATACAGACTCTACACGATCGTTTAGCTCGCACCTGCATGATCATTTAGCTCGCCCAGTCGTCGTTTAGTAAATTTGTATTTACTTAACGACCACCATGAGTTTCTTTTCACGAGAGAAACTCAAAATTCTTTTCAATCTTTTATAAAAACCCCTTTTTCAAAATAGGAAACCACTTTCCTTTTAAAATCATGGTTACCATGATCTAATAACCACCCACTACTTTGGTTATTTAAAAGAAAAATTATTAATTATCTAATAATTAATATTATTATAAACATAAATGATAACTAATTTATCATACTATATTTATAACCTATAGTTTTAATATTTCATCTCATGAAACATATAAACCATAGTTCTTTTTCTATTCCATGGTACTTAATGTAAATCTCATTTACATCAATCCTCCACTAAATGTATCTTATACATCATACCAATTATATCATATATAATCAAAATACCTCTTGTCAATTTGAAAATTTCAAATCAACACCAAGAACTGATCCTCAATAGAATCCAAGCTACTAAGGGGACCTCATGGACGTGTAGATCCGAAGCTCCAACGGTACGTGAATAACTGACTAAACTCTTTAGTCATGGGATCCACCATTCGTTAACTACCAGACACTTCACTAAAGACCAACAGTTGAACTTTTCTCACTACAAATATATTATGTGTCCATCTTAACCAATCAGCAGTGCGACAACCCTTAACAGATCGCTCGTAAGTACACTTGGGCCAATAACTGTTATGCCCTGTAGTTACATCTGTCTCCTTAAATATCACTGATCCCTATAATGAACATAAGTCATAATCTTACTATGACTGAGTCTTCTCTTCCAAAGAGAAGCTGTGGTCACTATGTTCAAGCCCCAGAATCAGCCCTTAAGGGAGAAATCTCTCTACTTATCCCTACTATGGGAAAAGAGTGAATTCCATCTTGTGGATTGAGTTCCTAGCTCCCAGATCAGACAAGTCCCTAAAAAGGTAGGCTTGTTGAGTTGGCAATCTGGCCACTCTCACCCATACTAATCAAAGGACCGCCCTCAAAGGCAGGAGTTCATAAAACACTCAGGATTAAGGTCGTGTCACCTATGGTTGTTTAGGTGAGATGCAAGTCTCTAGTATCAATGGCGTCACGTCCAAACTCTTTGTATAGGACACCCCCGCTCCACGTCTCCACACGAATGGTCAGGATCAATCATCTGTAGTAGTTTAGAACACTTGCAAACCTCTACAAAGTGAGCCATATCCGTAGTGTCACCAGGATCAGGTATCCCACCTTAATCCTTATACTACAGACCGATTTAGGTTATCACTTAAGGCATGATCCACTTGTATATCACATATACATGCTTAAGTTCACATAAGATAACCAAGGTGCTTTGTTTATTGGATATGAGTAAATGCTAGAATTAAATAACACTTATTTTATTCATTGAATAATGTGTAGCTTTACAAAACAACGAGACTGCGGGAGAATTAGGACACCAATCCCAACACGTATATGGTGCTAAAGATCCGTTCCTTACTAAATACACTGATTCTGACTTCCAGACCGATATGGATTCAAGGAAATCAACTTCTGGGTCAGTTTTCAATATAAATGGAGGAGCAGTAGTCTAGAGAAGTATCAAGCAAAGTTGTATTACTAACTTCATAATGGAAGCTGAGTATGTAGCTGCAAGTGAAGGAGCAAAAGAAGCAGTATGACTCAGAAAGTTCTTAACTAATTTGGAAGTAGTTCTAAATATGCACTTGCCGATCACCTTATATTGTAATAACAGTGGAGCGGTTGTTAACTCAAAGGAACCTAAAAGCCATAAGCGTGGAAAACACATTGAGCACAAGTATCATCTCATTAGAGAGATTGTACACAGAGGAGACGTGATTGTCACGCAGATAGCCTCACAAAACAACTTGGCAAATCCATTTACAAAGGCCCTCTCGGCTAAAGTGTTCAAGGGTCATCTAATGAGACTAGGACTACAAGATAGTTAGAATTAGGGCAAGTGGGAGAAATAATGGGTATCTGATGCCTTAGTTTATTGTATTTATTCTTTACAAGTGCAATCTACATATTCAACAATAATTTTATTGAATAAATGTCGAATAACATCTTTATTGATAAATAGAAAATATTTAACTTTACAAACTGCGAATTTTAGGACATACAACCTAACATCTTTGCCAAATGCTATGAATGATGGACATTTTCAAAGTGAGTATTGTTAGCAAAACATAAATCAAATGTATTCAAAGGGCTTATGTAGAACTTATCTATTAACATCTAACTTCAACCTGTCCAACTTTTCTAACTAAGAAAGCATAAATAATAAAAAAAATTAAATTTTTATACATTGAGAAACAAATACAGAAATATTTAGACTAAGATGCACAAACAGCAAAATCTCCTTTTCATTTTTCCCAACCTTGTATCATTCTTTTCTACCAAGCTAAGAGGTGGAACTTGAAGTTCCACGGCAAATAACATTCCAACTTTGGCCAATATATATATAATATTAAATGAATAACCAATCAAACCTTCATCGAGAAAAAATTTGTAAGAATTCAAAGGTGAATAGGAAAACAATGTAAAAAGTTTCTAAAAGTATCAAACTCTAAAAACAACCTAAAATATGTAAAAAAAAAAACTAACGGCTAATTGGAGTCCAAGCATACTATAAAAAGTAACACCAAATATTTTCAGCAAATTTGAATTGTATTGACATCTTCAAGAAAGAAAGAATAGAAATTAGCAGAGTAGTTGGTTTACATCTTTTCATGAAAAGTCTCTTGGTAGTGGCAAAAGCTATGGTGAATGGAGGGTTAAAATGAGCACTACATATTTGGCAAACAGAATAAACGATGACTATTACAACGAAACTCCAAACAATTGAAATCCTTGGGAAATCAAAGACTTTGTCTTTGCTTAAATTCACAACCTCTGATTCTCCACCTGCAAGTATCGAGAAATATGTCCCCACCATTTATGCTGTAAACTATTTCCATTTCCACAACAAAGAAAGAAAATTTCAGCCACTTGGAGCTAAGCTAAATTAGAGAAACATTGCAGACGGAATCATGCTTTTCAAACAAAAAAAACCAGCAGGGAATCTTAATTAAACAAAGGGAAACACAGATCTGAACTCACTAGGTTGTGGGTACTAAGAGATGTGGGTCGTTCGAGATGAGATTCTCAAATCAACATTACAAGTCACTGACTGTGGTCATATAAGTCGTCGTCCACTTGAGCGGATTGTCGAAATTCATTTGAAGTCTATCTAATCGAGATGAAAAAGTTATAAGAGAGCACAAAAAAAGAAAGAAAAAAAAAAAAAAAAAAAAACCCATCAGCATAACACAATCTGTGTGCAATAATCAAAGGAGATGAAGTTGAGAAATGGTTTTAAAATGAAGCAAGTCCGACCTTAATCGACAAGTCTAAAAAGCTCTACCAACTCAAAGTTTTCAAAAGTGAGTTAATGAAATTTCTCTTCTTTGATACCCAAAAATTTCCCAATCTGCAATGGTTTGTGAAGCTTCATGCCCTAAATCAAGACCAAGAAGTAGTCAGTCAAAAATAAAGAAGAAGGAAAGAGAAGAGAGAAAGAGAAGAGAAGAAGATGGAACAGTTGGAGAAGAGCAGAGAGTGAAAATTGAAGAGGGAATAGCCATGCACATACATTCATTCAAGTGAGCAAAATCCATTTTAAAAAGGAAACCAATGGCTTTTCACAAACCATGTATTTGCATACAATTTTGCAAGCAATCAATTCCAAGCCATCTAATCATAACAAGTATTTCAACTTTTGTAACTCAGAAACATAAAATGTTGCACATGAACTCCACATATATGAATCCAATTACTCGAGATCTGTTAAGAATTTAAACAAATGTAGGAAGCTTAAAGAAAAGAACATGAGTCCCATTATTTTCATAAAACGAGTGCACAAACAAAGAGAAGAATCCAAAGAACCCAAATCATTAACAAATCCATAATCAACAAAGAATAAAATACTATTAAATTCATCGTTGTTACTTCAAACCCGACGTCATGAGATATTACTACTACTGCATCTGCCACATTCCACAAAGCATCAAAAAGAGTTTATTGATGCAATGCTATAATCTAAAGAAACATTACCATTTTTTCAAATTTAATACAAGTCTAGCGACTCATCAATCGATGAGCTTGGATGTGCAGTGCTGTTAATCTCTACTTTGGATCAAGGAGCCGAATTGACTGGCTGCCCAAATCAAGGAGGCAGGTTTCTCTAAGAAGCTGCCTTATGTCTTCATGTATGCTTTGGTTGCTAGAGGAGGTCTTCCTATCCCATTTACATGTCCAATAAGAAGCAGTAAGAATGAATTAATTGTTGGGTTGTATGTCCTAAAACTCACAGTTTGTAGGATTAAATATTTTATTCAACATTTTTTCAATAATGTTGTTATTGAATTTATAAATTACACTTGTAAAGACTAAATCAAATAAACTAAGATCCATGACTATTATATGAATACTTGAACTTTATGTAAAGACATAAAAGTGGATCAGGTTCGAATAAATAGTTAAAATGATCCATAGTATGCGAATAAGGTTGGGTGTCTTATTCTAGTAACACTGTCGGATGCAGCCCACTCTGTAGTTGTTACAATTTGTTGTAAGGTGCTACAAACGAAATGATCCTGATTCGTTCATGTATTGACCTGAGAAGTGGAGGCGTCTTTTGTAATGAGTTTGCGTAAGATCAGACCAAGAAATAAGTCACTCTTATTTTATCACGGTGTTTACTATTTAAGACTGACTATTTCGCTTAGATGACCTAGGTAACTCAATCTTAATCCTGAGCTAACTATGAACTCCTGTTTATTCAGGATTATCCTTAAATTTACATAGGTGAGAGTTGACTGAACAGCGCTGACTCAATAAACCTCCCATTTCAGAGGTAAGACCAAGTAGATAGCTGGGGAGATAGGGTGCAAGATGGAATTCACGCCTACCCGATCTAGGGATAGGAGAAAAGTTGTTCTTTTAAGTGCTAAATCCAGGTCTTGAACAAGGGGCCCCACCCTTTCATTAGTCCGAGAGGGATTTGGTTTAGTGATTGGATCACAAACCAATTGTTCATAGAGGATCAGTGGAACTTAAGGAGCAAGACGTAAATTCGGGGGTAAAACAACATTTGACCCAGCTGTTATTATGAATAATATTTGAAGGGTTGACTTACTGATTATGGTTAAATCAAGTATACACAAATAAATCTACAGTGAGGAGAGTGCAACTATTAAGCTATAATGGTGTGACTCGATAGTTAACAAATATTGATTAATTCGGTCTAAAAAGTTTTAGCCAATTAATCTCAAATCGTTGGAGCTCATGATCTGTAGGTTCATAAGGTCCTTCTACTAGCTCGTAAAACATGAACATCTTGAATTAGTAAATTAAGTGAATTTGGAATTATTTCAATTTGAAGTGTTCAAATTGAATTTAGGGTTTGAATTTGAATAGTTCAAATTCAAATTAGAAATTGTATAATTTATTTGATATAATTAATTAACGTTTAATTTATCAAAATTAGACGATATTGGAGAGTTTATAATATTTAAATATTGATTTAAATATTAATTACATGAGTATGATTCATATTTAAAATTAGATGTGTTATTAATTTAATATTTGATATTAAATTACTATTTAATTAATAAAATTTGTTCAATTAATTAAAAATCAAAATTAATTTTCATTTTATTTCAATTTCAGAAATTGAAATATTAGTTTTGATTTTAATTAATTTTGAATTAATTAAAATTAAAGTTTGAAAATGGAAATTGGATTTTTGAACTTGGTAGTGGATTTTTCTATATTTTGGTGTAGTAAAGAGGTGTTTATCCTAAATTAACACACCTTGCCCATTAATTTCATGCATTTTGAAGTGGCATAAGCTAGTCTCTTGAGTGTTTGCATGAAAGGGAATGATAAAACTCTTCAATTTTGAGATTGAAAGAAGGTAGATGATATAGTGCAGTAATGCATGTTATTACAGTGGTACATCACCTCATCAATGGGGTGATTTTGTTGCAATTTTATGAATAAATAAAAAAGGGGGATTAACCCGAATGGATGGTTTTATGTCTATTACCTGTTCTTCCTGGCTTGCGTTGATAAAATATGTTAGATTGCGTCCAAAAAATATTAAATTCATAACATTGCGGCCACATGTGTCCATTGCATAGAAACAATTAATTTTTGTATTTTTATGTAGAATATGCATTGACGCAAGGCGAAAAGCGCGATCACAAGAAATCAACGGTTGAGCGCAGCATTACTGTAAGGCTTTGCGGTGATTTGTGCTCGCAAACATCTGCTCAAGAAGGATTGCCGCATAGAGTCACCGCAACTTGGTGGGCGTATCTGGGTGAAAGACATAATTAATCACGATGGGACAAAAAGCTGATGAGGTCGAATCCGAATTAAGTTGACAAGCCGCTGACGATAACAACTACACTCAACTTTTCGGTGACAAATATTCGGTGCATCAGTCAGAGAATTAAAGCCATCCCATCTGTGCAATCATAAGAGAGAAGTCATCTTTCACCCCAAAGGCTCTATAAATATCGAAGGCATCCTTTAGAAAAGGAGTTCAGCTAGTTCGAATACTTAGAAAATTTTCCTTTAGAATAGCTTTGTCCATAATTTTCCTTTTTATTTTAAGGCGGAGCAAGAGAAGAGAAGAGATGCCGGAAGATCGCTCAGGAATACTTGAGAGAGAACCTGGAGGCGTAGAAAGCAAAGAGCGGGCCGACTCTCGCGAGAGCGAGACTATCTTTTGAACAAGAGTAGAAAAGACAGTGTAAAAGCCTGGGAAGCAAGGATTGCTACCAGGCTCTTTATTCTCTTCTTTACATTGTTATTTTGTACTTCAACTTTATATTTATACAATGAAAGATTCTTATTCTATATCTGTTCACTCTCTTAACACGCATGAGTAGCTAAACTAATTGAATGGGTTGAGATGAACTAAGACTAACATGACCTAGAATCTTCATCGCATGCGATTATCTTGTTTTATGTTGTGCCCAACACCCCTTTAGAGCTACTCGAGAGAGAGTCTAAAGAAAGAACCTAAGACTTGAGAGAGCTAGGTTAGAATCTAGACTCGAGAGAGCGAGATTAAATCTGCATAAACAAGAGATAGTAACTTAGAGATAAGCTCTGTTTGTCAACCTGCATCGCATGCACCCTAGAGATAGGTATGATATTATGTGGTCACCTTATTTTTGTGTGTGTCATTTTGTCATTGCATAAATAAGAATAGAGGCTTATGTGTAGGTCCTATAGACTTATCGCATATATCGCATGCGTTCTAGCATTAGAAGCCGTAGCATTCGTATCGAGAGATGGTTTACTATTGTATGTGTGTTGTATGATCGCATAGCATGAACGCATCCTAGGAAGTGTTAGCCGAAACCCTTCTCAACTCGTTCACCGCATACTCATCGCATCTTCCATTTTATCTACTCTTTTCGAAACTCCGCCACATTCGTTTATTTTTATTACCGCAAACAACAAACCAAACAAATATTTGAGATACCGGTTACTACAAAGTTTTCGTGAAAAATTATCACCTCATACCATTTTCCCAAGTCCCTGAGTTCAACCCTGAACTTACTAGGAAACTCAGTGGAGTTTATACTTGGATTCCACTGAGAAAACTTGTTGCTCAACGCAATTCCATCACAGCATTTCATTCCATATTTTCACTACATAAAATAACGCATCAGGAGACTACTTAAAACTAGTTTATGCAGAAATTGTTTTTCCCTCTCTAAAAACCCACACCAATTCCTTCACAAATTCAGTTCAATTGTGAGTTCGATCACTCAAATTCAAGGTTGAGAATAGTAGAGAAGATCTCTTGGTAGTCCACAACTTCAATTAGAGAAGATTGCAACTCAAATTCATGTTTGAAGAAGATCTGCAAAGGTATGTGTTGAAACCTTCTTAATACCCTATGAACATACTTATTTTGATGTCAAAATTAAGGAATTAGAATGCTTAATTATCTTGTTTTCTTCTGTTGTATGTTTCTATATTCTAATAGTAACACTATCGAATGTGGCCTACTCTGTAATTGTTATAATTTGTTGTAAAGTACTGCAAATGAAGTGATCCTTATTCGTTCATATATTGATATGAGAAGTGAGGGCGTCCTATGCAATGAGTTTGCATAAGATCGAACCAAGAAATGAGTCACTCTTATTTTATAACATTGTTTACTGTTTAAGACTGACTATTTCAAAATGATGACCTAGGTAACTTAACCTTAATTCTGACCTAACTACGAAGTCTTGTTTATTCGAGATTATCCTTAGATTTGCATGGGTGAGGGTTGGCTCAACAACGCCAGTTTAATAAGCCTCCCATTTCAGGGGTAAGACCGGGTAGATAGCATGGGACATAGGGTGCAAGATGGAATTCAATTCTACCCGTTTTTAGGGATAGTAGAGATGTTGTTCTCTTTAGTTCTGACTCCGGGTCTTGAAAAAGGGGCCCCACCCTCTCATTGGTTTGAGAGGGGCTCGGTTTAGTGATTGGATCGCAAAATAATTGTTTATTAGAGGATTAGTGGGACTTAAGAAGCAAGATGTAATCTTGAGGGTAAAATAGCTACTGACCCAGCCGTTATTACGAACAATCTATGAATGGTTAACTTACTAGCCATGGTTATATCGAGTGGACACAATATCTACAGTGAGGGGAGTTCAATTACTGGACTTTAGTGGAGTGACCCTGTAGTTAACGAATAGTGGTTAATTAGGTTAAAGAGTTTAACCGGTTAATCTCGGATCGTTGCAGCCCATAGATTAGGTCCATGAGGTCCCCCTACTAGCTCATATAAAACTAAACCTTAAAATAATGTGATGTACGAATTCGAAGTGTTTGATTTTTTTTTTGGAGCAAAGCGTTATGTCACACACCCCGCCCCCCCTCTCAGATTATCCTCTTAACCTGGAAAAGAATGTGAAGGCAGCAGTTACCAACCCTTTTATGGCACTTACTGCCTAACTAACCTGTTTAGGAACCTTGAAATAACATAATTAATATTCAAGAACTAACGGAACTTCAAACATTTAAGACAAACTTAGGGCACCATACCTAGTAACTCATAACATGTACATACAGAAGCAAGGTTTAGTGGGTCCCACACACTCAAAACTAGTCCCTAGTATGCAACACATGTGTACAAATATTTACAAAACAAACACCTAGGCTTCCTTCAATTATAACTTTAAGTGGCAGAGCAGCAGTGCAACTATCTGCTGGGGAGATGATCTCTACCTTGAAAGGAAAACATTTAAAAATAGGGTGAGCTACTAGCCCAGTGAGTGACTTAATAAAAATATAAATCTCATGTTTAAACGGAAAGCTAGAAAACTGGAAACCTGCCAAGCAAACATGCACATAAAACTTATAAACCCATCGTATCCGAAAACATAGCTAAAGTTGAGAGAGAACCCTTTTGCTCGATCTTTCAACATTGAATATCCTTATTTAAGAGAGAACCTTTTGCTCAATCCCTCAAATATAAGCCTGGGCTGGGGTGAGAACCCTTTTGCTCAATCACCTTACAACCAATGTTAGGAAAGAACCCTTTTGCCCAATCCCACCTACATAACTAACCTTTCATACGTGCACGCAGAGTTAAATTGGATCCTGCCCACCTTACCATAACTTCGGTGTCAAGGATCATTACTGCAACTAGGTACTACTACTCAGATACCTTCTTTAAATACTTCAGTATCGAGCTCATCATAACTTTTAAGTAAGTATTTCCATTGAACAAGCTTACTGAAAACATTGTATCATAAAACATAACTTCTAACGCATGCTTCATGTAACTAAGTACATCAATACTTTAAACATGTTTTAGAAACTTTCTTTTAAAACTAGCATGCGTTAATCATCTTTTCTAAACTTGGTTTGTTTGGAAAACTTGCTTTAGAGTAAGCTAGCATGAGAATAAACTTTCAACTAAACATGAATTTACTAAAATATTTGGAAAACATTTATAGTTACTCACAGCCTTGTGCGTTCCTCCTAGGGTTGATAGGCTTCTCCTATGGTCATTAACCCTATGAACATGAACAACAAGTTTAGCCAATATTTATGGCTTGTTTGTGAGACCAACTCACATAAACTAGCACACCAACGTAACGCTGCTCAACCTTTATGCTCAACGCTCAGCGCACACGCCCGCTCAGCCTGATGCAAGCCTGCACACCTTCGCACGCAGCTTAACGCCTTCACTTGCACAGGGCCTTGCGTCAATCAGCCTTCATGTGCACACTCACCAATGCCTCTATCTGGCTATTCAAACTGATTGCTTGTTCATCCTAAGTAGCTACCTACTTATTCAAGATTTCCAGATTTAACTTATAATTCAAATAACTTATTTTCCAGCCCTTTTCTTAGAAATTTTTCTTCTACAAACTTATTCAAAGTTGTCTTAACATGCTTACTTTCAAATTTGATCTCAGAAATTCCTCATGGTTTATGCTCTAAATCTCATAGGGTTCTATAGTTTGTAATTGTAATGTACAAACATTTTATTTATGAAATAAAATATTTGATGTTTTATTTCAAAATTAGTTGCATTAACCACAAACCAATAAACTAACATCCAATGTTATCTTCTAGCTTAAACATATGTGTAGAGATATACAGGTGGATCATGTTTAAGTGATAATCTAAATGATCTGTAGTAGATGAATACGGTTGGATACCTTATCCTGGTGACACTACGAGTATGTCCATTTTATAGATGTTATAATTGTTGTAAAGTGCTACAAATGATCTGATCCTGATCATTCATGTGGAGACTTCTAAGTGGGAATATTCTATACAAAGGAGTTTGTATAAGACCAGACCACAAGTCTCATTATATAATGCCGTTCATAATGGAGACCTACATTTTATCAGGATGACTATAGGTAACACGACCTGAATCCTGAGTGAGTTATGAACTCTTGCCTATGAAGGCAGTCCTTTGATTTGTATGGGTGAGAGTGGATAGATCACTGACTTAACAAGCCTACCATTTTGGAGATTCTTCTGATTTGGAACCTGAGAACTCTAAGGAATTCACTCCTTCCCCAACGTCAGGATAAGTAGATAAATTGCTCCCTTAAGGGTTGATTACAGGGCTTGAACAATGTGGTGCCACACCCTCTCTTGGACCGAGACGAATTTGGTCATAGTTGGACTATGATTTATTGTTCATTAGAGGAATCAGTGGTACTTAAAGAGTTAGATGTAACTACAGGAGCAAAACGGTAATTTTGATCTAGTTGTACTTACGAGCAATTTGTGAAGGTTCATCGTACTGTTGATTGGTTATATCCAATAGACACAGAAATATATTTGTAGTATGAAGAGTGCAAACGGTCTTTAGTGGAGTGTCCGTCCATTAACGGATGGTGAATAATTTAAATTAAAGGGTTTAACTAATTATTCATGTACCGTTAGAGCTTTAAGCTACAGGCCCATAAGGTTCCCTCAATAGCTCAACGGGATTTAATGAGAATCAATTTTTGGATTAGTTTGTGTTTCCTTCGGGATTCACCAGTTTTGTGTTTCCTTTGGGATTCACCAGTTTGTGTTTCCTTCAGGATTCACCAGTTTTGTGGGCATACTTAACTACAATAGGATAGGACTCAGTCTCTTATATGTTACATGTATTTATGTGCCATATGTGGGTATCTAGAGGACACAGATGCCTAGCCTGACCCTAGTGGTGGGGTTACTTACTGAGTATTTTATACTCATTCTTTCTTATGTTGATGTTTCAGATAAGGATAGAGATGCACCAGCGATGGCACAGCGGATATCATGATCGAGCCACTGGTTCTAGTTTTTACGCTTCCGCATATGACATTTAGAGTCCTTATTTTTCCCTTAATGTTTAGTTTTATCATTTTAAACTTATTATTAAGGATTATTTCTTTTATATACCTTTAATAGTCTTTACGAGTTATGGACATCCTATTCTTGTTCTAACAATTGCATTTAATAATGTCTTTTGAACTTCTCTTGTTTAATTAGCATTTATTTCATCATAACTGGGCGTCATTTTAAATTCTATGCATGCATTTATTTTAGTAACGACCTAACCTAAGTCCTAGGGGGTCGGGTCGTTATAGTTGGTATCAGAGCCCATGTTTTGGGTTCTGTAGACTGACTTACTATGTAAGTCTAGGTAGTCCCTGTGGCCAGTAACGAATTCCTCGTCATCGCCAGGTACGTTCTACTAACGAAAGTTTCCATGTGTATATGAGGACAGTGTGTAGTGTTTTAAACACATGATGTCTGAGAGAGACCCAGAAATAGTTAGCTAACGTACGAATTTATGACAGGATATGGCACCTAAACGTAGAACAAGGAAAAGTGTTAGAGAAGAAATACCAACAGAGAGGGAGAGGAGTAATCAAACTGCTCCGGCGGCGCCAATTCCGCCTCCGACTCAAGTGGATGAAAAGGCAATGGAAGCCCGAATTAGTGAAGCTGTTGCAACCGCTCTGATGGAGAAGCTGTAGGAACTGATCCGTAGCACGATGGCAGGACAGCCTGCCCAGACTCAGGCTCAGGAGGAACCAGTGCCACCTGAGCCGTTACGACAAACCCGTCCGCAGGATAAGGACACGCAGAGCCTGTCTCTCGAGGCCAAGCATTTAAGGGATTTCTGAAAGTATGACCCTCGCCCCTTTGATGGATCGTTGGGAGACCCCACCAAGGCAGAACTGTGGTTGTCATCCATTGAGACAATTTTCCGTTTTATGAGGTGCCCAGAAGAGCACAAACTAAAATGCGTAGTCTTCATGCTGACTGGTAACGCGGAAATCTGGTGGCGTTCGGCAGAAAAGATGATCGATATTGGAGGTGACCTTGCAACTTGGGAATAGTTCAAGGAACGTTTTTATGAGAAGTACTTTTTGGCCAACACCCGATACAATAAGCAGGCAGAATTCTCGAACCTGAAGCAGGGCGTTATGTTAGTGGAGGAGTACGAGCAAGAATTCGATAAGCTGTCTCAGTTTGCTCCTGAGCTAGTGGCCACCGAGGCAGCGAGGACCGAGAGATTTATCCAGGGCCTGAGGAGCGGGTTGCGAGGGATGGTGCATGCCTTGGATCTCCAGACTTATGCCGCGGCACTGCGAGCTGCTGTGAGGATTGATGCCGACTCCTGGGGGGAGAGGAATACAGGAGGTCACCTCGGGTTGGGACCTCCGCAGGGTAGAAAAGAAAGGCTGAGCATAGGACTCTTGAACATCAGCAGAGGGGTCAGAACACAGTGCATGTTCCACGTCAGTGGGGACAATAGAGTACCCAGGCTAGGAATGGTAGGGAGGATAGACCGATATGCACCACTTGTAGTAAGCAACACTAGGGACGTTTTTTAGCCGACTCTAGGAATTTTTTTCGTTGTGGCCAGAAGAGACATATGGCAGATAGATGCCCAAGGAGAAATGTGCCTGAGCACAGAAGCCAGCCCGTAGGATCGTTCCAGGGAGGCCCGAACCGCCAGTAACAGCAGGGAAAGGTATTTTCTACCACTCGGCGTGAGGCCGAGAAGTCAGGTACACTTCCCATTTTGGGACACCATGCTTTTGTTTTATTTGACTCTGGTTCTTCGCACTCATTTATATTTGCTATATTTGTGAGACACGCCATGTTAGACTCAAAACCATTGCCATTTGTTTTGTCTATTTCCACTCCCTCGGGAGAGATCATGTTAGCTACAGAAAAGATAAAGGCATATCAGGTAGAGGTAGCAAACCGCGCATTAGATGTAACCTTGATAATTTTGGATATGCGCGATTTTGATGTTATATTAGGCATGGATTGGTTAGTTGCTAACCATGCCAACATAGATTTCTCTCGTAAGGAGGTTATCTTTAAGCCTACTACAAAAGCCAGTTTTAAGTTTAAAGGGCTTGGAACCGTAATCCTACCTAAGGTGATATCCGCATTGAAGGCCAGTAGGCTATTCGACCAAGGAGCCTGGGGCTTTATGGCCAGTGTGGTAGACACCAGGGAGAACAAAGTTACCTTGACTTCAGAGCCAGTAGTGAGGGATTTTCCAGATGTTCAGAAGACCTTCCCGGATTGTCCCCGCAATGGAAGGATCAGATTGTTGCCATTGAATTGGACCAGGCACAACCCCTATTTCGAGGCCCGGTACAGGATGGCCCGACAGGTTGAACGGAACCTGAAGGCCAATTGGCAGGAAGTTATTGGACAAGGGTTTCATTCCGCCCTAGTGTGTCACCTAGGGTCTGCAACCCGTTTTTGTTGTGAACCGTTCAAGAAGGGATGGTCGTTTACGTCTGAGCTTGAACTACAAGAGTTTGAACAAGGTGACCGTCAAGAACAAATATCCCCGTTCCCAGGATCGATGAATTATGTCTGACCAGTTACAGGGAGCTACGTTTCTTCTATAGATTGAGCTGTTTAGGTACCACCAACTGAGGATAAAGCGACCAAGTTGACATATCCAAAAACAGCCTTTCGTTCAAGGTATGGACATTATTGAGTTCATAGTGATGTTCATTCGCTAACGAATTTGCACAGTACGCTGTTCATGGATCTGAATTGAATAGGGTGTTCAAGGAATTTCCTCGACACCCTTACGTGTATTGTTTTTAATTGATGATATTTTTGATTTTACTTCCAGACAGAGGACCGAGCATGGGAGCATTTGCGAAGAGTTTTAGAACTCAGATGATGAGGACCAATAACTATATGCTAAGTTTTCTAATGTTGAATTTTGAGTGAAGCAGGTAGGTCCATTTCTAGGGAATGTGGTAACCAAGTTAAAGGTGTTCTCAATGGAATCCTGCAAGGATGAGCAGCAGTTAGGGGTTTGGGGCTCGTCCAACCACGGTCAGTGAGTTGTGGCAGTTTCCTGGGGTTAGCAGAGCTCATAAGGACAGTTCCGTGAAGTATTCTCTCTCGGCATAGCGCCCCATTAAACTCAGATTGACCCGGAAGGGGCAGCATTTATTTGGAATGAGGCTTGTGAAAGCATTCCACAGACCTCAAGCAGAGGCTGGTTTCAACCCCATTCTCACAGTACCGGACGGATCAAGTGGTTTCGTCATTTTCAGTGATGCATCCAAGAAGGGGTTGAAACGCGTATTGATGCAGCAGGGTAGAGTAGTTGCTTACGCTTCACGTCAACTGAAGAAGCACGACCAGAATTATCCCACGCATGACTTGGAGTTAGCAGTGGTGGTTTTTGCTCTTAAGATCTGGAGACATTACTTGTATGGGGAAAAGATACAGATCTTCACCGACCACAAGAGTTTGAAGTACTTTTCACTCAGAAGGAGCTAAACATGAGGCAAAGAAGATGGTTGGAACTAGTAAAGGATTATGACTGTGAAATTTTGTACCACTCGGGGAAGGCAAACGTAGTGGTAGATGCTTTAAGCAGAAAGGTGGCCCATTCCATAGCTCTCATTATCGGACAAACTCACCTATGCAGGGAACTGGAGAAGGCAGAGATTGCAGTAGTCGTGGGGAAGGTCGCGACACAGTTAACACAGATGTCGGTACAACCAAGCCTAAGGCAGAAGATTATTGATGCGCAGCGAGACGACCCTTATTTGGAGGAGAGGGTTCGTAGAGTGGAGTCAGGCCAGGATAGCGAATTCTTTGTATCAGCAGAAGGTGGCCTCCTTTATCAAGGGCGTCTATGCTTGTCGGTGGTTAGTGACATTAAGAAGAAGCTGTTGTCAGAGGCTCATAGTTCCCTATTCTCGGTTCACTCCGACAGCACCAAAATGTACCAGGATCTGAAACGTTACTACTGGTGGAATGATATGAAAAGAGAGGTTGCAGAGTTCGTTAGTAAGTGTTTGGTGTGCCAGCAGGTGAAAGCCCCAAGGCAGAGGCCAGCAGGCTCTTTACTACCATTAAATGTACCATAATGGAAGTGGGAGCATGTGTTTATGGACTTCATCGTGGGGTTGCCTCGAACAGTTAAAGGTTTCACTGTGATATGGGTCGTTGTAGACAGGCTTACGAAGCTAGCACATTTCATACCTGGAAAGTCCACCTTTTCAGTGAATAAGTGGGCACGGATATACATGAAGGAAGTGGTAAGATTGCATGGAGTACCCGTGTCCATTGTGTCGGACAGAGACCCTCAATTCACATCTAACTTCTGGAAGAGTCTCCAGGCGACATTGGGGACCCGATTAAACTTCAGTACAATGTTCCACCCTTAGACTAATCGGC
>NC_052349.1:69776576-69949184 GCF_009727055.1 Benincasa hispida
GCAGAGAGCACAACTTCTCCCAACATATTATCAGACAATCCAGAACTTAACAACATAACATTCATCATTTTCTTAAGAGTTTTATTTTTACGTTCTGCTATATCATTTTGTTGTAGTGAATAAGGTGCAGTAAATTCATGAATAATGTCATTTGATTCACAAAATTCTTTAAGGGAATGTATTCACCATCTCTATCTGACCTTAATCTTTTAATCATCTTATCTAATTGATTTTTTACTTATACTTTATATTTGAAAAACATACTACTAGTTTTATCTTTTGTTTTTTAAAAAATAGATTTTAGTATATCTAGAAAAATCATCAACAAATTAATTTTTTCGCCTCTACTCGTGGTGTTTTTAAAATCAGCAGAATGAATTAATTCAAGCAATTCTATACTTCTAGATTTGACAGATTAAAAAGGTTTCTTGATAAATTTTGTGTATAGACAAACAAGACATTTACTAGTTTTATGTGGTTCAAATGCATTAATCAGTTTTAATTCCTTAAGTTTCTTAATTGATGCAATATTCACATGACCTAGTCTATAATGCCAAATATCAAGAGACTAACTATGTAAGCAGAATTAGAAGCACTTGCATTCATCACATTCACAACAATGAAAATATCCAATACAAAAAGACCATCAGCTAGATATCCCTTACCAACAAAGTCTCCATTTCTTGTAAGGACAACCTTGTCAGCTTCTAGTACAACCTTAAGCCCAAGTCAATTCAATAGACTCCCAGACACGAGGTTCCTACGTAAGAAAGGTACATACAATACATTACTTAAGGATAAAGTAATTTTAAAAGAGCCTTTCTATCTCGAAGCTCCAGTGTCAAGTATCCAATCAATTTTGTTTTCCACCATGTTGCTTAGCCTGTGGGATGGGTCATCGATTTAGCCTTCCTTGTCTTTGATTGCATTGGTAGGATTTGTGCCTAGGATTCCCGCAGACATAACAAATTAATTTCTTCTTTTCAATCTTTCCATCAGCTTATCTTTTAGTTTGTGATCCTTCTTTTGTGTTTCAAATGGTTTATGTAGTCGCTCCAAGATGGGGAAAGATTCTAAAAAATTACATTTTCTTAAAGAACCTCACATATCTCCATGCCCTCAAACAGAACATTGGCCACCAAAGTTTCATATTCATGAATATGGCCACCAATGAACAACATGTGTGCATGTGGTGAATAGGTTTTACTTCCACCACCAACACATTTTGGACTCATATCTAGCATGCCTTGGTATTTATATCATTTAGACATTGCTAAATTTTCCAATATGGGACAAAGCTCTCCCACTCCCTTAACTTTTGCTATAGGCCTAAATCCAAAAATTATTTCTAACCAAATCAATTTGTTGCATAGAACACAAGTTCATACTCCATGATAGTAAGCTATCTCAAATGTTCCACGGATTATATTTTAGATCTAGAATGAGTTTTAAATTTTTTTTATTATTATTATTATTTTAAAAGATAGAGAATAATAGAAAATAAGTGGCACGTCAGGCTTTCATTAGTAGTTAAAAAAAATTATAAAAAGATCAAGATAGAACCAAATACAAATCTAAGAATAAAATTATTTTTGTAAAGACATCCCTATGCAACCTAACCTAAATTTCAAATACTAAAATTCGTTTGATAATTATTTTGTTTTGTTATTTTTGGTTTTTGAAAACTGTTTATTTTCTCTCTATTTCTTATAATGATTTGCATCTTTCTTAAGTATAATAGTGGAATTTTTAAACAAATTCCAAAAACAAAAACAAAATTTCAAATGCTACTTTTTTTAGTTTTAAAAAGTTGGCTTGATTTTTTAAACCATCAGTAAAAAAGTTGATAATAAATAAAGAAATTTAGAGGTGAAAGTAGTGTCTGTAGCCTTAATTTTAAAAAACAAAAACAAAAAACCAAATAGTTAACAAATGGACCCTTAATTTTTTTTTTTTTTTTTTTTTTTTTTTTTTTTTGAAAAATCAAGCCTATAGACATTACTTCCATCTCCAATTTCTTCCTTTGTTATCTAATTTTTATCAAGCCAAAATTTGAAAAACTAAAAAAATAGTAGTTTTTAAAAGTTTTGTTTTGTTTATGAAATTTTACTAAAAATTAAACTATTGTACTTAATAAAGAAGTAAATCATTGTAAAAATATAGAAGAAAATAAGCTTAATTTTCAAAATCTAAAAACTAAAAAACGAAATATTTACCATACAAATCCTAAAATATAATTTTTCCTTTAATTTTCAAATTTTTCTTTTATTTTTTATTTTGAAATCGAGCTTGTAACACTATGAAGCACAGATACATAAACGACTACATGATACAGATACGATTGGATACGACGATTCGTCAATTTTAAAAAACTAAGATACGGATGTGTCTAAGAATACGTCACTTTTTTATATTATTTTTTAATATATATAATATATATATTATATATTATATATTTATAATTAAAAAACAAGGATACTGATAAGTTGAAGACACATTTTTTTCTTTAAAAAAATCTAGGATATAGATAAATTTTAGCATATAAGTTAATAACAATAGCACAAAATAGAATACAAACACTGAATTACCAATAAAAAAAGCAACATCTAAGATGTTGAAGTACAATAGTTAATAAAATGCAATAGAAAAGTGACTCATATTGCAAAGAAGAAGAAGAAGATTAGAGAGAAAAGTATGAAGATAAACGAAGAACTTATTGTTGAAAACATCCAAATGGTTTATATTTTGGTGGACTTTGTGGGGACTCAAATGTGAAGATAGAAATTAGATGATTCTAGTCTATGGTTTGGTCCGTTATTTATTTTTTTTTTATTTAGTTTTGGACTCAAGTAGTGAGTTTTTTAAATAGGTTGCCTAATTTTAGATTCTGAAAGATTAGATGAGTTGTCTCTTTTTTCTTTAAAAAAAATATGCATAGAAATAAATACGTCAAATCGCGTGTCAGACATATATCTGGAAAGTATCTTAAAATATAGATATGTCAAATCGTGTGTTAGATACGTATCTGTGAAGTATCTAGAAGTATCGGTATTTGAACGTGTCTGATACTGATTTTTTGACTCACATGAAGTATCTGTGCTTCATAGTTGTAATACATACAATTAGTTTAATGTGAATAGTTATGTATGGTTAGGAAAAAAGTCAAAGTCCTTTTTTTTTTCTAGTTCTCAAAGTGTGAATGGAAAAATAAAATAAATAGAAATCTCTCTCTCTCTCTCTCTTTTTTTAAAAAAACGCACACTCTTTTTGGACTAAATTTTATTTACCCATAAAATTCTCACATGATCAATTTTTTTTTTCTTCTTCTTTTCTTTATTAAGAAAATGAACTTTTTCTACATCATCACTTAAAAACGACAACATCTTGATGTGCCATTTGTAAGACTAAGTTATTCCAACATGAAATTTTCTAATATCATATTTTCTTTATTTACATTATAAACTTGTCTTTATAAATATTTAAAGATCTCATATTAATATCAATGAGTTCAACTCTATTTTTAAAAGCACTTTGATGTGGGACACAATAAAGGTATGTTTGGAAACAATAATAGATCTAAAAATTTTATATACAGGGGGCACTATGTAAAAAACTATAAATAATATGTAAGAAAAATTCATGATTTCATATATTAACTAATTTAATACATATTACAACTATCTCGATGAGGTTTTCATGTTTTGTAATCGATCCATGATACTTTTATTATCTAACTTATCCAATAAATCTTTCTCAATATATGCTTACTTATGAGTTGTGAATTTTATAGTACATATATCCTAGTGAGGAACGAAAAAAAAAAATATTGTAGTTTTAACTTTGAAATTAATTAAAATAAATATATACATATGCAGTGCCAATTTGAAATTTTCTTTAAAAAATGAACGATACATTTTCAATATTGAAAGTGAGAATTTAGGTTAAAAAAGATTTATGAAAAATAGAAATTGCTACTGTTTTTTTTTCTTCTTTTAAATTTTTGTTAAGGTGGCTGCTATGAAATTTTAGTGATTGTTTTTTTTTTTTTTGGGTTAAAATATGATTTTGGTACCCATACTCTGGAGTTTGTTTAATTTTAGTCTCTATACTTTAAATTGTCCAATTTTAGTTCTTGTACTTTTACTAAATCTAAAATTTAGTTGCTCAAATTAATTTTTACTAAAATTGAGTAAATAATAATGATAATTGTTATGCAAGAAAATAAAATATGTGAATAGTTGGAGTTGGAGTAGTGATTTTAGAACAAGAGATTTAGGTACAATTGATTTTGTAAAATTGAATTTTAATCAATTAAATTTATGTTTGGTTTCAAAATTTTTTAAGTGATTTTCAAATATTTAAAAGTGATTCTGAATTATTATGTTTGATTCTAAAAGTGAATTAGAGTTACCCAATTACTCAAAATTATATTTTTCTATTTGAAAAATTATCATTTAATTAAATAATTATGGTAAATATATATTTCTATTTATTTTATTGTTTAATTTTTATATACATGATTGATATTTTGAGTAAGATGAATGTTTATAATAAATATCGTATAAACCTCGAAACCTAATCTACTGATTAGTTAAAGTCTTTGTGATTAGGGAGTGAATTAAGTTTGGAGAGTTGAAGACTAGGGAATGAAGAGCGCAAGTACGGGTGGGTAAAGAAAAGGGAAATATTCTATGTATGGAAGTGCATCTCGGGTAATCGCATGGACAACCACACTTAGTGAAAAATTGGGAGTTCTAAATAGGAGGAGATTGGATGAGGAAAAGCCAATGGAAGTAAGGAAAATATCTCAAGTATGTATGTCGAGGCTCTTGGGGAGAAGGGAGACTGATGCGATGAAGGCATGTCATGCCATGCGCCCAAGACTCTAAGAAGGGAGTTTGTAAGATAACCAAGTTTAGTGTTGCATTTGCTATGCGACGATGTATGCAGCAAGGTAATCGATGAAGTATGCTAAGGTAGTTAACCGAGGGAAAAGTTGGACAATCTAGAGGAGAAGTGTGTCTGAGGCAAGGTGTGGGTCTATGTGAGGATCGTGAATCGAAGGGTGTACTACATGATGACCAGAGGAGGGGCTTAGGTGATCGCAAACTCTATGCAATGAAGATAAGTTGGAAGGTTCAACCTAATCTTTTACGCAAGTGGGCTAAATGGCAGCTTCTGAGGCACTAATTGAAGATTAACATGCCAGGTGGAAACTAATTAAGATAAGTTTGCATACAAACTCAAGTATAAATAGGTTTGTCAAAAAGATATTTTTCTAAAATTTACCTTTCTTAAGAGGAAGTGGTGTGCCGATTTGGAGTTCAAAAGGAGAACCCTCGGCTAGCTTAAGGGATTGAAGAATTACCAGTTTGTTCAAGAGGAATTTACAGCTCAAAGGTTAAGGTAAGGAAGTTTAAGTATTTATGAGAAAAAATTCTAGAAGGAAATTTAGTTAGAACATGGTTGGATTAAAAATCATGTAATTTGAAGTTGAAATCTGGAATGATGTTGTAGATAAATAAGCAGACAGTTGCAATCAAAGGATAAGCAAGTAGCTGGCGAATAGATGGTATGCAATAGGGTCCATGAGTCTGGCTAAGGTATCACATAAGGGGATGATTCTCGCATAAAAGTGGGAAGTGAAGGAAATCAAATATGAGGATTTCCATGAGCAGCGAAAGGATTGTTCCAAATTCCATTCGAGTTAAACATAAATAATTACAGTATAAGAACGGAAACTAACAGGTCATGCACAAAACGAAATTATAGCATGCTAACAAGAGTATTGTCACACCCTCTCCTAGATTACCCTCTCAACCTGGAAGAAGATGTGATGGTAGTAGTTACTAGCCTTATCGGCAACACTTACCCCATTTACTTACTTACTTAACTTCTTTAGTGCCAATCTGATAAACATATTAACTTATACAATTAGCCCATATCAAGAAGGCTCAACATTAACTTCCATACGATCATATGCTTAACAAACCATAACACAATATCTACAGATAAAATATTTACAACTGGGCCCAAACCGATGTTAACAAATCCCTAACATTACTCATTGACATGTCCCTGACACTTCTTACAACATGTGTACATATATACAATAATTAACCTAGTTTCTCTTCAACTAGCTGGGTCTTGTGTGGTAAGCAACAACATGATCAATCTCGAGGAATCTGACTGCTACCTAGGGAAAGAAAGAAAAAACATTTGAAAATCGTGAGTTATTCACCCATTGAGTGACTACTAGAAATTAGGACATACCATGCTTTTCATTAATATAAGGCATGTAAACATACTGGAAAACATTTCAAGCAACCTCCTTTAAAACATGAACACAGTCATAGTATAAAGCTTTAGAGAAGAAAACTCATTAAACATCATCATTAAACCTTAGTTGAAATAAGCATATATCGCTTTAGCTCCCAACGTCTGTATCCGGCAAAGAGACCCATACTTCGGCCTCAGGTTGCTAGTATATGGCTTAGGAGACCCTTACTTTGGCCTCTCATTCAGAACTACCTACGTACATGTGGAGTTTCTAACTATCGTCCACACCTTAGGTACTTTTGGATACCTTCTATACCTTCAGTATCCAGCTTACTAAACATATCATGCTAAAACATATACATTAAGAATCATTCAATCATAGCCCTTAGCATAACATTTGTAGAAATATATCATAGATACTTAGCTTTTATAATGAATTAACATATAATTTAAAATGAATTAACATATAACCTTGGCATACAGTAAAACATACACATGCTGGAGAAGAAATGTTATGCAACTAATAAAAACTTGGTTGCTTGAAAATGCATAAACTTATCATCAAACATCATTGAAATCACATGGTCTTTTATGCATAAACATTGAAAACATTAAGTTATTTTAGTCACTCACTACTCGTCTGGGCTCTTAACGGTTTGTAGGCTTCTCCTATCTCTTCTTGGCTTGAAGCAACATAATTCCTTGTTAGATTCCTTAGAATTCTCATCAAGATGTCTCAAATAATTTGTTTACTAACAAGACCCTTACTAGTGGGATCATCACTAGCGAGACCAACACTAGCAAGATCATCACCAAGGAGATCATCACTAGCGAGATCTTCACCAACGAGATCATCACTAGTGAGATCATCTTATGAGCGAGACTTATCATGGAAATCAGTGAGACTAGGCACATAACTAGCGAGAATTTTCATTAGCGAGACTTAGTGTAATTTCTAGCAAGACTAGGTAGAAAATCAACGAGATTTGAGTGACTAGTGAGATTTACACCATCCTTATCTCGCTCTCGCTCCCTTGGGTGAGCTGTTTGCTTGATCTTCCCAACTAACTATCTGCTTACGCAACAAATTCATGTTTCAACTTCAAAAATTTATAACTTAAAATCTAGAACTCATTTCAAGAAACTTCCTTCCACAAACTTGTTTATAATTGAGTTAGCTATCTTACCTAATTTTAGCTTTAGACTCGATCTCTACAGCCTGTTATCCTTCGAAAATCACACCCTGTCCAGATTACTCAAATTCCAGACCAACTTCAGTTCTTCTTCGAATTTCACCTGTTTCTCTTCACATTTAGCTCAGACATCCTTCATAAAATTTGTTAAGAAATGAGTTAACTTACTAACCTCAAATATTCATCTCCAAAATCCATCCCTACAGAATGTTATCCTTCAAACATCGTACCCTGTCCAATTTACTCGATTTCCATACCAGCTTCAATTCTTCTTCGAATTTTCCCCAAGTTTTCTTCACATTACACCCCACTCAACCCTAAACCTTCTTCTTCTTCTCCAATTTGATGCCTAGCTGAAGTGCCTCAATTGTTTCTGTTTGGAGGAGAAGGTATGTCGGCAGTAAAAATGGGGAAAGAGTGATCCCTCATACCACTTAAACCTTCCACTGACTTGCATCTTTTCTTCTTTTCCTTTTTTATTTTTTCATATAATCACAAAATTATTTATTTCCATACTTCCCTTCAGCTTTTAGTATCAATAATATAATAATCATATTATGCTTACTAGTATTCTTCCACCCGAGGCGTTTCAACTCAACACTTAGAGTTTTCCCTTCTTCTTTCCCTTCATTCTTCAACTTTTCCCTACAATGTAACATTCCTCATAAGTAGACCTACCTAACATTATAATCACATAGTTAAACATACTTAGGTAGGGAAGGTAGGGTTCGGTGTTTACAAGTATCAAAGGATAGAGTATGCATACCTTTGAAGAAACATTCTTCACGAATCCCTCGATCTATCTCCAAGAACAGCGCTCGAACGCAACGACCGGTGCACAACACAAACACAACAATCACGAACCCAACGAACGACCTCCACGAACCAATCGAGTCACACTCAATTCACGAGGTAAGTGAGGACATCACCACAATGGTTACCTTGGTATTCTCGGTGTGAGAATCCAAGAGTTGTGGGCTCTATATGATCTTGGTTTGAGGAAGAGACCAGAGGACAACAATCGTGTAGACGATCAAGCAAGTGGGAGATAGGAAGCTGTCTATCGTATAGACGATATGCTCGATCGTGTAGTAAATGGCAGCCTATCGTATAGACAAAGCCACTCAATCGTTTAGCTACGATAAGTTGATGAACTACCGTATAGTCAATGCCCCACGATCGTTTAGTCTTTACACAACTATCTTTTAGTGAAACACTTTCACTTGATAGCTTTCTCCGTGAGTTCTTTCCGAAAGTGGCAACTCTCTAATTTTAGGGGAAAAAAATTTCATTTATCTCACGGTTACCATAAAACCACCAATAACCTCCCACTAAATCGGTTATTAGAGAAAAAGATTTAATTATCACATAATTATATATAAATATGATAACCAACTTACCATATTATATTTATAACCTATAGTTTTAATATTTCATCTCATGAAACATACAAACCATAGTTCTTTTTCTATTTTATGGTACTTAATGTAAATCATATTTACATTAATCCTCCACTTGATGTATCTCATACATCACACCAATTATATCATATATAATTGAATTTTCTCTTATTAATTTGAACATTTTAAACTAACCCCAAGAACTGATTCTCAACTTGAATCCATTGAGCTACTAAGGGGACCTTATGAACCTGTAGCTTGAAGCTCCAACGGTATGTAAATAACTGACTAAACTCTTTAGTCACGGGATCCACCATCCGTTAACTGTCAGGCACTTCACTAAAGATCGACAACTGCACTCTCCTCACTGTAGATATATTTCTGTGTCCATATCAACTAATCAACAGTGTGATAACCCTTATAGATTGCTCATAAGTACAACTGGGCCAATTTACCATTTTGCCCCTATAGTTACATCTAACTCCTTAAGTACCATTGATTCCTCTAATGAACATAAGTCATAGTCCTACTATGATTGAGTGCTCTCTTCCAAAGAGAGGATGTGGCCACTATGTTCAAGACCTAGAATCAGCCCACAAGGGAGCAATCCATATACTTACCCCTGCTTCGGGGAAGAAGGGAATTTCATTTTGTGTAATTGAGTTCTCAACACTCCAATCAGACAAATCTCTAAAAATATAGGCTTGTTGAGCTGGCAATCTGGTCACTCTCACCCATACTAATCAAAGTACCACCCTCAAAGGTAGGAGTTCCCAAAACACTCAGGAGTAAGGTCATATCACCTATAGTCGTTTAAGTGAGATGTAAGTCTCAAGTATCAATGACATTATATAAAGAGATGAAACATCTCGTGGTCCGGTAACATCTCGTGGTTCGGTCTTATACAAACTCTTTGTATAGGACATCCCCGCTCGCATGTCTCCACATGAATGGTCAGGATCAGACCATCTGTAGTAGTTCACAACACTTGTAAATCTCTACAAAACGGGTCGTATCCGTAGTGTCACCATGATAAGGTATTCCTCCTTAATTCGTATACTACAGACTTTTTAGGTTATCACTTAAAGCATGATTCATTTGTATATCTCACATACATGCTTAAGTTTACATACAATAACCACGGATCTTTGTTTATTGGATATGAGTAAATGCAAATAAAATAACTCTTATTTTATTCATAACAATGTGTACAAAGTTTACAAACTACGAGATTCTGGGAGAATTAGGACATCAACCCCAATAGGAAGTTGTTGTTCAAGCAACAATAAGCTAAGTTAAGGATGTAAGATGTGATGATCTAAGGGGGAAGCATTAATTTGGGAAGATTATGCGTTAATGGGTGATAGGAGTGTCTGAGTCCAATGTTAAGTTATGATGATGAAGTTAAACTCCAGAGGGAGGTAAAGATACTAATTTAGGGTACTTGTTGTTATCTCAAAGACAGACACAAATAGGATAGGAGAAGTTTTTAGCCATTGAGAAAATAGTCCAAGACTGTGAGTAACTAATGTTTTAATAAAGAGTTTTCTAAGCAATATTAAGCTAGTTATGAATGTTTGTCCCCAAGTTTTAATGCGCAGTTTATAATGATGGTTTTAGCTAAAGTTTTCAAAGTAAGCGCCGTATTTTGAGTTTAAGAGTTTTTAAGAAAGATGTTCCTAAACGTTTTTACGCATAGGTAGCTATGTGACAATTTGATGTTTGAGCATGAGTAATTTGAGTTAAAGGTAACAGTTTTATGTGATGAATTTCAAAGAAGAATAAGTGACTTACTAAGTTTACTAAGTAAAAGTGAGATGTTTTTCTTAATGTTTTTATGTATTTATGATGTGATGTTCAGAATAAACCCAACACTGAAGGTTGTGAAGGTGTCCGTGTCCTCTGGTACTTAAGGTATGATGATATTCATGATATAACTATGTGCACGTAGGTACTATGATACAATGTTGGTTGTATTGAGATTATTTTACGTCAATTAAGGTTTCAACATTGAGCGATCGAGCAAAAGGGGCTCTCTCTCAACTAAGACTTGATGATGATGATATCTTTAAGTAAATCTCGAGTTCTTTATGTTGTTTACAATTTATGAGCATGTTTTATAAATGTAAGTCACTCACTAAACTAGTATCTCATTCTTTTCAAATGTTCTCTTTTCTCCAGGTAGCGGTTGACTCCCTAAGAAGTTGCTCTACTATCTACCACTCAAGGTCCAAGTTGAAGAAAAGAGGAAAAGAAGAGTCTTAGGTTGACATGTTTGTATTTAAGTAAAGTGTTTAGCTTGTTCATATTAGGGACATGGCTAGTATAAGGGAACTCATGTAAATCTTTTGTTATGTATATAGTTTGTGAGGTGATATAGTTGTGTTTATGGAATTATTATGATAATGCATGTGAGTGTTATTTAATAGCCAGATTTTGAGAGTTGAGTGGGACAGCATGTGCCATAAGAGGGTTGGTATATGTTGTTTTCACATTTCCAGTTAGGAAGTAATCTGGGGTGGGAATATAAAAAATTCAAAATATATATAATTATTTATTTTATTAACAATTGTCTGTTATCTTTTTTTTTTCGTATTTAAAATTTAAAAAAAATGATTTCACAAATAGCTAACCAACAATATTTTAACAGAAACCGAGTTAAAAAGCCATTTTAGAACTGATTCCCGGTCAGTCACTTAACAAAAATCACTTATTAACTTATTCCTCTAAAATCAATTTGAAGTTATTTTAGATTTTTCTAAAATCAATTTTTGCCCATGTCAAACATCCTAATTTTAAAGAAAAGTTATTTTGGTAAGAGAAAAAGTGATTTTTACCATGGCAAAATCACTCCTAACCATATCCTAAGTGAAGGTAATGTGAAATTTTTTTTAATGCTATCATAGTATAGGAAATTTTCTAGAAAATAGGTCTTGGTGGGTAAGAGTTGAGTAGTTATTCTAAATCTCATTGGTGAAACTATCAAGGCCAAACCAATCATCTTCGATCACAACTTATATTCGCGGTTTTAACCGTATGTGTTACCATCAATGATTGAGAATCAAGGACTGGGAATTAAAAAAAAAAAAAAATGCAACCCACCTCATTTTCATTGATAATGTTTACCAAAATCAAGAATGTGAATAGAAAGGTACTACAAAACTCCACATTTAGCAAGCCTAATTTCTCATTTCTCTCATTCTTGAAAAATGTCAATCTCATTTCTATTTCTTATTTTATGGCGCTCACACCATTTTTTTTTTTTTTTTTTTTTTTGTTACGTGACATTGCATCATTTTTACTTCTCTCTCCTAAAAATTATAATCCCTCAAACTTTTGTATCTCTCTTCTCTATTCCCTCTGTCTTTCCTCCCACATACTCTTCTTCTTCATCATATGTCATTTTCTCCTATTCTATCATTTCAAACCTCAAAAACTTCGTTTGCAACACCACTTACTCCTCCTCGGTGCTCCAACTGTATCAACTAAAATTTAATAGAAAAACAGATTATTATAGTTTTAAAAAATAGAACCACATGGCTTCTTCGACAGCATCTGCCAAAGCCATATGTTCTGTCTCTATTGAAGACAAAGCAACTCCTCTTTGAAGAGTAGATCTCCAGCTCACAACATTTCCATATAACATGACAGAGATCTTCTCTTATCAAGATCAGCAGCATAATCTGAGTCTAACGTACCTGACAAGTGCATCATCATCATTCAAGTTTTTGGTGTACAATAAGCCTCTATGTACAAAACTTTTAACATACATCAATATCCGCATGAATCGACTCATAATACTCATTGAATAAGTCAAATCAATGAGTTAATGCATTTTAATTTTTTAGAAACATAAAAGAGAATTCATCTAATCATCTATATTTCATTTTGACTTCTTTTGAAAGTAAACACTATCAATAAGTAATTTCTGATTATGATTTCATACAGTTGTAACTCCTAATATATAAACATTGAAGGAAAATCATTATGAGTTTGAATAATTTTATTCTAATTGACTTCATTCTCATTTCTGGTAAGTAGGGATTAAAGAATTTCTATTCCAAAAGTAATTTTGAAAGTTTATAAAAAGTCAGGAGTAATATTGAAACTTTTAGGTAAAGTTGAATATATAACAATTTAGCATAAAATACATAAACACACACAAATACAATTTTATGTTAAATAATACATAAATACCCATAAACTTTGGAGTAGATTTCAACTGTGCTATTGTAGTTTTTTATTTTTTTACCCTTTTTCATAATTTGTTAAATAAAACAAAATAAAATAAAAATCCTTTGACTTTGGAAATTTTTCTAATAAAACATATCAAATTTATGTTAAAATAAAGGATGAAAATTGATGTTAAAATTAGAAAATATGTTGTGTTTCTTTAGTTTCTAAACTTTCGTGTTTTTCTTTTTTTTATTCCTAAATTTCAAAAGTGTCCAACATATTAAAGATTTTTAAAAAGTGAATGATAGATATAAATTTGAATTTTGTTTTCAATAGAATTTCTCTACTCAATTTATTTGGTAACCATTTGGATTATGGTTTATGATTTTTAAAAAGTAAGTCTATTTCCATTCAATTTCTTACAATGTATTTAACTTTCTTAAATAAAAAAGTTGAATCCTTAGCCAAATTCTAAAATTAAAAACAAAATTTTAAAAATTACTTTATTTAGTTTTCAAATTTTGGATTAGTTTTTTAAAACATTAGTAGAAAGTAGATAACGTAAAACAATAAATTTAGTGGTGGAAGATTTGTTTATAGACTTAGTTTTCAAAAACTAATAACTAAAATTAAATGGTTATTAAACGAGATCTTAATTATGTGATTTTAATTTTTTTTAAAAAAACATCGAATTTGCCAAGGACCTATTAAAAATAGAATTGAAAATTAGGCATATGACTGAAATTTTACAAACTTATATTATTAAAATCAATTAACTAACCAATTAGTATGCATTAGCTTGATATCAATTCACGTGAATGATCTTGTAAATGATATCATGCATATCTTCTAATATTTATACATTAGTTAGTACATTAGATTGACTTAACAAAAAAGTATTTTTCAAAAAACTCATTTTTATTTAAATCTTTGGATTAAAAAAAGATTAAAATACACTTGGAAAATTATTTTGAGTTATTACTAAACACTCTAATTTCTTCCAAAATGATTTATTTTTTTTAAATTAAACACTTGAAAATATTTTCCAAACACACCATTCATCTTATTTTAACTAAAAAAAAATCATCAAATACTCTTTACAACAGATTTCATAGCTAAGGGTAGAATAAAACATAAATATTAAATTATAAAAAATAATATCCTTGAAATTACAATTTGTTTAAGAAATACTCCTATATTTTCAAAAGTTGTAATATTACCCCTAAACATTTTTAAACATTTCAAATATGCATCGAAGTATAATTTTTTATAGAATTTTGGACAGATATTAAGACATCAAATAGTATGACAATGATTTAGAATGAAAATTTAGATCACTGCGTTGTTTTATATCATCAAGACATGATTCGAAGTCCCAATTTTTATATGAAATTCCATAGAATTTTTATTCTAAAAATAATTTTAGAATACTTATGAAAGTGTTTGAGAAGTAATATTTGAACTTTTGAAAGTAAGTTTTTAAACAAATAACAACATTTCAAAGTTATGCAACTAGATACCCATAATTGGAACCTAAAAATCATACATGGAGAAACAAAGGGCCTTATTTGAAAGGCGGAGTAGGAAGAACAATACAAGTACACATACATGGAGAAATTAGTGTTGTTCTAACTAATGAGAGGGAAATGAGAAAAATGGGAAGTCTGTATTTCATTCTAGAAAACTCCATATAAATACATATCTTGAATCTAAAAATAGATTCCACAATGTTAGCAACTAATCCCACTAACTCCACAAAAATAGGAACTTAGACTTGACTACAACTAAAAATAATTTCAACTATTTCCTAGACTAGGAATTGACTAGACCAACTCAAAAACTAATTTGCAGTTTTGAGTTACTAACATTCACCTCCTAACTCAAATACTGCAAACACCTAACTTGCTCCTAAGAGCTTGAAAATGACTCACACAAAACCTAGGTTCAACAAGTGATCATCCATCTTGTTGTACCATGCCCTAGGAGCTTACTTCAACCATAGAGAGCCTTCTTCAACAAATAAACCTTCTGCTCCTGTCCTGGTATGATGAATCCATCTGGTGGCTCAACATAGATCTCATCTTCTAACACTTCATTTGGGAATGCTAACTTCACATCTAGCTGATACACCTTCCATCCATGCTAGGCTGACACGGCCAGTAGCAACCTGATTGTGTCTATTCTTGCAACTGGTGTAAAAGTCTCAGAAAAATCAATTCCCCAGACTTGTGCATATCCTTTTTGATGAAAATGCCCCAACCTTTTATGCTATAACTCAATGTCATTCACTTGACACTTGAAAGCTATCTGCTTCTTCTCGAGTGGATCCAACGAGAAGCTCTTGTGTTGCATCTTTATTTTGAACAACTCATTCTTATTGGAATCAGAAATGAGGCACTTTCCTTCTTCAAACAACACTTTCAATCCCTTCTCTACTAATTGACCAATGCTTAACAAGTTTTGATCAATTTCAGGGACAAACAACACTTCAGTAATCAACTTGCTTCCAGCACAACTCTCTATTGACACTGCCCTTCCCCTTTACTTCTAGATACTCACCGTTTCATATCTTCACCCTTGACTTGAATGACTTGTCAAGGTCCTTGAACAACTCTTTGTCACTTGTCATGTGATTGGTACACCCACTATCAACCAACCAACCATCACATTGAGTGATTGATGAGAAACAAATAGCTATAAAGAGTTGATCTTCTTCTTGCTGTACTAAAAGATGTGCTCCTACTTGCTGTTGAGTTTTTGCTTCCTTACAGAATCGTTCAATGTGCCCCTATAAATGACATCTTCTACACTTCACATCTAGCCTTCTCCAGCATCTGAAATATGGATGATTCTGCTTCCCACAGTGCTTGCATGTACTACCAGTATCCTTTGCAGCAGACTCTGAGCTACTGCTGCCACTTCTTGAAGGATCTCTTACCGAAGAGTTCCATGAGCGCGTTCGTATCACTCCGATATCATAGTGACCGAAATACAATATTATACATTCATACAAATAGTTATGCAAACAAACAATAATTATCGGCATGCTATGAACAACAAAATAACAAGGGAAAGAGTGTCATACTAGTTGAAGACGTTCTTCAGACTTCAGCACTCAAAGCAGCGAAAAACCTCAACACGATCTACCAATGCCCAGTGGAAGCGTCGACTGCAGCAACATGAACAACTGCGAACACGAATGTCGTAACGTCGCTGTAAGTGGGGTGTACAAATAACTAGTACAAAATAATAAACTAGAGTATAAAAGCCCAATACAAGAAAATCTCCCACTTACCCTAGTCCAGCCGCGGGCGATCCTGTAGACCCATACTCCGCAGGTAACCCTCAAACATTGTAGCCGTGAGATGTAGGATTGTATCAACATCACCAGAAGAATAAGGATCATCTAAGCACTCAAATTCTCTAATTTTGGCATAATATAAAGCATGCTTCTATAGGAAAAACGAGTTTTAAGACATACCTCTACTAGAACTTCTTCAAAGCTCCTTCTCCAGCTGCAATCTTCTCCATATTTTGTGTGTTTTGTTTATCAATTTACCAATTTTATCTAAAAATAAAAATTTGATTTTATAAAATCTATTTTGATTTTAAAAAAGAAAATTTAATTAATTTCATAAATTAATTATTAAATAAAACTTAATTAATTTAATATCAAATATTAAATTAATTTTAACACATATCCATCTTTATATATTTAAATCATATTTAAATATATAAATTCTCCTATTTCGTTTAATTAAAAAATTAAACATATAATTATATCTCATATAATTACTAATTCCCTTAATTCTGATTTGAACATTTCAAATTAACTTATCCTGCTATTCTAGAGCTACTCTGTTACGAGCTAGTAGGGGGACCTCGTGGACCTACAGATCATGGGCTCCAATGATCCGAGATTAATTGGCTAAACTCATTAGACCAAATTAATCCCCGTTAACTAATGGGTCATTCCACTAAAGTCCATAGTTGCACTCCCCTCACTGTAGATATATTATGTCCACATAATTTAACCATAATCAGCAAGTCGACCCTTCACAGGTTGTTCGTAATAACGGCTGGGTCAAATATCTGTTTTACCCCCGAGATTACGTCTTATTCCTCAAGTCCCTACTGATCCTCTAATGAATAACTGGTTTGTGATCCAATCACCAAACCAAACTCTCTCAGCCCAGTGAGAGAGTGAGGTCCCTTGTTCAAGACCTGGATTCAGTACTTGAGAGAACAACCTTTCTCCTATCCCTTAATCGGGTAGGTGTGAACTCCGTCTTGCACTCTATGTCCCCAGCTATCTATCGAGTCTTACCCCTGAAATGGGAGACTTATTGAGCCGGCGTTGTTGAACCAACCTTCAACTATGCAAATCTAAGAGCAATCCCGAATAAAAAAGAGTTCATAGTTAGCTCAGGATTAAGATCGAGTTACCTATGTCATTTAGGTGAAATAGTTAGTCTTAAACAGTAAACAGCGTTATAATGTAAGAGTGACTTATTTCTTGGTCCTAATCTTATGCAAACCCATTGCATAGGACGCCCCACTCCATATGTCATAACATGTACAAATTAAGATCACATCGTATGTACTATTTTACGACTCTTTGTAACAACTACAAAGTAGGCACATCCAATGGCGTTACCAGAATAAGGTACCCAACCTCATTCATGTACCATAGATCATTTTGACTATTTACTCGAACCCGATTCACACTTATGTCTCCACATAAAGTTCAAGTACTCATACAATAGTCATGGGTCTTAGTTTATTGGATTTAGACTTTCATACAATTTATGAGATCAATAACTAGTATATTGATAATAGAAAATGTTTATCATTTTACAAACTGTGAGATTTTAGGACATAAACCCAACATGAGAGCCGTCGTAAACGGGTCAGCAATATTAAAATGGTCTGGGTTAGACTGATCCATCTCATCTCCTCAACCTCTTGAGGCGTCTTAGAACACATGTCCGTAGACAAAGTGACTCCATGCCTGAACAGCAGTAGGCCTCTCTTGGAGTCCTGCATCGAGTACTTGAGTAACATCTTGTCAATGTACAATGTCTAAGACAGTGCTAGCACTTTGTTCTTACGATCCCAAATGATCTGTATACCTAGAACAAACTGAGCCTCTCCCAAATATTTCATTTAGAATTGGGTCACTAACCAGTTCTTAACTGCAGTCAGTAGATGTACATCATTCCCAATGAGTAGGATATCGTCTACATACAACACTAAGAAGACTACTGAAGCGTTGATGATCTTCTTGTAGACACAAGGTTCATTAATGTTTTGGTCAAAGGCATACGACTTGATCGCAGTATCAAATCGTATATTCCAAGATCGAGATGTCTGTTTCAGTCCATAAATGGACCGATTCAATTTGCAAACCTTTTACTCTTGATCTTGGGCTATGAATCCCTCGGGTTGCACCATGTAAATGGTCTCCTCAAGATTGTCATTCAGAAAGGCCGTCTTGACATCCATTTGCCAAATCTCATAATTATAATTGAAGAAAATCGGAATTGAGATTTCCATGAGCAGCGGAACAAGACTATTCCAAATTACAATCATGAATGAACATATATTTACAGTCGACTTCAAATAAGCAGTTATGCAAATTATACAGAAATTACAGCATGAAAATCTCAAATGAACAATGAGAAAAACTCTATGCACATAAGCAGAAACATCTCCGCGCAAACGCTCAAACAACAGCAACCTCGAACGCCCGATCTACATGACTGCAACACAGCAACGAACACAGTGATGACGGCAGAAATGCACGTTATTATAGGCCTTTTATTTAGAATTATGAGGGCTGATAAATAGAATGTGCGATGATTATACTAAGAATTCATGTGAAAAGTGAGCTTGCATCGATCAGCATGTAAAATCTCAGCTAACCCACTATTAAGCGTTATTTTGCGTCCAATTGTCTATTTTTAAAGCTATCGCAGGAATCGATCGCATGTGGTGAATTTCACCATCGCAGAGGCGATTGCATACGTTCGACGCATGGATGTTGCGGCCATTAACCGCATGCATCCATCGCATAGAGGTTGCGACTACAGAGTAATAACAATAATAGAGGGATTATTGCAAGGGTGGTGGAATGCGATGATACTTTGGAAACCAAGCATGAACGCATACCTTGGGAGTATCAAAAGTTGATGTTGATATTTCACCTACCACGCTGTTAGTAGTAGAGATTCAGAGCAGGTCCATCATGCCGTTACCAGTAGAAATTCAGAGAAGGACCATTAATGTTGTCGGCGATCAAGCTTTATAAATAGAAGCCTTAGAGCCCAACTTGAAATCATCCGAGGTTTCTGCCGCAGGGCAGATCCTTGTGATCATAGACAAAAGCATGAGAAGACATTCTTTGAGAGTTCTTCATTCCTCCAACCATTCCGAGTGACGACCGGAGCTTCGCTGGAGATAGATCTCGAGAAAGACTACTCTACCGCCCATCCATGGCACCCCCGACAACCTTGACACACATCTGATGGAAGCAAGACATTGCCCATCTGGCCCTCCATTTCTCTTCTATCTCTGTATTGTACTACATTTTGGCTTAAGACATTAATACATTTTATGATTAATGAATTTCTCTATTTCCTTCGATTCCATCTTCATTTACCTCTACTTTATTATCCTTTACTTTCATTGCAACGAATAAATAAGATTGCTAGAGTGTCGCATATTTAATCATGCGGCATAGACATATGAAGCATCCAGCAAACCATCAAAAGGTGTGCGTTGCGCGCGTGTTGTGAGAAAATCCTCTTTACTTAGTGTGATTTTGTAGTAACACTTGTCTATGAGCAGAATCAGCAGCAACTAACTACCTGAGAGGGTAAGTAGTTGAACTCACTAAGCGAAGTAAGTAGTGTTTCTAGGGATAGGAATAATCTTATGTCAACCATGCTTTATGTGATTACCTTGTCTTATGAGTGCATCATTCATTATTTGGGCATACTTGAGAGAGTAGTCTAATAACAAAATCTAGACTTGGGAGAGTCAGATTAGATCACATAAGCAAGAATAGAGGCTTAGGAATAAGTTCTGTTTCTATTACACAGCGTATGCACCCTATAGATAGGATATGATAGTATACGGTCACATCGCATACGTCTAAAAGTAGAATACGGTGGTATGCGGTCATTTTGTTTATGTGTGGGAACGCGTGAGCAAGAATAGACTTAGACATAAGTCCTATCGACATTATCACATATGCATTGCATGCGTCTTAGTCAATTATGTGTAGCATAATTGCATAACTTGTGCTAGCTGGGGTTACCCTTGCGATCAAGCTTATTGATGCGATGAAGTCATCCCCTCCACCATTTTATCTATTTTTTCATACATCTTATTACGCGTTAACAGTTGCCATGTCTCTAACTCTTATAATCATACTTCCATTGCTTAATCTATTTAGTTAGGAGTAGGAGTAACGCATAGCCCTTAAACTTCAATATTCTTTTATTCTTCGCCTTAACACATTACTTCAAAATATTTAGCTACAAATCCCTGAGTTCGACTTCGAATCACCCGTAGAAACTTGCGATCTCGTTATACTTGGCGAGAGAGCAAGAAAACTTGTGGCAGGAATGCATGGTCATCACATAGATCCTTAGACGCATATTGCATATCCATTAGTACAACGCATGACCAGTGACGCATGGAGAACGAACAATGAATGCATATTTATTTACTCCATTTTCCATGCATCACACAACATGAACACTTTGCGCTCGTCCTCATCGATCTCCTCGGCACGAACTTTTCACACTCATCCTCAACCATCGCCTTGGCCACGAACTCCTCAGTAACACGAACGGCCTCCACAGCACCACGAACGACCTCCAGAAAACCTCGACGGTGTCGAGTTAAGTCTGACACCACCAAAAAGGTGTCCTTGGAATTCTCGGTGTGAGAATCCAGAGGGTGGGATCTGTTTGGACTTGTATGAGGCAGTAACGAACGAGGAAACAACATGCGTACACGACTGGGCAAGTGGGAGATTACAGAGACCTATCGCATAGGTGTGCCCAATCGTTTAGATAAAGCTATGCAATCATATAGCAAAAGCTATGCAATCGTTTAGCTCGCTCTATACTTACAGACTCTACACGATCGTTACCTTGAGCCAGCGATCGTCTAGCAAAGCTATGCGGTCATTTAGTAAATACTACACAATCGTTTAGCTCTACTCTGCATGATCGGTTAGCTCGCCCAAGCCGTCATTTAGTAAATCCAAATTTACTTGACGACCTCGTGAGTTTCTTTTACATGGAGAGAAAACTCAAAACCTTTTCAAATCTTTTGTAAAACCTTCTTTTTAAAATAGAAAACCATTTTTCTTTTAAACTCACGGTTACCATGATTCAATAACCACCCACTACTTTGGTTATTTAAAAGAAAAAGAATTAATTATCAAATAATTAATATTATTATAAACATAAATGATAATCCAACCTTATCATACTATATTTATAACCTATAGTTTTAATATTTCATCTCATGAAACATATAAACCATAGTTCTTTTTCTATTCCATGGTACTTAATGTAAATCTCATGTACATCAATCCTCCACTAAATGTATCTCATACATCAAACCGATTATATCATATATAATCAAAATACCTCAAATCAATTTGAACATTTCAAATCAACACTAAGAACAGATCCTCAAGTGAATCCATTGAGCTACCAAGGAGACCTCATGAACCTATAACTCGAAGCACCAACGGTACGTGAATAACTGACTAAACTCTTTAGTCACAGGATTCACAATCCATTAACTGTCAAGCACTCCAATAAAGACCAACAGCTGAACTCTTCTTACCATAGATATATTATGTGTCCATCTTAACCAATCAACAGTGCGACAACCCTTTACAGATCGCTCGTAAATACACCTGGGCCAATAACCATTATGCCCCTATAGTTACATCTGTCTTTTTAAGTACCATTGCTTCCTCTAATGAACATAAGTCATAATCCTACTATGACTGAGTCTTCTTTTCCAAAGAGAAGCTGTGACCACTATGTTGAAGCCCTGGAATGAACCCTTAGGAGAGCAATCTTTCTACTTATCCCTGCTTCAAGAAAGGAGTGAATTCCATATTATGGATTGAGATTCCAGCTCCTAGATCAGGCAAGTCCCCAAAAAGGTAGGCATGTTGAGTTTGCAATCTGACCACTCTCACCCATATTAATCAAAGGACTGCCCTCAAAGGCAAGAGTTCCCAAAACACTCGGGATTGAGGTCGTGTCACCTATGGTCGTTTAGGTGAGATGCAAGTCTCTAGTATCAACGACGTTATATACAGAGTCTAGTCATCTCGTGGTCCAAGTCTTATACAAACTCTTTGTATAGGACACCCCCACTTCACGTCTCCACATGAATGGTTAGAATCTATGATCTGTAATAGTTTATAACACTTGCAAACCTCTACAAAGCGGACCGTATCCGTAGTCTCACTAGGATCAGGTATCGTACCTTAATCCTTATACTATAGACCTATTTAGGTTATCACTTAAGGCATGATCCACTTGTATATCACATATACATGCTTAAGTTCACATAAGATAACCAAAGAGCTTTATTTCTTGGATATGAGTAAATGCGAGAATTAAAATAACACTATTTCTTCATTAAACAATGTGTATCTTATAAAAAAAACGAGACTCCGGGAGAATTAAGACATCAATCCCAACAATCTCCCACTTGTCCTAATAACTCGGGAGGACTAATGTACAATACAATATAAAAATGTACAAATATACAATAAACTAGGGCATACCCCAATATCATTCTCACTTGCCCTAGACAAGATAGTGCATGTCCTGCAGACCCAGACTCTCTAGGTGACCCTCGAACACTTTAGCCGTGAGGGCCTTTGTAAAGGGATCAGCAACATTGTGCTCCGATGTGATCTTCGTGACTATCACATCACCGGTGATGCACAATCTCCCTAATCAAGTGATATTTCGTTCTATGTGTTTACCCAGATGATGATTATGAAGCTCCTTCAAATTTGCCACAACCTCACTATACACAATAAAAGATGATAGGAAAATCTATATTTGGAACGACTTCCAAATCTGAAAGGAACATTCCTAAGCCAAACAGCCTCCTTAGCTGCTTCACAAGCCGTACGTATTCAGCTTCCATAGTGGAGTCCGCGATGCATCCTTGCTTGATGCTTCGCTAAACTATAGCCTCTCCATTAAGAGTAAATACTGACCCCGATGTCAATTTGCGAGAATCTCAATCGGTCTGAAAATCAGAGTTCGTGTATCCTGTAAGGATCAGATCCTTATCTCCATACACAAGCATATAGTCTCTCGTGCTCCGAAGATACTTAAGGATCGTCTTGACCGTCGTCCAGTGATCAAATCCTGGATTGGACTAATACCGACTGACAATCTCTATTGCATAGCAAATGTCGAGTCTAGTAAACAACATTGCATACATCAAGCTTCCTACAACAGAAGCATAGAGAATTCGTCTCATCTCCTCAACCTCTTGAGGTTTCTTAGGACATTGATCCTTTGACAGAACGATTCCGTGCCTAAAGGGTAACAAACCCCTTTTGGAATCCTGCATCCTGTACCTGATCAACATTTGATCAATGTATGATGCCTGAGATAGGGCTAACCATTTGTTCTTACGATCCCGAATAATCTGAATCTCGAGAACATACTGTGCCTCACCTAAATCTTTCATTTGGAACTGGGCAGCTAGCCAACTCTTAATGTCAGTTAGATACCCTACATCATTCCCAATGAGTAGAATATCTTCCACATACAGTACCAGGAAAGCTACTGAGTTGTTGATGATCTTCTTGTAAACACAAGGCTCATCAATGTTCTGGTCAAAGCCAAATGATTTGACAACAGTGTCAAATCTGATATTCCAAGATCTAGATGCTTGTTTCAACCCATAAATGGACCTATTAAGCTTACAAACTTTTTGCACTTGATCTGGAACTACAAACCCCTCTGGTTGAGTCATATAGATGGTCTCCTCAAGATTATGATTAAGAAAGGCAGTCTTGACTTCCATTTTCCATATTTCATAATCATAAAATGTGGCTATGGACAGGAGAATCCTGATAGACTCCAGCATGACAACAGGTGAGAAAGTTTCCTCATAGTCAACTCCCTCAACCTGGGTATAACCATTTACCACGAGTCTAGCCTTAAAGGTTTGCACCTTTCCATCTACACCTCTCTTTCGCTTGAAGATCCATTTACACCCAATAGGTCTTGCCCCATCAGGTGGATCAACAAGCTCCCAGACGTTATTAAAGTACATAGACTCCATTTTCTGGTTCATGGCCTTAACCCATTTATCTTTGTCAACAACCTCCATTGCTTTCTTAAAAGACAACGGATCCTCGACCCTATCATTCGTAATGACGTTTTGGGCTTCAGTCAAGCCCATGTAGCGATCTGGTGGGTTCATAACCCTCCCACTACGTCGAGGCAGTCTCAACTCTTGAGCTGGATGACTAGACGTCCTAACCTCAACAACTCTTGTTAATCTGTCGGCCTGTTTAACAACTCTTGTTGAACCTTCAGCAGTCTCAGTCTCACTAGAGATCTCAAGTAAAACGAGCTTACTTCGTGGCTTATGATCTCTCATTTGGTCTTCTTCCAAGAATATGGCATTAGTGAAAACAAACACTTTGTTCTCACTCGAATCATAGAAGTATCCTCCTCTCATTTCCTTGGGGTAGCCCACAAAGAAGCAAACCTTTGAACATGGTTCCAACTTCTTTGGGTTAGTCACAAGCACATGTGTCGGACAACCCTAAATTTTGAAGTGGCGTAAACTACCTTTACGACCTCTCCATATAACTAAAAAGGTGTTTCATAAACACTTTTCAAGGGAACATTGTTTAGAATATAACATGCATTCTGCACTACATAACCCCAAAACGAGTCTGGAAGATGAGCATAACTCATCATAAACCGAACCATGTTCAACAAGGTCCTGTTTCTTCTTTCTGGTACACCATTCTGCTGAGGTGTACCAAGGGCCGAGAGTTGGGACGCAATCCCATGTTCTATCATATAGTTCTTGAATTGGAGATCCATATACTCTCCACAACGATCAGATCGTAGTGTTTTTATCTTCTTACCTAACAAGTTTTCAACTTCAGCCTTATACTCCTTGAACTTGTCAAGGGCCTCAGACTTATGTTGCATTAGGAAAAGATACCCAAACCTTGAATAATCATCTATAAAAGAGATGAAATATTCATACCCACCTCGAGCTCTAATATTCATCGAACCACAGAGGTCTGAATGTATAAGCTCAAGGTTTCTTTGGCTCTGTAACCTTTTCCAATAAAAGGTTGTTTGGTCATCTTGCCTTCAAGGCATGATTCACATACCGGCAAGGAGTTTTCTTCTAAACTCTTTAGAAGTCCACTTTTCACCAATTTCTCAATCCTATTGAGGTTGATGTGACCTAACTTTAGATGCCAAAGATGGGCGTTTTCCGTTGGAGAAACCTTTGGTCTTTTAGCTGTTGTTGCCGTACTGAACATTTCAATGTTAAACAAGGCTTTTATGACTAACAACCTTAGTACATATAAGTTATTTTCTATTGAACCATAACCAATATCCATTCCATTCTTGAAAATAAACACTTTATTCTCAGAAAAAGAGATGGTATAGCCTTGTTCAATGAGACATGAAACCGATATTAAGTTCCTCTTAATATGAGGAACTACAAAAACATTATCCAGTAACAGATAACATTTCTTGTCAACAAATAACTTCAACCTGCCTATAGCAACAGCTGAAACAACCTCACCAGTACCAACTCGAAGAGTCACTCTCCCTGTGGCAACGTTTGCCATGAACTGAATCCTTGATAAGAGGAACTGACATGATTGGTATCACCTAAATCAAGGATCCAGGCAAAATCATCTACCAGACATGTCTCCAAGACCAATAAATCATATTTACTGTCTTGTCTCCTCTTTTGGAGAGTATTGGAATCGAGGATGTTTGCCACAAAATTCGTTTCACAAGATTCTTTCCACTATAAATAATCGGTCATTTTTAAATGCTTTAAACGGAAATACTAACAAGTTGCTGAAAAGAAAAACACATTGACCTACGTTAGGTTTTAAGCAAATACCCGTTGCAAAACAAAACAACATCCAATAAGGTTTTAGCAAAACTAACATGAATTCCGTGTGACATCTAGTTTCGCAATGACGCTTCAAAGGTTTAGGACAAAAGCCGCCGAAGGGAGGTTAGTTATCCCTCCTCTGAATTGAGAAGTTCTCAACCAGTCATTAATACCAAAACAACTCTTGTTCCTATAACGACAAGCTATCATTGATTTTGCCAAGAGATCATTAACTTACTTAACAATCTTCCGTAAGTGTGACCCGTCATTTTAAGCCCTAGAGGTCCGTCCTAAAAGGTCAATCCGAAGGAAAAAATCCAATTAGGGCAAAACCTAAAGCGACCTTATCCATTTCATGAGTTCACCTTGATATTGACCAACTGCACAAAACCCATCTGAAGGGGGACGCTCCGAAGGCGACATGAAGGTGTACAGAATGATCTCACGATGTGAACCAATGACAGAGACCATAAGATGTGTTGACTCACACCCTTCACCCACTTACTATAAATACTCTTCCCGTTCACCTTGATATTGACTCATGCAAACACCATCTGAAGGGCGATACATCCTGGGCATCTCGAGGCCAAACATGAATCTCATGGTGTGAACATACATGAAGAACGTGAGTGAAATCATAGACATATCTGATACGCCTCTTCCTCCCACTGAGTATTTTATAACCTAGGGTTTAGCTTACTTAGAAAAAACACGTCCTAGGATTTTAACTAAGTGACTTTTAGGTTTTTCCAAGAGTAACTTTTACTTTGGATAGTTGAACAACTTTTGATCATCATCCATTAAAATCTTTAACGGAATCTTTGACCAAATCGTCGTATGCTTGTTGAAAATCTATCTAATTCACCTTTCCAGGTAGGTTCCCAGGTAGGGGTGTTACATTTCTGTCAACTTAAGAACCCCAGCCTAGTCAGAACCCGCCTTAGACAAAAGGTCCCTTATAGATAGGTTTACAATAAATTTAATCTTTTATTCAACCAATTTAATCCTATTAAACTGATTTTAAAAGATTAATCTAGGTTACTAAACTTTTTAGAACCATTTGAACTTAGGTCTATCTCAATCTAATATTAAAACCCTTTTAAAAACTTGAGTTCACCTTAAGTCCACATGCAACTATGAATTATTGATTTTAGGTCTAATTTCCTTTATAACACTTATAAACGGAAACAACCACTACAATGCAAAGCTAACACATGCAAGGCATTCATAACGATTATAAACAACCTAAGTGTCATGCTCAATGCATTGTCCATTCATTGCTACTTTTTTTATATAACACTTATACAAAACAACAATGAAACAAGCAAAACATGCTTCCATTCACCCTTAGACTATAACATTTCTAATAAAAGGATGATGCATGATAATGCACAATGCATTCAAAATATACCTTTTATATTTCATGATGCATGCACATGCTTTCAAGTAATTTCTTTATGCTCGATTATAACATTTATAATCCATGATGCATGAATAATTTCACAACCTAAGGTGGGTTTTTAACTATATGACAAACACTTTGGCATATAAGCACCATACATCACATGTATAAGCAATAAAGTTGATGAACTGGGTAAAATTCCCTTAAAACACAAAAGAAAAGCCAACTATTACAAAGATAAGGAGTCTTCAGTTCAAACACGCGAACCGGGTCTTGAACCGCTCGACAAAGCATTGCTTCTCCTACCATCGTGTACTAAGCACCCCCCGATCATCTACACGATAAAAAAAACACTTCGTTCTATCGCTTACCAGCGCTCTAAAGCTAAACGATCGTTTAGCAATGACTATACGATCATTTAGAAAAATCCAAACGATCGTTTAGCTATTACTACACGATTGTGTACCTTTACTAAGCGATGAAGCCTGAAGTACATAATCGCTTAGCGCGCCCCGCATAGCGCCCGCCTTCCGCGATCGTCTAAGCCACTACGATGTTGCGAAGCACCATCGCTAAGCGATCGCTTAGCTAGCGCCTCCATATTACATACGCACGATCGCATACGTAGTAACAAAGCGATGAAGCTTGCTAATTACGCGATCGTTTAGTGCACGTCTTTTACTAAACGACGAGCATCGCATGCTCCCACTACGTTCGTCTACCTCCAACGCCTACGCAATCGCGCAACTAACACCACGCGATATGGTAAACGATTTACCCCATCACTTAGCATTAGATAAACGATCACTTAGTTAAATCCAACGATCGTTTACCTGAGGCTACACGATCCGACCAACGCTTGGTCTTCTTCTTCGTTGAGAACTGCACCGCCATGCGCCGAAGCTTCAACACGAACGACTCAACGAACTTGAACTTTTCGAATTATAGACTCGATAGCCTTGTTAATTTCGCCCAAAAAACACAAGGGCCTTTACAATTAACACTTTGTAATACCGAAAGCTTTAACAAAAAAGGCAATTTAAACCCGAGACGTTCATCAAATACATCCACAAATGAAGAAAAGGATTAACCACAAATGTAGAAACCCACCGCGACTGAAATTGCGTTCAATTCAGATCTATAATTTGGAATATCAGAGAACCTGGCTCTGATATCAATTGAAGGAAATTAGAATCGAGATTTTCATGAGTAGCGGAACAAGACTATTCCAAATTACAATCATGAATGAACATATATTTACAATCGACTTCAAACAAGCAGTTATGCAAATCATACAAAAATTACAGCATGAAAATCTCAAATGAACAATGAGAAAAACTCTATACACATAAGCAAAAACGTCTCCATGCTCCATTATGCGAACATTCGAACAACAGCAACCTTGAATGCCCAATCTACACGACTGCAACATAGCAACGAACACAGCACGAACACTTCGCGCTTGTCCTCAACAATCTCCTCGACACGAACTCTTCGCACTCGTCCTCAACGATCGCCTCAGCCACGAACTCCTGAGCAACACGAACAGCCTCCACAGCACCACAAACAACCTCTAGAAAACCTCGACGGTATCGAGTTGAGTCTGACACCACCAACAAGGCGTCCTTGGTATTCTCGGTGTGAGAATCCAAAGGGTGGACTCTCTTCGGACTTGGTATGAGGCAGACGAACAGAGGAAACAATGATCGCATACACGACCGGGCAAGTGAGAGATGGCGGAGACCTATCGCATAGGTCGATGCCCAATCGTTTAGATAAAACTATGCAATCGTCTAGTAAAAGCTATGTGATCGTTTAGCTCATTGTTTAGCTCGTTCTGTCGCCTATAGACTATACACGATCGTTTACCTTGNGCTCATTGTTTAGCTCGTTCTGTCGCCTATAGACTATACACGATCGTTTACCTTGGGCCAGCGATCGTCTAACAAAGCTATACGGTCCTTTTGTAAATATGGCACGGTCGTTTAGCTCTACTCTGCACGATCGTTTAGCTCACTCAGCCGTCGTTTAGTAAATTCAAATTTACTTAACGACCTTGTGAGTTTCTTTTGCGTAGAGAGAAAACTCAAAATCTTTTCAAATCTTTTGTAAAACCTTCTTTTTAAAATAGGAAAACCATTTTTCTTTTAAACTCACGATTATCATGATTCAATAACCACCCATTACTTTGGTTATTTAAAAGAAAGAGAATTAATTATCCAATAATTAATATTATTATAAATATATATGATAACCAATTTATCATACTATATTTATAACCTATAGTTTTAATATTTCATCTCATAAAACATATAAACCATAATTCTTTTTCTATTCAATGGTACTTAATGTAAATCTCATTTACTTCAATCCTCCACTAGATGTGTCTCATACATCAAACCGATTATATCATATATAATCAAAATACCTTTTGTCAATTTGAACATTTCAAATCAACACCAAGTACTGATCCTCAACTGAATCCATTGAGCTACCAAGGGGACCTCATGGACCTATAGCTCGAAGCTCCAACGGTACGTGAATAACTGAATAAACTCTTTAGTCACAGGATCCACTATCCGTTAACTGTCAGACACTCTACTAAAGACTGACAGCTGAACTCTTCTTACCACAGATATATTATGTGTCCAGCTTAATCAATCAGCAGTGCGACAACCCTTCACAGATCGCTCGTAAGTACAACTGGACCAATAACTGTTATGCCCCTGTAGTTACATCTGTCTCCTTAAGTACCATTGATCCTTCTAATGAACATAAGTCATAGTTTTACTATGACTGAGTCTTCTCTTCCAAAGAAAAGTTGTGGCCACTACGTTCAAGCCCCAGAATCAGCCCTTAAGAGAGCAATCTCTCTACTTATCCCTGCCTTGGGAAATGAGTGAATTCCATATTGTTGATTGAGTTCCCAGCTCCCAGATTAGACAAGTTCTAAAAAAGGTAGGCATGTTAAGTTGGCAATCTGGCCACTCTCACTCATACTATTCAAAGGACTGCCCTCAAAGGCAGAAGTTCCCAAAACACTCAAGATTGAGGTCGTGTCATCTTTGGTCATTTAGGTGAGATGCTAGTATCTAGTATCGATGGCGTTATATACAGAGTCTAGTCATCTCGTGGTGCAAATCTTATACAAACTCTTTGTATAGGACACTCCCACTCCACGTCTCCACATGAATGGTCAGGATCTACCATCTGTAGTAGTTTACAACACTTGCAAACCTCTACAAAGCGAGCCGTATCGGTAGTGTCACCAGGATCAGGTATCCCACCTTAATTCTTATACTACAGACCTATTTAGGTTATCACTTAAGGCATGATCCACTTGTATATCACATATAGATGCTTAAGTTCACATAAGATAACCAAAGAGCTTTGTTTATTGGATATGAGTAAATGCCAGAATTAGATAACACTTATTTTATTCATTGAACAATGTTTACAAAACAATGAGACTTCGGGAGAATTAGGACACCAATCGCAACAATAATAAGTTGCAATGGACAGAAGGATGCATATCGACTTTAACATGGCAACAGGCGAGAACGTCTCATCATAGTCGACTCCCTCTACCTAGGTATAACTCTTTGCCACAAGTCGAGCCTTGAAGGTCTGTACTTTCCCATCAGCACCTCGTTTGCACTTGTATATCCATTTACAACCTATAAGGCGAACCCCATCAGGCTGATCTACAAGATCCCATACTGAGTTGAAGTACATCAACTCCATCTCGAAATCCATGGTCTTGACCCATTCATCTCGGTCAACATCCTCCATTGCTTTCTTATAAGACAGCAGATCCTCAAAGTCGCCATCTACTACCATAGCAAGGATTATCATGAAACCCAGATAGAGAACGAGTGGGTTTGCAACCCTCCCACTACGACGAGGTTCCCTCAATTCTTGAGGTGGAACTAACCTACTAGATGAACTCTTATCAACAACTCTTGCTGATTTAGCAGGCTCTTCAACAACTCTTGTTGAAGTTTCAGTAGTTTCATTGAAAAGCTCACACAACATGACTTTGTTTCGAAGACTGTGCTCCCTTATATGATCTTCCTCCAGGAAAGTAATGTTTGTCGAAACAAACACCCTATTTTTCGTCAGATCATAAAAATAACCCCCTCATGTGCCTTTGGGGTAGCCTACAAAGAGGCATAACCTCGACCGTGGTTTCAACTTCTTGGGATTAGCCTCAAGCACATGTGTAGGGTAACCCCAAATGCAGAAGTGACGTAAACTAGCTTTACGCCCATTCCACAACTCCAGAGGTGTTCTTGCAACACTCTTGAAGGGAACACAGTTGAGTATGTATACCGCAATCTCCACTGCGGAACCCTAAAATGAGTCCGGTAAAGAAACGTAACTCATCATCGAGCGAACCATGTCTAACAAGGTCCTATTTCTCCTCTTCACTATACCATTCTGCTGAGGTGTACCCAGCGCTGAGAGTTGGAAAACGATTCCTTATTCTATCAAATAGTCCTAGAATGTCAAGTCCAAAAACTCTCCATCTCGATCCGATCGAAGTGTTTTAATCCATCTATCTAATACGTTTTCAACTTCAGCCTTGAACTCTTTGAACTTTTCAAAGGATTCAGGCTTCCGTTGCATAAGATAACAATACCTGTACCTGGAGTAATCATCAGTAAAACTGATAAAATACTCATAGTCACCTCGGGCTCGCACATTCATAGGACCACAAAGGTCTGAATGTACTAACTCAAGAGGCTCCTTGGCTCTATAACCTTTTCCAGTGAAAGGTCGTTTAGTCATCTTACCCTCAAGGCAAGATTTGCTAAACCACTTTTAAATCAATCAGTTTTGCAAAACAGTTTCAAGTACCCTACATTATAGACTTCTATTTTGCAATGATGCCATAGTGAGGCAGGACAAACGTCACCGGTGGGGTGATCAGTTGCCCCTTCGCTGGGATGAGATATTTTCAACCATTAGGCAGAACCAATTCTTGGAACTGAACCTAACAGCCACCATTTTTCGGTCCAGAATCGTTAACCTTTAAAACTATTCCGCGTAAGTGTAATCCCTCGCTTTCGGTGCTAGAGTCCCAACCTAATGAGCCCACCGTAGGGAAGAAGCAGATTAGGACAAGAGACTAAGTTACCTTATCCTCTTACAGGAGATCAAATAAAGAAACGCGCAAAACTACCATCCTTTAGAGGGACACTCCTAGAGTGCCTCGAGGCGATGCGCAGTAACTTTATTCAACCTAACAAAGGAGACCGAGGGATATGCTTTCACACTTCCCGCTCCCACTTACTATGAACACTCTCTCCATCCACCTTGATATTGATCAACCCAAACATCATCCGTTAGGGAGACACACTAAAGGTATCGCAAGGCCGAGGGTAGATCTCACGGTGTGGACTATTTAGGAGAAACGTGAAAGGTTTAAGTAAAGCATCTTATACCCCAAGTACCTTCCACTGAATGTTCTACCTAGGGATGCATTAACCTAGACAATCCGGCTACTGATTTTAGTCTAAGTCGTCTTTTTAAACTCTACTCATAAACAACGTTTATCTATGAAATATGAACAAGTTCAAGTAGTCACATTTAAACACTTTAATGGACTGTTCTTAACTTGCATGCATGCATCAAATCTATCTAATTTACCTTTCCAGGTAAGTTCCCAAGTAGGGGTGTTACATTTCCGTCAGCTTAAATCCCCAGCCTAGACAGAACCCGCCTTAGAAAAAAAAGGTCCCTTATAGATAGATTTGCTACACTTTAACCTTTTATTAGCCAATTTAATCCTATTAAACTGATTAAAAGATTAAAGCCTTAGGGTTGTTAATCGTATTAGAACCGTGATCTTAGTTTTATGTGATCCAAGTTTTAAACACTTTAAAAACATGAATTAAACCTAAGTGAACATGCATGTCTTTCTTATTTCTTTTAGTTCTAATTTCTCTTTAACTTTTAAAAAGAAACAACTAAAATCATTATGCATAACGAGGTGTTTATAATATTATAAAATAATCTATGTGTCATGCTTCATGCAATGTCCAGTCATTACTATATATAACTTTTATATAACGCGTAACAACCAAGCAAACATGCTATCATTCACCCTTGTACTATAACAATTATAATACAAAGATGATGTATGTCAATGCTTTTTATTCATGCATAAATGTAACTCTTATATTATATGATGCATGAGCATGCTCTTATATAATTAAATCATGATTCTCTAAATTATAACAATTACAATAAAGAAATGATGCATGACCATTGCATAACCTAAGGTGGGATTTACTATATGTGCATAGCATATGACATATAAAAACATACATCGCATGTAATAAATAAAGGATTAATGAATCGGGATGAGCCTTTACAAAAATCGGAATGAAGAAATCCTATCTATTATATTTTCCATCGAGCAAACCGATTCACAGGCGAACCAGGTCTTGAACCGACAAGAGGACGCCATCGTGTACCAGTAGGTAGACGATCGTTCAACGCGCACTAGACGATATGAGCATTATTTAAACGATCGCGTAAATGACGACGAGGTAGCGAAGCCTGATCGTCCATGTGATCGTGTAGCGCGACAACAGGTAAACGATTTACCATTTGTTACTAAACGATCATTTAGTCAGTTACTAAGCGATAAAGCTTGCTGACCTAAATGATCGTCTAGCGCGTGCGTGCATTAAACGATACTCAGTGATCGCGTACATGATCGTTAAAATGATACGATCAACTCTTGATCGCATACCCCATCGTTTAAACGATACGTTTATCAGCGATCGCGTACCACATCTTCTACACGATGCGATCAACCCTAGATCGCCTTCTTCTTCGAAGAACCACAACGGTTGCCCAGAACTTCTTCGACGAACGACTCAAAACTTCAAAAAAACTTTGAATACATACTCGATAATGATTACTAATGCCCAAAAACGCAGGGGCCTTTACAAACAATCGCAAATGTAAAAGGATCTAAATCAAACCGAGGCTACTCATCCCGAAAACATCCATTAATCCGCACATCCACAGCAAATTTAACCATTAAATCAGTGTAGAAATGCACCCACCATAAATGTAAATCTCATTTCATTTCAACGGATGAAATCGGAGTATTAGAATCTGTCTTTGATACCAATACAAGGTTCTCTTACCGAAGAGTTCCATGAGCGCGTTCGGATCGCTTCGATCTCATAGTGATTGAAATACAATATTATATATTCATACAAACAGTTATGCAAACAAACACTAATTATCGGCATGCTATGAACAACAAAATAACAAGGAAAATAGTGTCATACCAGTTGAAGACATTCTTCAGACTTCAGCACTCAAAGAAGTGGAAAACCTCCACGCAATCTACTAATGCCCAGCAGAAGGGTCGACTGCAGCAGCACGAACAACCGCGAACACGAACGCCGTAGGGACGACACCACCAAAAAAGAGCCCTGGGTATTCTCGGAGTGAGAACCCAAAGCGTGGTCTTTGGTGAATTTGGTAGAGGAAGGAGGAAAACCAGATCATGTAGGCGATAAGCAAGTGGGAGGGAAGAAGACGCTATCGCATAGCAAAATGCTTATCGTTTAGGAGAAGCTACACGATCGTGTAGATTTTATTGAACGATCGTTTAGGAAAAGGTATACGATCATTTAACAAAATCGACACACTATACAATCGTTTAGAGAAGCTATGTGATCGTGTAAGAACAAGTGTGCGATTGTTTAGGCGCGAAGTGGACGATTGTTTAGGCGCGAGGCAACTATCGTATAGGCTCTCGAAAATCTTAAGCGATCGTTTATCTTTTCACCAGCGCGCACTTATGAATTCTCTTGGGCAATCGATTGAACGATTCAAAAATGAAAATATTTTTCATTTTAATTCATCAATTACAATAACTAACGTTACCCCACTAACCCATGTTCGAACGTGAATTTTGGATTAATTATCATATAATTAATCGATTAAAATATTAATAAATATAATCATATTATATTTTTAACCTATAGTTTGATATCACATATCTATTATAGTATTTTCTCCTCTACTTGATATAAATCATATTTATATCTAATTTCCTCCAAAATAATGTATCTCATACATTTAGCCAATTATATCATATATAATTAACCAGTCCAATTATATCATATATAATCGAACTTCCTCTTGTCAATTTGAACATTTCAAATTAACCCAAACAATGGTTCTCAACTTTATCCAGGCTACCCAAGGGACCTAATGGACCTCTGGCTCGAAGCTCCAACGGTCAGTGAATAGCTGACTAAACTCTTTAGCCACGAGATCCACCATCCGTTAACTGTCAGACATTCCACTAAAGACCAACAGCTGAACTCTTCTTACCACAGATATATTTCTGTGTCCATCGGATATAACCAATCATGAGTACGATGACCCTTCACAGATGCTCGTAAGTACAGCTGGGCCAAATTACCGTTTTGCCCCTGTAGTTACATCTCACTCCTTAAGTACCACTGATTCCTCTAATGAACAATACAACATAGTTCAACTATGTGTGAATACCTCTCGGGCCAAGAGAAGGTGTGTGGCGCCACATCGTTCAAGCCCCAGAATTAGCCCTTAAGGGAGCTATCTATCTACTTACCCCTACCTCAAGGAATAAGTGAATTCCATCTTGTGTAGCTGAGTTCCCAACTCCCAAATCAGACGAATCCCCAAAATGGTAGGTTTAAATCGACGACCTGGCCACTCGCACCTATACAAATCAAAGGACCGCCCTCAATGGCAGGAGTTCCCAACTCATTCAGGATTGAGGTCATGTTACCTATGGTCATCCTAGTGAAGTGAAGTCTCTGTCATGAACGGTGTTATATAACGAGATGTTAATACTTCGTGGTCAGGTCTTATACAAACTCTTTGTATATGACGCCTCCGCTCGCATGTTCCCAACACGAATGATCAGGATTAGACCATCTGTGACAAGTCACAACACTTGTGACCATTCCACAAAACGGGCCGCATCCGTAGCGTTACCAGGATAAGGTTTCCCTCCTCTATCCATATACTACAGACCATTTTGGTTATCACTCAAGACATGATCCACTTGTATGTCACCACATACATGCTTGAGTCACATACAGATAACCAGGGATTTTATGTTTATTGGTTTGTGGTAAAGCAAATAAAACAAGCAACTGAGCAAAATTACAAGCTGAAAAGTAAATATCATATATTAACAACACAAGCGTTCGTACAAACTGTTTACAAACTACAGGATACGAGACTTTAGGGCATCAACCCCGACACTTCCCTTCTTCTCTCTTCCACCTTCTCCCTGCTGCACTCTAGCTTTCAATGCCCTCTCAATGCTTCCTTCTTGTCTTATCAACCTCCTCTGCTCTTGTGCTTACAAAGCATTAACCACTTCTATCACCTTGAGTTTTGAGAGGTCTTTAGTATTTTCTAAGGAAGCAATGGTTGCTTCATATCTCTCAGGTATTGAAACTAGAATCTTCTAAACCAATCTATTGTCAGATAAATTGGTTCCTAATGCGCTTGCCTTGTTAGCAATCCCAATCAACTTATCTGAGTACTCTTTAATGGACTCATAGTCCTTCATTTGCATTCTCTCGAATTCTCGCACCAAGTTCAACACTTTCATGCCTTTAATCCTCTCATCACTTTCATACTCACTTTGGAGGAACTCCTAGATCTCCTTTGCCGACTTCAAGGCCATCATTCTGTTGAATATGATGGGAGACACAGCTGCATATAGGCAAGCTCGAGCTTTTGCCTTCTTGGTGACCCTCTCCTTGTGAGTCTTGATCTGATTTATTGTTGGGTTATCAGGAAATGGAGCAATCTCATAGTCTTGCTCAATTGCTTTACCAATAATCATAACCCTCCATGTAGGCTTGCATTCTGATAGCCCATGCCTGGTAGTTTTCACCACCAAACACAGGTGAAGCCAATGAAGAAAGCCTGTTTGATCCTAATTCCATCTCTAACAACTCTCACAGTGTATCACTCAGTTTCTCTCGGAGATATTTCATTGATTCTCACTCACAGATCCCTTAAGAATTGAGGGCTCTGATACCACTATTGTTCTAACTAATGAGAGTAAAATGAGAAAAATAGGAACTGTGTATTTCATTCTAGAAAACTCCATATAATTACATATCTTCAATCTAAAAATAGATTTCACAATGTTAGCAACTAATCCCATTAACTCCACAAGAATAGGAACTTAGACTTGACTACAACTAAAAATAACTTCAACTATTTCCTAGAAACTAGGAATTGACTAGACCAACTCAAAAACTAATTTGCAGTTTTGAGTTACTAACAATTAAAGAGCTAGGGTTTGGAATTAATGGAGAAGAAGAAGAAGGCATCTGCAATCTGTTTGATGATTATATCACATGGCGGAAGGTTGTTCAAAGCAAGAAGAAAAACATTTCTCCGAGGATGAACATCAATCAACTGGTTCACAACATCTCGCATTGCAAGTCTTTTGTTAGGATCTTGTTTTGTGCATCTTCATTGGATTAACAATATTCATTATGTATTTGTAAGAATGAATGATTACCTGGTGCAAGGAAGATGTTCCTACTTGACCAGAGGTCGCAATGTTTTGCTTGTTTCTTCCGTTATAAACCAATGCGATAAGCAGAAGAACAATGAGTAAAAAACCAAGAGACATCGCCGCAACTTGTACATTGCTAAGATGAGAGCTTAAATGAATTGCACAAAGTTTGATACTGCTACTTCTGTTCCAACTTAAGCCTTCTAGTTCATCTAGCTGATGCACAGTCCAGGGTTACCAATGAACGATGAGGAATTCAGAAGATTCATTAGTGTTTGTGGCACAGAACCTCTGAACATATTATATGAAATGTCAAGGTCCATAAACGATGAATTAAGTTCACCAAGAACACCAAGATTTCCAGTCCAATTATTGTGAGATATATCCAACCCCTCTACCTTGATCAGACTTGCTAGCTCAGAAGGTAGTTGGCCAGTTAACCCATTGTTACTTAGATTCAAGGAATAAAGTAGATTCTTCAAAGCTCCAATAGATGAAGGAATTCACCTCCAAACAAATTGCCACCAAGATCTAGCAGTAAAAGGTTTTGAACCTCTGATATTACATTTGGTAGGCCTCCAGTAAATCGGTTCTCTTTTAATATCAACGTGGATATAACTTTCCACCTGGCCAGACTATGAGGTATAGAACCATTCAATAAATTAAATCCTACATCAAACCCATCCATTTTGGTACAATTTGACAGGGAATATGGCAAAGGCCCTCCTTCCAAGAGGTTGTGAGACAAGTTCAAACTTTGAAGATTCAAAAGATTTCCCAACTCATTTGGTATATGACCTGTAAGCTTGTTGTTTGAGAAATTAATATAGGTGAGAACGGTGCAATTTACCAAACTTGATGGAATTGTTCCATTCAGATTATTTTCATTGACATCCATGTGCAATAGGCTGTGATTTCTCATAAATTATGCAGAACCCCCGTGAGGTTATTCCATTGCAAAATCAACCTTAAAAGACTTAAACAGGTTCCTATATCTGAAGGTATGCTACCTTGAAATTGATTGAAACCTAAATTTAATACGCCTAATGTCTTTCCAGAGCATAGATTGGTTGGAATTGGACCAGTAAACTGGTTATTAGTGAAATCTAATTCCACTAAGCTACTATTAAATCCCAAACTTTGAGGTATGACTCCAGAAAAATGGTAGATAGGGAAAGAGAAGCATACCATTAGGAAGAAATGGTGGGAAAGAAGAAGAAAACCCAAAGAAGAAGTCTGAAATGAAAAACTGAAACAAATCTAGGTATGGATGAGCAGTGGCGGCAATGCATGGTGTCTAATATATGGTTTGATCCCGCCATTGTCACTCGGTCTGAACTGGATGCGCAGTTTCCTGTATTTTTCCCCTCTCAACTCCACTCATCTCTACAAATATGTTTCTCATGGATTCTTCGATTTTTATTTTTCTCCATAATCATTTCCGTTCTTTTATAAACACGGAAAATATCTTTTTCTCCGTTTTGGGTCTAGTTTTCATTTACTCTTTAGATTTTGCTACACATTTAAATTCCATTTAGTAATCATTTTCTTTGTTTTTTTTATTTTTGAAAATTAAGTCTCTTTCTTTCTCATTTGTTATCATGATTTGCATATTTTTTTTCTTTACTACAATAGTTGAATTCTTTGCCAAATTCCAAAAACAAAAACAAATTTTCAAAAACTACTTTTTCTAGTTTTCAAAATTTTTGTTTCGTTTTCAAACAATTGGTATGTTGGAAAATAGAAGCATGCACAGTGGAAGCAACAGATCATAATGTTCTAATTACAAATAATTAACTAAAGATTAAGCATGCAAAGAGAGTTAGAGATACAACCTTCGTAGTTTTCACGATAAACTTCGTCTTCGTGAGCAATCGGCATCACCAACGGTAAATCTTCGATATTCTCCGATTGAAGAACACAGTTGTAGGACCGAATTATTAGTGAAAGATAGGAAATTTCACTAATTAAATTTGGAGAGTCAAAGAGAGTTTGTGGAAGAATGAAAGGTGGAATAATTAAAGAAACATTAGTTTTTACTTTTGGACATCAAAACCAATTTATAAACAAAACACATGCAAAAATCCTTCTTGTATGGCTTCCACCTCAGACTCCATTAGCATGAAAAAGATAAGTTTCAAGCTTAGCAAGAGCCACTTCAAAACCCACTTAATTAGTGGGAAAAATCCAACAATTAGATTCTTCCATTAACTAATATTTTATTAAAAATAAATTATATCATAAAATTTTTTTTGACAAAATATGAAATACTATTGTCATATTTTAGGAATTGTTTAATTAAAATAATTTAATTAAATAAAATAAACAAATTTAATATCACATATTAAATTTTTTAAGACACCTAGCTTTGATAAATCACATTAATCAAGTTTAAAAAATATTTTCACGCTAATGAGTAAGTATATTCTCCAAAATAATTAATTAATTATTTCATTGTAAATTATATCTTATATAAAATACAGTTTTCCCTTCAAATTCTCACTTCACCTAGTTCATCAATTTTGTCCGTAGTGAGCTAACAAGGACATCCGAGGGACCTACAGACTGTCTCTTATACACATCTAGATGTGTATAAGAGACAGGTCAAATTCTTTAACCTAGTTAATCAACATTCGTTAACTAACAGAACTATCCACTATAGCCTGTAGTTGCACTCCCCTCACTGTAGTTATATTACGTGCTGTCTCTTATACACATCTAGATGTGTATAAGAGACAGACATTTGTTAACTAACAGAACTATCCACTATAGCCTGTAGTTGCACTCCCCCCACTGTAGATATATTATGTGTCCATTTGATAAAAATCGTCATCGATAAGTTAATCCTTCACAGGTTGTTCGTAACCACAGCTAGGTCAATTACCGTTTTAACCCTAAGTTACATCTTTTCTTCTTAAGTACCACTGTCCTACTAATGAACAATTGATTTAGGATCTTAATCAATAAATTCATTCCCTTGCAGGCCAATAAGAGGACGGACCCCTTATTCAAGACTTGGAATCAACCCTTAAGGGAACAACCTTTCTACCATTTCTAAAAGGGGTAGAAGTGAGTTCTATCTTACAAATTCTATGTCCCTAACTATCTACCTAGACTTATCCTTGAAATAGGAGGCATATTGAGCAGCGCTGTTGAGCTTGCCCTCGCCTATGTAGATCAAGGGACAATCCCAAATAAACAAGTATTCATAGACAGCTTAAGATTCAGATCAATTTATCTAGATCATCAAAAAGTGAAATTAATTGGTGTTAATATGTAACAATGATTATTTCGTAGTCAGTCTTACACAATCTCATCATGTAGAACACCCTCACTCACATGTCTCTACATGATCGAACTGATCACATCGTTTATGACACTTTACAATATTTGTAACAATCATAAAGCAGATTTTCTTCAATAGTATCTCCAGAAATAGGTACCCAACCTAATCCAAGTACTATAAACTATTTAGGCTATTTTACTCGAACTTGATCCAGTTTATGTCTTCACATAAAGTCCAAGTATTCATTACAATAGCCAAGAGTTCGTAGTTTATTGGATTTAGAGTTATCAATTTATTTTCATTCAATAACATTTGTCTGAATAAACTTCATATATGTTTATTGTTTACAGACTACGAGTTTTAGGACATACAACTCAACAAACTCCCAGTTGGACTAAAACTCCTAATGGGTTACACAAAGTTAAGTACTGTGAGAGAAATCTAAATACAATAAACTAGGGCATTCCATACCCACAATTTCTCCCACTTGCCCTATTTATTCTACCCATAGTCCTAAACTCTTCAAGTGACCCTCGAAAATCTTAACGGGGAGGGCCTATGTAAATGGATCAACAATATTTTGCTCAGACGCTATTTTTCTCACAATAACGTCTCCTCTTAGCACGATCTCTTTGATGAGATGATATTTGCGCTCAATATATTTTCCACGCTTGTGACTTATAGGTTCTTTGGAGTTCGCTACTGCACCACTATTATCGCAATACAAAGTGATTGACAGATGCATGTTTGGAACAACTTCTAGATCAGCTAGAAACTTCCTAAGCCATACTGCTTCCTTGGCTGCTTTCATGTAGCAACAACTCTACTTAATACTTCTCCACACTATCGCTCCTCCATTTAGAGTGAACATTGATCCCGAAGTAGATCTCCTAGAGTCTATATTGGTCTGGAAATCGGAGTCAGTATATCCTGTAAGGATCAAATCATTATTTCCATATACGAGAACTTGAGGATATTCTTAACAGTAGTCCAATGTGCATAACCAAGATTGGACTGATACCTACTGACAATCCCTATTGCAAAGCATATGTCTGGACAAGTACAAAGCAGTGTATACATCAAACTTCTGACTGTTGATGCATAGGGAACCTGTCTCATATCCCCAACTTCTTGAGGTGTCTTAGGACATTCTTCCTTTGACAAATGTATTCCATTCCTAAAAGCTAAAAGTCATCTTTTGGAATCCTGCATCTTAAACCTAGACAACACCTTGTCTATATAAGATGTTTGAAACATAGCTAGCTTTCTGTTCTTTCGGTATTTGGATCCTAAGAATATACTGCGCCTCTCCCAGATCTTTCATTTGAAATTGGGTTGCTAGACAATTTTTTATATCAATTAAGTATCCTACATTATTCCTAATAAGTAGAGTATCATCTACATACAAAACTAGAAATGCTACAGTGGAGTTGATGATTCTTTTGTATACATACGGTTCATCAACGTTCTGTTCAAAGCCATAAGATTTGACCGCAGTATCAAATCTTATATTCCAAGATCTAAACGCCTATTTCAATTCATAAATAGATAAACCTTTTGCTCTTGACCCTATTTAATAAACCCTTCTGGTTGGACCATATGAATACTCTCTTCAAGATTACCATTTAGAAAGGCATTCTTGACATCCATTTGCCAAATTTCATAATTATAAAAAGTGGAAATGGATAAGAGTATCCTTATTGATTTAATCATAATAACAGGCGAGAAGGTTTCTTCATAGTCTACCCCCTCAACCGGGGGTATAACCCTTTGCTACTAACTGGGCTTTATAGATCTGTACCTTCCATGTATGGTCTCTTTTACGCTTGTAGATCCATTTACAGCCGATAGATTTTACCTCATCAGATTTATCTACAAGTTCCCGACTAAATTAAAGTACATAGACTCTTTTCAAGGTCTATGCTTTTAATCCACTAATCTCAATCAACATCATCAATTGTTTGTTTATAAGTTAATGGATCCTCTAATCCATCATCAGGTATGGTGACTTCGATTTTAGTTAAACCCATACAGCGGTCAGGCTGTCTCACATCCCTCTCATTACGTCGAGGCTCTCTCAACTCTTGAGTAGGATGTGATGGATCATATGTCCTTGATTTATCAACAACTCTTATTGATAAGCGAGCTTGATCAAGTACTTATGTTGATCCATCTGTAGCATCTTTCAAAATCTCTTCCAATACTAGTTTACTGCGAGGTTTATGATCTCATATGTGGTTTTTCTTTAGGAATGTGGTATTTTTTGATACAATTACCTTATCATCTTGAGGATCATAAAAATGACCACTCGTTCCTTTAGAGTAACCCACAAACAGGCATAATTTTAAATGATGTTCCAATTTCTTAGGGTTTTGCACCAACACATGTGTCAGGCAACCCCGGATCCAAAAATGAAATAAACTAGTTGTATGCCTATCCATAACTCATAAGATGTTTCTGAAACACTCTTAGAGGGAACGTTATTCAAAATGTAAGCTGCAGTCTCTACTGCATACCCCCAGAACGAGTTAGGCAACTGGCATAACTCATCATGGATCGAACCATGTCTAACAAGGTTCTGTTTCTAAGCTTCAAAGCTCCTATCTCTTGATTATGCGTTCTAATCTGACTCTCCCGAGCCTAAATTCTAACCTGACTTTTCCAAGCCTAGATTCTATCCTTAGACTACCCTCTCGAGTATCTCTAATGGACGAATGACACATACATAATACAAGATAATCGCATAGAGTGAAGATCCTCAGTTATGCTAGCTAAGTGCTTCTCAACCCATTTGACAGATTTAGCTACTCATGCATAATAAACAGAGAGTGAACAGATATAAATAAGTAGATTCCATTTATATAGATAAGTTCAAAGTACAAAATGACAGTGGAAGATAAGGATAGAGAGCCTGGTAGCAATCCCTTGCTTCCAGAGGATTTTACACTGTTAACTCTATTCTGTTCAAAAGATATTCCTAGTAGATTCCATTTCTATAGATAAGTTCAAAGTACAATATCCCTTGCTTCCGCAGGAGTTGGCCCTCTCTCTAGTTTCAACGCTTCCGGCACTCTTCCAAGTTCACCGGAACGATCTCTCAGTACAATCTCACTTCTCTCACTTAAGCCTTCTAAAATAAAAGAAAAACTAAGAACAAGGCTACTTCTAACTATGGAGAAAATTATCTAACTGTCGAACTCTCTAACTCGCCGAACTCCTTTACTCAAGGTGACTTCTGGTATTTATAAAGGTTCGGGGTGAAAGGCTTCTTCTCTCTTATGATTGCACTGATGGGATGGCATTAATTCTCTGTCTGAAGCGTCGAATATTTGTCACCGAAAAGTTGAGTGTACTTGCTATAGTAGATCGTTAACGGCTTGTCAACTTAATTCGGAATCAACCGTCATTAGCTTTCTGTCCCATCGTGATTTATTATGCTTTTCACTTAGATGCGCCCACCAAGTTGCGCCAGCTCTATGCGGCAACCTTCTTGAGCAGATATTTGCGAGCGCAAATCATCACATAGCCTTGCGGTAACCCAATCTTTTGATGCACCTTGCGTTAACGCAATCTCTTGATGCGCTCGTTTAGCCTGCGTTAACACAATTTCTTTATGCGCTCGGCCGTTGATTTCTTTGGATCACATTTTCCGCCTTGCGTCAATGCATATTCTGCAAAAAAATACATAAGTTAATTGATTTAATGCGTTTGACGCATGCGACCGCAATATTGTGAATTTAATGCTTTTGGACGCAATCTTGTATATTTTTATCAACGCAAACCTGCATTGTTTAATAACTTAGCATTGTAATAACGTGCATTTTTTTCTGTTATCAATATGACTCACACAATGACAAAGAGTTATCTTCTAACTTGTTTAGAAGTTCACTTTTAACTAATCTCTCAATCCTATTGAGATTAGTGTGACCAAGTCTCAAGTACCAAAGATCGGTACTTTGAGAATTGCGTTTCCTTTTTCTTTGAGTTTCAACTATTTTAAACATTTTTGTGTTATATACAACTCAACTTTAGATGATTTAACTTGTATATGTTACTTTCTAAGTTTGCGGAACAGAATTGTACACCTCTTTTTGTAATGAACGCTTCATTATGACCAAAATTTACATTTTACAAATGTTCTAAAAAACAGGAAATAGATATCAAATTTCTTTTACAAGAAGATACATAAAGAACATTTTCTAAATACAGATATCTATTTCCAAAAGTTAAATTAACTGCTCCCACTGCTTTCACTGAGATACGCTCCCTGATCCAACCCGAAGAGTAATCTCATCTTCTTCAAGCTTCCTCTAGGAACTAGTTTCCTGAGAAGAAAAACCAACATGATTAGTGACTCATGAATCCAATATCCAAGTAGAATCTTCATTCTCCACTATACATGTTTCAATAACTAGTAAATCTAATTTACCTTATTTTTCTTTTTCAGCTTTCTTCTCTACAAGATATTTAAGAAAATTTCTTTTCCAATGCCCATTTTTGTTGCAATGGAAACATTTTCTTTTATCAACTACCTTTTTCCCATTCTATGCAGTTGAAGCCTTCCCCTTCCTAGTTTAGTTCCTTTTCTTTTGAATACCATTATTCTTGGAAAAAGAAGGGCCAGATTTATTCCCAAAAGACGATTCTTTCTGGGGTTTCCTCTTTGAGGTGGAAGCAACATTTGCTTCTGCCTCTAAACCTTTATTTTTCAATAAAGATTCATAAATATGGAGTTTGTTGAGAAGAGTCATCAGGTTTTACTCTATCTTATTCATCATAGCATTCGTTTTGAATTGAAAAAAGCTCTTCAGAAGAGATTTTGCATGATGAATCCAACTTGACTCTTCTCATTCGGCTTCGTTCACTTCTGCAATATTGAAGTGAACCATCATGTTCAAAACATGTTCTCTTATGGAGGTTCCTTCCTTCATTCTGTAGTTGTAAATGAATTTAATTGCATCATGCATGGCAGGTGTGGACGGTTGTCCAAGGAGGCCCTGCAAAGTGGCCATGATCTCTCTTGCAGTAGCTAACCTCTCGTGTTTCTTAGACAGTACATCAAATATACTGACTAAAATATAAACCTGAGCCTTCTCATTAGCTTTGACCCATCTGTCATATGCATCATGAACTGTTCAGTTTGCATTGGGACTTGGGATTGGAAGACACTCCTCCATTAAAACGAATTGGAGATAATCTATTACTAGTATCATGTTGATATTCGACTTCCAAGTTTCGTAATTATCACCGTTAAGTTTTTTTTAAGCTCGCAGTTGAATAATTGATGTTGTCATTCTTTGAAAAGTAAACAATTTATTAGTGAATTGACTAACTCTAAATTTTAATCAAATTTATTAAGCAAATAGTACACACTCATTATTCTTTTGCTACGATACTTCTGTGAGTCAGAATAGCCCCCACCAAAGGACAATCAACTGCTCCTTCACTAAATCAAAACATTCTTGACTAAATACTAATATAGAATAACTCTTATCTTTTACTTAATTACCTCTTATTTGGTCAAGAACTTTACTAACCCTTAGTAAATCTTGTAAGTATAAACCCGCCATTTTCGAATTACAGAGATCGAAATCAAACAAGCCCTCAAAGGAGAAAAAATTATTTGAAAACGGACCTAAGTAACTCTATCTATTTATGGAGTTCATGGTGTTCTGAATCCTATGTTACAACCCTCCGAAAGGATCGTCGCGGTTAACGACTAGCTAGTGTCGCCTATAAATGACAACAGGCGCAACATAGAAATATGACGGTATGACCTAATAGAAGAGGTCGTAAGACGTGTTGACACACATCTTTCACCCACTTACTATGAACTACTTCCCCTATTCATCTTGTTATTGACCCATGCAAACACTTTTCGAAGGGAGATTGCTACAAATAGTAACTCGAAGCCGAGCATGGATCTCACAGTGTGAACACTTAGAGACGTGAGAGCCAAAAATAATATATCTCATATATTATTAATCTCCCACTGAAATGTTCTATTTTATAAAAATGAGTACTGACTTGGTTATTAACCAGCTAATTTTATACAACCTAAGTCTAGGTAATTTTTCCTAGTATAACTCTTATACTGGGAATTAACCTATGATGTCTAGGTGATAAACTATTTTTATTACCTTACACCACTCACACATGCTCATAAAACTAGGGTTATTGACTTAGACGCCAGTTTGATCTCCAGGTAGGAGGTGCTCTATAAACCGTCAACTTAAGTACCCCAACCTTAGACATGATCTCCCCGGGTAAGTAAACAACTCTTGTTTTACAAGTAATTGACCTATTTTAACTCTTAAAAAATCGATTGAATTGCACCAGTTAACCCTAGGTGAGCATGCAATTTATCTTTGTTATAGATTTTAAAAGTATATGTTATTTTATAACAATCATAAAAAAATTATAATAATTATAACCCTAGAACATTCATCTATAACATGCTTCCTTAAAGAAAATCATGCTTTAATATAACACTTATATTAAATTATGAAAATCTAAGCATGCATACTATATGCATTATAACATTTATAACATATAACAAATGCATGCTACATGTTTATTCTATGGTGGAGTTTTTAAAACTATATGGCATACTTTATACACACATATTAAAAACAATATCATACATCACATGCATAATACTTAAACAACACTAAAGTGGACCAGTTTTGGCATTGAAACAAACTAACTACCTAAATTATTACAAAAATAACCAAGTAGCTCCCTTGAACCGGCCTCAAACCTTTTGAACCAACCCGAACCGGCTCAAAAACTCCAAAAAAAAACAGGTTGAACCGATCAAACTGGCACAACCAAGTCGAGCCAGACCGATCAACCCTTACATTCAGGTCAACGAGCTGGAGCAAACTGGGTGCACAGATTAGCATTAGGTCGCGAAGTAGGTCGGGGCACCGGACGGGTCGAATCGGATGAAGGCAGGTGCGCGTAAGAGCTTCAACGAACTGGGTCGAGTTCAATGTTGCGGGTCAAATCGAAATGGGTGTAGACAGGGGACGCGCATAAGACTCACCGAACCAGGTCGAAATGCGGGCTGCGGGTCGAGTCGTTGGGTCTGAGAACAAGATTTCGGGTCTGGAAGGTTTTTCTTCACCTTTTCTCTCGGCCAACTTGAGTTCAACCACTTCTTTTGAGCAAATGAAAGCCTAAAAGAACTCTAATGACTCCATAAAAAATATAGACCCTTTGTAATACATTAAAGCTCATTTACGTGTGAGCAATTACAATTTCATCAACAAATTAATGAGAAAACAAATGCCACAACCGTAATGTATCCACTTTAGTCCACATTCATCACATGAATAACACCCATCAAATGTAATAGAACGTTATAAGCATGCTTTGATACCAATTGTTGGAAAATAGAAGCATGCACAGCGGAAGTAACGAATCATAACACTCTAATTACAAATAATTAACTAAGGATTAAGCATGCAAAGAGAGTTAGAGATACAACCTTTGTAGTTTCCATGATAAACTTCGTCTCCGTGAGCAATTGGCACCACCAACGGTAACTCGCTATTCTCCGATTGAAGAACACAGTTATAGGACCGAATTATTAGTGAAAGATAGGGAATTTCACTAATTAAATTTGGAGAGTCAAAGAGAGCTTGTGAAAGAATAAAAGGTGGAATAATTAAGGAAGCATTAGTTTTTTAATTTTAGAAAATCAAAACCTATTTATAAACAAAACACATGCAAAAATCCTTCTTGCATGGCTTCCACCTCAAACTTCATTAGCATGAAAAAGATAAGTTTCAAGCTTAGCAAGAGCCACTTCAAAACCACTTAATTAGTGGAAAAAATCCAACAATTAGATTATTCCACTAACTAATATTTATTAAAAATAAATTATATCATAAAACAAATTCTTGACAAAATAGGAAATACTATTGTCATATTTTAGGAATTGTTTAATTAAAATAAACAAATTTAATATCACATATTAAATTGACTTTGACACCTAATTTTTATTAATCGCATTAATCAATTTTTAAAAACACTTTCATGCTAATATAAAATATACTTTCAAAATAAATAAATAATTAATTAATTGTAAATTATATCTTGTATTTATACAATTTTCCCTAAATACCAAATTTGAACATTTCAAATTCTCACTTCACCTAATTTTTCAATTTTGTACGTAGTGAGCTAGCAAAGAGACTCGATGGACCTACAAATCATGGATTCCAACAATTTGAGACTAACCGATCAAATTCTTTAACCTAGTTAATCGACATTCGTTGACTAACAGGACTATCCACTATAGCATGTATTTGCACTCCTCTCAGTGTAGATATATTATGTATCCATTTGATATAACCGTCATCAATAAGTTGATCCTTCACAGTTTGTTTGTAACCTCTGCTAGGTCAATTGTCGTTTTACCCCTGAATTCTTTTCTCCTTAAGTTCCACCGTCTCTCTAATGAACAATTGATTTAGGATCTTAATCACTAAATCCATTCCCTCTCAGGCCAACGAAAGGATGGGGCCTCTTGTTCAAGACCCGGGATTAGTCTTAAGGGAACAACTTTCTACTATCCCTAAAATGGGTAGGAGTGAGTTCCATCTTGTAAATTCTATATCCCCAGCTATCTACACGGTCTTATCCCTGAAATGGGAGGCATATTGAGCAGCGTTACTGAGCTTACCCTCGCCTATGCAGATCAAGGGAAAATCCCGAATAAACAGGAGTTCATAGACAACTCAGGATTCAAATCAAGTTATCTAGGCCATCAAGAAGTGAAATTAATCAGTGTTAATAGTAAACGGTGTGAATACGTAACAGTGATTATTTTGTGGTCAGTTTTACACAATCTCAAAGTGTAGAATAGCCCTGCTCACATATCTATACATGAACGAACTGATCACATCGTCTATGGCACTTTACAACATTTGTAACAATCATAAAGCGGTCGCATTCAATAATATCTCTAGAAATAGGTACCCAACCTAATCCAAGTACTATAGACTATTTTACTCAAACTTGATCCAGTTTATGTCTCCACATAAAGTCCACGTATTCATTACAATAGCCAAGGGTTCATAGTTTATTGGATTTAGAGTTATCGATTCATTTTCATTCAACAACATTTGTCTGAATGAACTTCATATATGTTTATTGTTTATAAACTACGAGTTTTAGGACATACAACCCACCATGGTAAAAAGTAGATAACAAAGGAATAAATTTATAGGTGGAAGTAGGGTCTTAATTTTCAAAAACAAAAACTAAAAAAATTAAATTGTTACCAAACGGGGTCTTAGTGTTTATGCTTTAAGTTTTGTTTTAATTCAGTTCTTAAGTTTCAAAATATTATAATTTTGGTCTTGAGATTTGAGTTTGGTTTCAATTTGGTCCCTTAGTTTCAAGATCTTATATTTTTACCTCAATTTTTCATTAAATAATCATTTTTAATCATTAACGTCAATATCTATTAATTAATTTAAATTAATTGAGAAGTGAAATTTTAGATCTAATTCAATAGTGATGAAAAATAGTGTAACTTAATTAATTATAATTTTTTAAATAATTCTAAATTAACTAATCGATATTAACACTAGAAATGGATAATGAGTATTTAGTGAAAAATCGAAGTTAGGAGTGTAAATCTTGAAATCTAGGAACCAAATTAAAACAAAACTCAAATCTCTAGTAAAATTGTAATATTTTAAAACCTACCAAATTCAAAACTTGGACTAAATGTATAATATTTTGAAACTTAAGAATCAAATGGAAACCAAACTCAAAACTTAAGGTTACCTTTTTTTCCTTTTAAATATATAATAATGTTTGTATTCTTACAACTTTTTTTCCTATTAGCCAAATTAAAAAAAAAAAAAAAAAAAAAAAAAAAGTTTTTAAAATGGTTTTTTAAATTTTTAAAATTTGATTTAGTTTTTAAAAATATCATTGAAAGTAGTAACAAAATAAAGAAAAAAAAATAAGTTAAAGTGGCATTTATAAGGTTAATTTTGTGAATTCTTTTTTATCTCTCTGTCTAGTAGGGGTGTTAATGGATTGGATTGGGTTGAAAGACTTTTCAGACCCAATTCAATTTTTCGAGTTATAAATTTTTTCAACCCCAATAACTCTTATTAAAAAATGAACTCACCCAACCCAACTATAAAATATTTGGGTTGGGTTGGTTCGAGTTAATCGGGTCATTTATTTAAAATTTTATTCTAAAAAGAAACAAAATATAAATATGTAAAAATCTAATTTAATTATTTTCATATATTGAATTAAGATTAACAACTCAATTTCAATTTATATAGTGAAATTTTTTTTCTAAAGTGGAAAAAAAAACTAATTTTGAGAGTTGTTGAAGAATAAATTATTCAAAAAATATTGAAATTAAATAAAATTAAACTCAGTATATGTATAAATAATTGTGTTATGTGTAATATAAAACATATTTTAAAGTTAATAATAAATTTGGGTTAGTTCGGATTGATTTGGGTTATTTTAGGTGAAACCATGAACCAACCCAACTAATAAAATTTTCATTTATTTGAACTCAATCCAATCCAAATAAATTGATAACTCAATCCAAATTGCATGGATTAGATTTGGTTGATCAATTTTTTCGAGTCATCGAATTTTTTGAATACTCCTGCTGTCTAGTCTATTTGTTTGTGTTCATTTAGTTGTGATCTGTAGTATCGTGTGGAAGGAAAAAATAAAAAGGTTTAATTGAATAGCTCTACCAAAATTTCAAATTGATAATGTGTTTCTTTATCTTTATGTATTATTAAAAAAAAAAAAATAACAATGCTTCCACCTTGATTTTTGAGTCCATAAATAGAAAGTCAAGAATATCTTTTTAAGAGGATAAAGTCAAGAATATCTTTTTCAGAAGGATGTAGTCCATAGTTGAATGGTACATGTAACTTTCTTTTTTTTCTAATTATTTTATTTTAAAATGACAATAAATCTATGACAAATGTTAGTTGATGCTTGCAAAAAACATGGAGATAAACAAAATAGAAAATTGAAATTGTGTATAAAAAATATAAAGATGAAATTGGAGAGCTTTGAACTAGGGACAAAATATTTTTATTATGTGAGATTCTCTACTTAAAATGTAAGAAAGAGATTAGAAAAGAAAGTTTTTGAAGTAACTATTAAATTTGTCTTCTTTTAAAAAAATTCTTAAGTGGAATTTTTCGTAAGAATTGAAAAATGGAGAAATTTTTATAATTTCAATTGTTACGAGAAATTCATGTGAGTTTTTTTTTCAACTCAAAACTAAGAATGGTAAATAAGAATTTGAAATTTTGATTAGAAAAATATATTCCCTTTTGGAATTTTCTGTAAGTTTAATTGAAATTAAAATTTGTTAAAAAAAAGAAAAAGAAAAAAACTAAAGCTTATAGGAATTGAAGTTGGGTACAATATCACGATGCTCCAATGGATTCTTATTTATACACTTTTTTTTAGTCGATTTTGGGGAGCTCAATTAGAGACAATGAGTCTATATTCTATTTTGTCACACCTTTTGTCCCAAATTATCCTACCTAACCTAGGACGTGGCATGCAGACAATAGATTCTAACTAAAACATGGAACCATTGTCAAACTAAATATATATACATATATATTTCAAAACAAGTAATTAGCAAAAACTTTAATTGTAAACATAATTGAAAATAAATTTTACTAAATCAAATTCTATAATAATTTCAGTAGAGTTTTTGCCTGAAAATCGAATAAACCACACCTAAAAAGAAAACACAGCCCAAATATTTTGTTCCAAACTCAAAACTACTATTGAATTTTTTTCCTTCATTGAAGTACGTCGGCAACTTCTTGATTTGCACCTCGGAATGGATGATCGACCTCCAAGGTACTCTCTGTACTCTTTTGCACCTTCACTCCATAGCCAAAATTCACTATGAAGTGTAAAAACTCAATTATAAAAATGGCAAGTGAAACTTTAATTTTATAATAGAAATCACGATAGCACCGCAGTGTTGTTGCCTAGCGTAGTGGCGTTGGACAGTGTTGCCCCTAGTGCGTTGCAGTGCTATCGAGTGAAAAATCTTTGTAGCTTCACAGCGCTACCCAAAAACTCGCTTTCAAGTTTCCAGTGTCAAGGGGAGTGCTACAACGCTCATTCTCGAGTGTTTTAGCCTTTTTTTTCCCTTCATTTGTGGAAATAGCCCCTAAGTACCTATATTAGGCATAAATTGACTATTTTCACTCCATTTAACTCCAAATCTCACTCTTTTGCTCAATTTCTGAAAATTACTAACAACCAACCTCAAATCTATGCATATTAAATGAAAATACCATAAATTAAAAGTAACTAAAGCAATTTTCAAGTACTTTTAGGCCCAATCAATTTTAATTTATTTGTGCACAAACTAATTTACAATTTATGCTAAACTAGGCTATTGATCAAATAATCAATGATATTTTAGGCTTAATCATCTTTATATTTGATCAAACCTAACATTGTTATCAGGTGGCTAGAAAGAAAACATGTGGTACTATCAAAATCCACCGATATTTTTGTTTTCAATTTCTATATGGGACAAGTTAGCCTTAAATTTAACCATGTATGATTTCATCATTTATTTGGTAAGCAAGTTGTATTTGGTCTAAAATCAACAATATAATTAAAAGAAGAGGAAAATCGAACTACTCACTTGTATTTCATTAGAGTACACAAAAATACAAAAAAGTGGCTTAAATAATTATTGAAGACGGTTGGGGTTGAGCAGGTGGCAGACAACATTACCAAATTTGCATTTAAACATATGCAATTTCTTTTTTACCCTAAGATACAATAACCTTAATCACGTTTCTCCATTCTTAAACTCGAAAGAAGGACAAATAAATGAATAAACAAGACAAAATAAAAAGAAAAGGCCAGTAACCTTAAAATACAATATAACCTTAATCAAAATCCACCCCAAACTCCAACTGCCCTTATTAGTTAAATTATTTCACGACCAAAAGAAAAAAAGAAAAACATAAAAACATAGGTAGGAAACGACATGTCGGCAGCGAGTGTGGGTGAGTTTGATGATTTTATAGGTTTAAAAAGACAAACTCTTCAACAGCAGGAACTTGTCCAATTTTCTTTAGAGTGTCCTTGTTGGGTTCTTCATCCACACCAATTGCCATAATCGCCCTCTTCCTTCTCGTCGTTCTCCCAACGCTCATGAAATTCACATTCACATTATTCTCTCCCAGAATGCTTCCCACCCGTCCGATCATTCCCGGTTGGTCCACCTGTCTGCACAGGATTAAATTCCCTTCCAAACTCACGTCCACGTCGAACGGTCCTACACGTGTCAGATGCGGTACTCCGTATTTCACTTTCCCTTCTATCACCACGTCACCGCTCTCCGTCACCGCGCTCGCGAACTTCGAGTCCACGTGCGACACCGTGATCTGGATTGATTCCACTGGAAACTCCGGCGGCGCGTCTACCAGCACCCGCTCCTCGCTTATCCGAAGCCCCTTTTGCTTGGCCGTGAAATCCGCGTTCACCAGGTTTATGTGGCTGTCGGATATGGGCTCGATTATGCCTTTTGTGATCATCGCTCGTAATAGCCTTGTGTCTAAATCGTCTGGGACTCGCCCTGATTTGTATAATACTTTTACTGATTTTATTCCGCTACCTCCGGCCACCAGCTGCACCGCCAGCCGCCCCAGTTTCTCCGCCAGTACCACGTACGGTGCTAACTCCGACAGTACCTGCTCAATCATACAATAATCACGCTTAATTTAACTCCAATTCCAAAATTATAAGAATTTTGCATCATTTAATTACCTCCGGAGCGACCATGGGAGCGTTCACGGCGGTGGCAGAAAGTTCACCGTTCAATGCTCCGACCACGGCTTCCGCTATTTCAATGGCAACACCTTCCTGAAATATTTTTATTTGTCATTTCAACAATAAATCCAGAAAACGAGGAGATTGAACAAAAAAAAAATAATAAAAAAGTGGACAATTATTCTAATTTTTCGTGATTCAAAAAGTATTTCCACAAAATTTTGTATATCCAAGTAACTCAATTCAAAATGTCTTTATAATCTCTCCTATAATCCCTAGGGTAAATCTCTCAACCATATTGTCAAAAGAAATGAAAAACCATCATTTTGTCCCAAGTTCCTAATTCGTTAACTAACATATAAAATATTTGTTAAATTACACTTTTAACCTTTAAATTTTCATATTTCAGTTGAATAGATAAAAAAAAAAAACTTTAAAAAATTTCTAATATGTCCATAAAATTTATGACTAATAAATCTTTAAATTTAAAAATATTTAATTAATATTTTTTATTTTGTATACAACAAATCTTAGATCTTTCTATTCAATGTCTAATAGATCCTTCACTTATTAGCCAATTTCTTTATCTTCACAAATCTATTTTACACAAAAAAAAAGTAAAGTATAATCATCTATTAGTCACAAAAAATAATTTTATGTATAGTATATTGCGATCGGTTATCTATCAAAAGCAAAATTAAAAAAAAAAATGCCAATATTTTATAAAATTGAATGTTCCCTAAATTTAAAAGTTGACCACTTAGACACAAACATGCTTCCTAAATATAAAATAAAAATGAAAAGTTAGGATGTAAAACTTGAGAAGATTGTAATTCAAAGTTGATATGAATGGTGGGGAAATAAAACAGAATAGTGGGCTTGCCTGTGCCTCCTTGGTGCTGGCTCCAAGATGAGGCGTGACAGTAACATTCTTATGCTGCACTAGCTTGCTGTCTTTCGGCGGAGGCTCTTCTACAAAAACGTCAAGCGCCGCCTATTTTCACCACAGATCCATAAATCAATAGAAAAAGAAATAAAAACAGAGCCCTCCAATTTTTTAGAATATAAAAATTTACCTGAGCAACAGCTCCACTATCGAGGGCTCTAACAAGGGCATCTTCATCAATTACGCCTCCTCTAGCAACGTTAATCAAACGAGCCCCTTTCTTCATCAGAGCAAATGTATCGTCATTGAAAACCTTCGAGGTTGCGGGAGTGAGCGGCATATGGAGCGAAATGAAATCCGCCGTTGATATCGCTTGATTGAACGACACTAATTCCACTCCGATGGCTCTTGCTCTGTCCACCGGCGCGTAAGGATCGTGTGCTATTACTTGCATCCCTAATCCCTTTGCTCGTCTCGCTACTTCCGATCCCACTTTCCCGAATCCCATCACCGCTAATGTTTTTCCCACCAGTGAAACTCCGACGTACTTGTTCCGTTCCCATTTTCCTGGAAACCCATTTCAACAAATCACTCTTTTACACTTTGTGATCCATTTTTTTTTCTTTTTTACCCAGATCGGAATTTGGGGTTTTCGGTGTGATTTTATTCCAGAAAAAATCTTCGGTTTGACAGAGGAATTAATTCTTGTCATGTGCTTTTTTAGATGACAGCCAAAATAGGGATAACCAAAAAGACGTTTCAACTTTTAAGTATATATAAAAAGGAGCCAAAAGCAGAGTGTTTACATTATAATTCTGCTCCCTGATTTCAGTTAAAGTAAGCAATATAGTTTAAAATCATGAAAAATCCTTGAAATTGGAACATGGGGTTAGTAATTATAAGCAGATCTAAACGTTGAAACAAAAGGGTGTTTATGATTATGATTATGAATTAGGTACCCCTCTGAAACAGGGGAGTACCCATTTATTACCGACCTGCTTTCATGGAGGCATCGGCCTGAGCGACGTTTCTGGCCATGGCAGTAAGCAAGGCAATTCCATGCTCAGCAGCGGCGATGGTGTTGGCAGTTGGGGCATTAACAACGAGACAACCGAACTCAGTGGCGGCCTGCAGATCCACATTGTCAATCCCAACGCCAGCTCTTCCAACAACTTTCAAACGCCCTTTTGCAGCCTCAAAGACCTGCCGGTTCACCTTGGTGCCACTTCGGACAATCAAGGCGTCGCACGAAGAGATCTTGGCGCAAAGATCTTCCGGCGAGAGGTCATAAGCGCACTCAACATTCCCAAAGCTCCGGAGAAGCTTAAGACCGGCCTCTCCAAGTTTCTCGGCCACCAAAATGGTCGATCTGTCATTAGGGAAAGTGGGGCCGACGAGATCAGAGTTCTGAACCTCTAATCCCGACGATTCCACAGTCTTCAAAACGCTACGAAGTGGAATGAAATTGCAGCGGTTAGAAGAAGAAGAAGAAGAAGGAGAAGAAGAATGAAGAGGGTGGAGGTTGAGAGAAACAGAGGAGTTGGAAAAGGAGAGAAGAGGGGATTTGGAATGGGAGGATCTGTTGAATGAGGTGAAATGGGGAGAAGAAAAGAGGGATTTTGCAGAAGAGGAAGCCATGGTAGATGGATTTGGAAGCTCAGAATGATTGGGGTTGAAAGGCTTTTGAAATGGAAGAAAAGAGAAGGACTCCCTTTCTCTTGATGGTGGAGAAGGGGGGTGACCTTAAAATAGAAGTGGGGATGGGTTTAAGGTGGGGAATTTTGGGAATTCTAATTAAACATGATTTAACAACCAATTAAATTCTCTTTTCAATTATCAACCATTCAACTTCTTATGTTATTCTTCTAAACTAATGATGGTGGGAAATTGTTCTGTTCATTCTATATATGAATTGTCATTTTTTTCCTCCCTTGGTGTTTTCCCTTTTTTTTAATATATATATATATAAATGATTAAACCAGAAAAAAGTTAGTTATAAACATAACAACCGAACTCAAAATATTAACGGATATAACATAATACAAAAAAAAATTTAAATATAGCAAAATTTATATTCAGTTCTCGAAATCTATCAATGATAGACTATATCGTTGATAAGGAGTCTATTAACGATAGAGTCTATCACCGATAGATTTTGCTATATTTGTAATGTTTTAAATATGTTGCTATATAGCTAATTATTATCCCTGAAATTTTTACCCATCAATTAAAAGAAAAAAGTTAGGATTCTATTCGGTAATTATTTCATTTTTATTTTTAAGTTTTTGAAACTTAAACCTATTTTATTTTAAATACAAAAACAAGATTTTAAAAATTATATCTCTTTGGGAAGCCATTTGATTTTTTTTTTTTTTATGTTTGAAAATTAAGCTCATAAAGATTACTTTCACCTCCAAATTTCTTCATTTGTTATCTATTTTTTAGCAAATGTTTAAAAAACCAAGCCAACTTTTGAAAATTAAAAAAAAAAAAAAAAAGTACCATTTAATTTTTTTTTTTAATTTTTGAAATTTAATTAAGAATTCAATCATTATACTTAAGAAAAAGATGTAAATCATTATAAAAATTAGGAGGAAATCGGCTTAATTTTTAAAAATTAAGAACTAAAAACGAAATGATATCGAATGGGATCTTAATCTTCGTTAAAAAAAATAATAATAATAAAATTAAAAAAAATTAAAAGAAAAGACAAAAAAATAAATAAATAAAAAATAAAGGTTAGAACTCACTGCTATATACTGCGTTTTCCCACTCAAATACTTGTAATGCCATATGAAAATTTATTTCCTCAAAGAAAAAACAGATAAAAAAGCTGTTCAGACCATTCTAAAAATTAGTAAAAACATTATTTTAAAAAGAAAAAAGAAAAAGAAAAAAAAGACTATAAGAACATATTGGTAACATTTTCGTTCAAAATGATTCAAAAATGAAATAAAAAAACAGTCTATTGAAAATAGAGATTTAAATCTGATTTTTTTAATATAAAATTATATTAAAAAAAAAGTTGTTTTAAATATGTTCGATGTAATTTTAATTATCAAATTTTAGTCCTATATCTTTCAATATATCTTAAATTTAATTCCCACTACAAGTTTGCTGTTGAATTTTTAAAAAGCATTTTGTTATCTATTAGCACTTTTACTTTAAATTTTCAAAACATATTCACATATTACATCTCTTTGCATGAAAATTATTATTATTATTTAACCAATTTATGTAATATTTTATTTTATTTTGTAGATGTTGATAGAAATTGAAAGAAATCTATCAATATTGTCAATGATAGAAATTGATAAATATCTATAATTGATAGATATTGACAAAATTTTATTCGTGTTTGTTTTTTTACTACTTCTATAAATAGTTAATTTTCGCTAAACAACAATTGTTGTGCTAACCAATTTGATACGTTAACAATAATTTTACTTTTTTTAAAAAAAAAGAGAGAATCTTAGCTCCTCATAAGTATTGTTCATGTTGACACGTTAACAATAATTTTACTTAAAAAATGAAGAATGAAATCTTAACTTTCCACATCAATGAGTTACTTCTCAAACTTTATATATTCCTTTTTATTTATCATCAAATAGATGTCATATCTTTATGTATTATGAATATTATAATAACAAATAGATGCTCATTGTTCAGTGTCCCAAAAATATATATCACCTTTATGTTATCTTATAATTATTCATGTTTGGTGTCCATATCCTAATTGACACTTTACTTATAAATAGTAACATTTGGCAGATCTTAAAATTATACACATTAGGTAAATTTTCATACAAATTGGAGAAAGTGGAGAAATTTGAAAAATTTTTCATTTCTTATTTTTTTATTTTGTTATATTTTATTTATTTATAAATTATATTTTATTTATTTTAATATTATATTATATTTTATCATCATCCATGTTCTCATTGTGCTCCTCAAATTCACAACATGTTATCAGCATGAGCTCCTGTCGTTTGTCCCGCTAAAGGTATGTTAGTTTTTTCTTCTTAATTATATTAATAAATTTAATGTTATTTTGCATATTCAATCTCTATTAAATTTCTAACATAAGTACAATATTTTATGATAGTGTTGTCATGACAAATCTCACAAAATTAGAATTTGTCGCCCTTGATATTAACGACAATAATTATTTGTCATGGGTACTTGATACCGAAATTCACCTGGATGTTATGAATCTTGGGGAGACTATTAAAGAAGAAAATATGACATCTAGTCAAGACAAAATAAAATCTATGATTTTTCTTCGTCATCATATCTACGAGGGATTGAAAATTGAGTATTTTACAACAAAATATTCTTGTATCTTGTGTAAAAATTTGAAAGAGGGGTATGATCATAAAAATACAGTTATTCTTCCTAAAGCTCGTTATGAGGGGATGCACTTGAGGGTATAAGATTTTAAATCAGTAAGTGATTACAACTCTACATTATTTAAAATCAGTTCAGAATTGTTATTATGCGGAGAGAAAATTACTGGTTTTGATATGTTAAGTAAGACATTTTCTACATTTCATGTCTCGAATATACTCCTGCAGCAGCAATATCGAGAGAAAGATTTTAAACAGTATTTTGAATTAATTTCATGTCTTCTCAGATTTTAAACAGTATTTTGAATTAATTTCATGTCTTCTCATGGTCGAACAAAATAACGAGTTATTAATGAAAAATCATGAATCTCGATCAACCGGAATGACACCATTCCCTAAAGTGAATACTGTGAATTTTAATAATAATTGTGGTCGATATCGTGACCGTACTAGAGGAAGGAATAATTATTATTTCCGTGGTGGTCGTTTTAATCATTCAAATTTCGAAACGACACCATTCCCTAAAGTGGATACTGTGAATTTTAATAATAATTGTGGTCGAGATCGTGACCGTGCTAGAGGAAGGAATAATTATTATTTATGTGGTGGTCGTTTTAATCATTCAAATTTCGAAAGAACCACATAAAATGATGATCACAAAGGAAAAGCTCCACAAGATAAGAGTTCAAAAAATGTTGAAAATAAATGCTTCTCATACGGAATGACTGGGCACTAGTCACATACCTGTCGTTCATCAAAACACTTAGTTGTCCTGCCTCCCTGAAGGACAAAGAAAAAAATGTGAAAGCAATTTTTGTATACTAGGATAATGATATATTTGACCCATCCCATATGTCAAATTTGGATGTGACGGACTTTTTTGAATCTTCTGAAGAGAAGATTGACACAGTTGATGAAACATCAAGTGTTTCTTTTGATTTTGAGAATATCTAGACATAATGTTATTGTTTTCTTTTACCCATCTTTATGTTTTATTAACTTTTGTATATTTTAAGTTTTATTTTTCTTATTATAATTTTTTTTAATGAAAAAATATGGATCATTTTCATATGTTGGGTGATTAAAAAATAAGCAAAAAAGATCAATGTTTGGCAGACAATGCAATTACACACATAATACTTACAAATAAAAAATACTTTTTCAAATTGACGATGCTGAAAGCAAAAATAAATACAATATTGGGTTCTACAAACTTGATAGAAGGTTTTGGAAAAGTAAATATTATTTTTCCTAAAGGAACAAAATTTATAATTAACAATGCATTGTTCTCTAGTCAATCAAAGAGAAATTTTCTAAGTTTAAAAATATACATTGCAATGGTAATCATATTGAGAGTGTAGTAAAAATAATGTGGAATATTTATATATCATGCCCATTGTCTCAAATGAAAAACGTATATTGGAAGAGTTGTCTGTTTTATCTTCTAGATTATATTAGACTCATATACGAGTAATTGAAACATATGCAACAATGAGCCTAAAGTTCATGAATCTAAACATATTTACAATTTGGCATGACCGATTAGGTCGATCTATAATGATGAGAAAAATTATTGAGAATTCAAATGGACATCCATTGAAAAGTTAGAAGATTCTTCAATCTAATGAATTATCACGTATTGCTTGCTCTCAAGGAAATTGATAATTAGACCATCACCAGCTAAAGTGGGGACTGAATCACCTGTATTTTTAGAACGAATTCATGGTGATATATGTGGACCTATTAACCCACCAAGTGGACCATTTAGATATTTGATGGTATTAATAGATGCATCCAGTAGATGGTCACACATATGCTTATTATCAAGTCGAAATCTCGCATTTGCAAGATTACTTGCTCAAATAATTAAGTTAAGAGCACAATTTCTTGATTATACAATTAAGACCATTTGTCTTGATAATACTGGTAAATTTACATCCCAAGCTTTTGATAATTATTGTATGTCAATTTGGATAAGAGTTGAACATCATGTAGCTCATGTTCATACACAAAATAGTTTAGCAGAATCATCTATAAAACATTTACAATTAATTGCAAGACCATTACTTATGAGGACCTAAGATTTCTTCATCTATATGAGGATATGCTATTTTGCATGTAGCGTCACTTGTACGTATTAGGCCAATAGCTTATTATAGTTACTCACCATTATAATTAGCTTATGGTAATGAGCCAAATATTTTCCATCTGAGAATTTTTTGTTGCGCAGTATATGAAAACAACTTGGTTGATGATGTAAATACCCATGAAGAAATCTTCGACATGACTAGTGAGGAAGGTGAAATACCTAAAGATAATAATGAGATTTCAATAAACTATGCCATGACAAAAAAAAGATGGAATCAAACTAATGTAATTATTGACAACATTTTTGCGTATAATGTTGCTCATGGTATTATATCTGAAAATGAGGATCCTGAACCAAAATCTGTTGAAAAATGTCGAAATAGAAAAGATTGGCTTCATTGGAAAAAAGCAATCGAGACATAATTAAACTCACTTTCAAAACTTCAGGTTTTTGGACCAATGATCCGAACACCAGAAGGTGTTAAACCTGTGAGATACAAATGGGTATTTGTGAGGAAAAGAAATGAAAATAATGAGGTCACAAGATGTAAGATTGTATCAACAGCAGCAGAAGCACAAGGATCATTTAAGCACTCAAATTCACTAATTTTGGCATAATATAAAGCATGTTTCTGCAAGAAAAATGGGTTTCAAGACATACCTCTTGTAGAACTTCTTCAAAGCTCATCTCCAGCTATTATCTTCTCCACCACCTCAAGATCTTTCCCACTATTCTCTTGGTGCTCTAAATTGAGTTACAAGCTTGAATAAAGGGATGAAGGAGAAAAGTTCACTGCAGCAACCTATGTTGAAGAACCTTTCTTCAAACCGAATTTTCTCTCAAAATTCTGTGGATTGCAGACTAGATTTTCACTCCAATCTTCTCATTAAATTGCAGATCAACATGCAAAGAGAAGAGCTGCATGAGTTGCAGCTCATGCTTAGAGAAGACAAGGCAAAATGGTTGTTTCATATGTGAGCTACTTCAAAGATAGATAATGGAAAAACTCATTTTTACCTTTTGTGTTTTAGTTTTATTTTCCTTTTTCAATTTTATCTAAAAATCAAATTTTGATTAAAAAAATCTATTTGATTTTAAAAATGAAAAATGAATTAATTTCAGAAATTAATTATTTAATAAAACTTAATTAATTTAATATCAAATATTAAATTATTTTTAACACATATCCATCTTTATATATTTAAATCATATTTAAATATATAAATTATCCTATTCCTTTTAATTCTAAAATTAAACATAATTATATCTCATATAACCACTAATTCCCTTAATTCTAATTTGAACGTTTCAAATAAACTTATCACGCTATTCTAGAGCTTGGCTAAACTCATTAGACTAGATTAATCTTCATTCGTTAACTAATGGGGCACTCCACTAAAACCCATAGTTGCACTCCCCTTACTGTAGATATATTATGTCCACAGATTTAACCATAATTAGCAAGTCGACCATTCATAGGTTGTTCGTAATAACTGTTGGGTCAAATATCTGTTTTACCTCGAGATTACGTCTTATTTCTCAAGTCCCTACTGATCCTCTAATGAACAACTGGTTTGTGATCCAATCACCAAACCAAACTCTCTCAGCCCAGTGAGAGGGTGGGGCCCCTTGTTCAAGACCTAGATTCAGTACTTGAAAGAACAACCTTTCTCCTACCCCTAAATCGGGTAGGCATGAACTTCTTCTTGCACCCTATGTCCCCAGCTATCTATCCAATCTTACCTCTGAATTGGGAATCTTATTGAGCCGGCGCTATTGAGCCAACCCTCAACTATGCAAATCTAAAGGCAATCCCGAATAAACAGGAGTTCATAGTTAGCTCAGGATTAAGATCGAGTTACCTAGGTCATCTAGGTGAAATAGTCAGTCTTAAACAGTAAACAACGTTATAAAGTAAGAGTGACTTTTTCTTGGTCCTGATCTTATGCAAACTCATTGCATAAGACGCCCCCACTCCTCATGTCATAACATGTACGAATTAGGATCACATTGTATGTAGCACTTTGCAACTCTTTGTAACAACTACAGAGTAGGCCGCATCCAATGGTGTTACCAGAATAAGGTACCCAACCTCATTCATGTACCATAGATCATTTTGACTATTTACTCGAACCCGATCCACTCTTATGTCTCCACATAAAGTTCAAGTAATCATACAATAGTCATGAGTCTTAGTTTATTGGATTTAGACTTTCATACAATTTATGAAATCAATAACAAGTATATTGATAACAAAAAATGTTTTATCATTTTACAAACTGCGAGTTTTTAGGACATAAAACCCAACACAAGATATAAAACAATACTAGTTGCACAATGTTTTTCACAAAGACCTGGTATTGATTTTGAGGAGACATATTCTCCGGTGGTGGATGCAATTACATTAAGATATTTAATTGGCTTAACTATATATACAAGTCTTCATATGCATCTTATGGATTTAGTCGCAGCATATTTATATGGATCTCTTGATAATGATATTTATATGAGAATCATAGAAGGATTTGAGGTATCTGAAACATATACGTCAAATTCCTGGAAATGGTATTCAATAAAATTACAGAGATCACTATATGGATTGAAACAATCAGGACGAATGTGGTACAATTGTCTAAGTGGATATTTATTGAAAGAAGGATATCAAAATAATCCAATATGTTTGTGTGTTTTTATAAAGAAATTACAATCAAGATTTGCTATTATAACTGTATATGTTGATGACTTGAATATAATTAGAACTCTTGAAGAGCTTTCAAAGATGTTAGAATATCTTAAGAAATAATTTGCGATGAAAGATCACGGAAAAACAAAATTTTGTCCTGGTTTGCAAATTGAGCATTTAGCAGATAGAATATTTACTCATTAGTCAACTTATACAGGAACAATTTTGAAAATAATTTATAGGGACAAAGCACATCCATTAAATATTCCAATGGAAGTTTGTTCATTGAATACAAAGAAAGATATATTTCGACCTCGAGAAGATAATAAAGAACTTTTTGGTCCTGAAGTACTATATCTTATGCAATTAGTGCACTTACGTATCTTACTAATAATACAATACCAGATATTGCATTTTCAGTAAATTTATTAGCTAGATATAATTCTTCTCTTACAAAAAGACATTGGAACGGAATTAAGTGTATACTCCGTTATCTCCGAGGAACAATCGATATGGGTTTGATTTATTCAAATAAATCAAATTTTGATCTAGTTGGTTATACGGATTCTAGATATTTATCTGATCCACATAAATCTAGATTTCAAACAGGTTATCTGTTCACATGTGGAGGAACTACTATATCATGGTGATCGGTGAAGTAGACTATAACAGCAACTTGCTCAAATCATGCTGAAATTCTTGCAATTCACGAGGCAAGTTGAGAATGTGTATGGCTAAGGTCAATTACTCAGTACATTCGTCAAACGTGTGGCTTGTCTTATAATAAAAATCTTCCAACAGCTTGCGTAACCCATATCAAATGAGGATATATTAAAGGAGATAGAACAAAACATATTTCACCGAAGCTTTTCTACACACGTGATTTTGAAGAAAATTGCGACATCACTGTACAACAAATTTGTTTGAAGGATAATCTGGCAGACTTATTTATAAAGGCATTACCAACCTCAACTTTTAAAAAATTGGTGCACAACATTGGAATGCGGCGACTCATAGATCTTAAGTGATGTTTTCATGAGGGGGAGTAAATATATTATATTCTTTTAGGAGTATATATTATATGAAATATGTACTCTTTTTTCTTCACTAGGACTTTTTCCCATTGGGTTTTTCCTAATAAAGTTTTAACGAGACATATTTCATATAAATATATGGGAATCTAAGGGGAAGTATTATGAATATGATAATAATAAATAGATGCTTATTGCTTAGTGTCCAAAAAGCCATGTGTCACCCTTTATGTTGTCCACGTGCCTTGTAATTATTCATGCTTGGTGGCCATGTTAATCCATATCCTACATGCCACTTTGCATAAATAGTGCCATTTGGTGGATCTTAAAATTATACACATAAATTTCCATACAAATTGGAGAAAATGGAGAAATCTGAGAATTTTCTCATTTCATATTTTATTATTTTGTTTTATTTTATTTATTTATGTATTATGTTTTATTTATTTTTAATATTTATTTATTTTAATATTATATTATATTTTATTACCATCTGTGTTCTCGTTGTGAAGATTCTGACTATTCTTAGCATGAGGAAGCTCATTATTATTTTTTATTCTTTTAACATAGGAATCTAATAGTTATTTATCTTAATTTTCAAAACTCAAAATGATACTTCTTTTTTAGATTTGATTTTAATATTTATTGACAAAAATAGAATTGGTTTGAAAGTATTGACAAAAATAGGGTTGTGAAATCGTGGATCGGTCCACGAGTATAAGTCAGAATCATATATCTGGTCCACGATTTCCTAACCACATGTCAAGCATGCTACATTGACTAGGATATCGTGGACCAGATCCACGATTTCCTTGATCCCAAATCCTACCCACCCTTTTCTATTAGTTTCTTCCTCCCTCTCAACTCTATTTCTTTCTTCTTTTCTCTCCCGACCCGACGCGCCAGCCATCTCCCGTCACCCGCCAGTTCGCCGCACTCTTCATTGTCCACCGTTTCCTTGCTGCCATCGATCCTAGGCATTTTTTTTCCAGTATATGCAATTATACTTTGAATAACCATAGATCTAGTAGTTTGTTCAAATGTATGGATGAAAATCTAGTGTTTTGAATTAGTTTTATTGAAAATTTGGAAGATCTAATGGCTGAAGTTTGTTTTGTGAAAGATTTATATTTTTTTTTTACCGTTAGATTGGATTTGAAATTGTATTCTTGAATATTTTTAGTTTTGACCGGAAAATTTGGATTTTTTTTTTTAAATTTATTGTTGTAATTTGGACTGATTTGTTTTTTTTATGTTGGATTGGACTATAGTTTGAAATTGACTTTGTTATTGTAATTGGTTTTTGTTTATATTATTGGACTTTGTTATCGTAATTTGATTTCTTTTTTGTTATTGGACTTTGTTATTGTAATTTGAAATTTTATTTTTGAATTGTTTAATTTTGTTTATATTTTATTTATCTTCAAATAAAAGAATTAATGAAATTACATTTTATCTTGAGACATTAAATCCATTAAATGCGTATAATATAAATGAAGAAAAAAAAAACAAGTAAAGAAGAAAATTGTTAATTAAAAACTAAAAAGAACAATCTAAATTGAAAACAATAAAAAAAAATAAAAATATGGAAATCGTGGACCCTGTCCACGAGTTTGATTTTCATTGACCAAGTCATACGTTGACATGGATGCCACGCAATAATCGTTTATCGGGTACATGATTTTGCTACCCTGGTTTTGTCAATACTTTTATCTTCTACTATACTTTTGTAATTTCCTTGTATGTACCCTATTTTTGTCATTACTTTAAAAACTACATTATTCTTTGATGGAATGTATAATCGTGGAATGGAAGCCAACAGAATCAATAAGCACTCTAATTACATTTAATTTGAGTTCTAAAAGCATGCAAAACATATTTTACATAAGAGAGTTTCAAGAACATCATACCTTTGTTGAATTCCTCCAAATCTAAGATGCTCTTCATGAAATCTCAGCTCCAAATCTACAATGAATCACCAAGAGATCTTCTCAACTATTCCCAGCCTTGAATTTGAGTGGTAGAACTCAAGATTGAAGTGAATTGTGAAGCGAAATGGAGTGGGTTTGAGAGAAGAAGAAAAAAATTTGCAGAAAATCATAATTTTTGGCAATTTTTTTTTTTTTTTAAAAAAAAATCTAAGTCAATTAGAGAGTTATATCCCTCATCTTCATGTAAGCACTAATGGGGACTGTAAGCACTAACGGGGACTGTAAGCACTAACGGGGACTGCAATTGACACTTCAATTGCAACAAATCAATAGCCTAAGTGTTTGGATTGAAAAGATGACAACTCATAATAAAAAATTGTGGAAAAATCCACTAACTCAATACAATCTTCCAATTTCCATTTTGATTTTAATTAATCCAAAAATTAATTAATTTTAAAAATAAAAATTCAACTTCTCAAATTGAATAAAAATAGAAATTAATTTGATTTTTAATTAATTAAATAATAATTTAATATTAAATATTAAATTAATCAAACACCTAATTCATACATGAATCCTATTCATGTAATTAATATTTAAATCAATATTTAAATATTATAAACTCTCCAATTTCGTTTAATTTTGATAAATTAAACGGTAATTATATCAAATATAATTATACAAACCCTAATTTGAAATTGAACAATTCAAATTCAAACCCTAATTTATAATTTGAACATTTCAAATCGAAACCCTAAATTCAATTTGAACACTTCAAATTGAAATCATTTCAAATTCACTCAATTTACTAATTCAAGGTGATCATGCTTTACGAGCTAGTAGAGGGCCCTTATGAACCTAGAGATCATGAGCTCCAACGATTTGAGATTAATTGGCTAAAATCTCTTTAGACGGAATTAATCAATATTCGTTAACTACCAAGCCACACCACTATAACTCGATAGTTGCACTATCCTCACGGTAGATATATTTGTGTCTACTTGATTGAACCATAATCAGTAAGTTGACCCTTCATAGGTTGCTCGTAATAACGACTGGGTCAAATGTTGTTTTACCCCCAAAATTATATCTTGCTTCTTAAGTTCCACTGATCGTCTAATGAACAATTGATTTGTGATCCAATCACTAAACCGAATCTTTCTTGGGTCAGTGAGAGGGTGTGGCCCCTTGTTCAATATCTGGACTTGACACTTAAGAGAACAACCTTCCTCCTATCCCTAAATCGGGTAGGCGTGAATTTCATCTTGCATCCTATGTTTCCAACTATCTACCCGGTCTTACCCCTAAAATGGGAGGCTTACTGAGTTGATGCTGTTGAGTCAACCTCCGAATAAACAGGAGTTCATAGTTAGCTCAGAATTAAGATCGAGTTACCTAGGTAATCTATGTGAAATAGTCAGTCCTAAATAGTAAACAGCGTTATAAAGTAAGAGTGACTTATTTCTTGGTCCAATCTTATGCAAACTCATTGCATAGGACACCCTCACTCCTCATGTCAATACATGAACGAATCAGGATCACTTTGTTTGTAGCAGCTTACGACAAATTATAACAACTACAAAGTGGGTCGTATTTGATAGTGTTTACCAGAATGAGACACTGAACCTTATTCGTATACTATAAACCATTTTGTCTATTTACTCGAACTCGATTCATTTTATGTCTCCACATATTCATATAATAGCCATGTATCTTAGATTATTGGATTTAGTATTTATAAGTGCAATTTACAAATTCAATAACAACTTTATTGAATAAATGTTGAATAACGTCTTTGTTGATAATAGAAAATATTTAACTTTGCAAACTACGAGTTTTAGGACATACAATCCAACATTCTTGAACTTAACCCTTCTTTTGAATTTAATATTCAATTTTTAAATAAATAATATTGAACTTTTGGAAAAACCTCAAATTTAACCAGAAACATTTTCGATTATATTAATTTGGATCATAAACTTTTATTTTCATCTAGTTAAATACTAAACTTAAACCAATGTAACGTTTTCTATTATTGATTAAAATTTTGCTTATTCATTTACTGATCTTAACCAAAAAAATCGTGTAATTTTTTTTTATAAATTCTTTAATTTTGATTAAATAGAGTTTTACAAAAAATAAGTTTGGTCATTATATAAATTAATCATCTAATTTTTTTTAAAAGCTCATAAAATTATATTATAAATTAGACGCTTAAAATTGCAACATTTTTCTTTTAAATTTTAAGATTAAAGCAACTATTTTGATTAAATTGGAAGTTTAGAGTTCGAATCGAGAAAAAACAGATTTGATTTTTTACCCAAACTTTCTTTTTATTTTTCCCGAGTATTACACCGGAATCTTTGCCTCGTTGGAAAGGTGAAGTAATGGATAATAAAAACATAATAAATTTGAACTCAAATTTATGTCAACGGTAATTTTTTCATTTTTTAAAAACTAGTTTAAAGTCAATTGTTTTTTCAGAAATTTGTGAAGATGAATTGTCATGACTATTGGTAATTTTGAATCAAAAGAATATGTTGGATGAGAATGTCACCAAATTTCCATATCAATAATAAGGGGATGATCATAGATTTATAGGGAAAAACAACTATCTTCAATGGGATGAGGTCTTTTGAATGAAATAAAAAAACAAAACCATGAGGATTATATTCAAAGTGGATAATATCATACTATCGTAGAGATATCTGGAGTTTCGTCGTCTTTAACAAATTAATACCAGAGCTATGTCTTATTGGAATCCTCAAGTATCAAACAAAGAAGTGGGAGCCTCGGAAGATATAGTCATGGCCAGAGTATCTATCAGTGACTGAGCCTTTTGATAGTCAGTGTGTTCAAATATAATTTGGCTGGATGATTACTCCCTGGTTGAGTTAGTACGAAGATCAGATAACTATTTGAAGGAAGGCTCGATGGTTCTTTGTTCGAGATGATGATTATTGAGTGGGAATGCAATCAAAGTCTCACATCGGTAATAAGGGAATGATCATGAGTTTACAAGGGAGGACAACTATCTCCAATGGGATGAGACATTTTTGGTGAAACCAAAAGTAAAACCATGAGGGAGTTATGCCCAACAGACAATATCATATTATGGTGGAGATATCTGGAGTTCCATCATCCTTAACAAAATAAATCTAATAGCTAAGGGAAAAAGAAAGTCTGAGTCAAAGTCAAGACTCAGCCTTTACAGCCGACATATCAACCTCATCCTTGGCCTTTGAGGCTGTGGAGTCCAATCATCATACTCCGGTAAAAAAAAAAAAAAAAAATCAAATTGTCTAATCAAATTATCATAATTTTACTCTGCAAGGAAACATGACAAGGTTTAGGTCAACCCCGTCTATAAATTACATTATTTATAACTCCATATGAAGTAACATAAATCTTACTCTCAAACTTTTTAACTTTCACTATTTCACTCTCTGACTCAAGTATCAGAGTGTCTGTGACAAACATCATACTTGTGTATAGATTTTCTTTTTAGTAGGTTAGGTTATTTTCTCTTTCAAATAAATTTATTATTGGTGTCACGTGAAATTCAAGTAAGTTTCTCTTATCCATATTCTGGCATCAACACTATAAATATAATAATTTCAAAATCATTTAAGTGTGTACCTTTGAACAAATAACATTTTTTGAGAAATAAATTTTTTATTCAAAAAATATTTATCTTCGAAACTCATAAAGATAATATTTTCAAGCCAAACTTCATTCTAAAATGAAATAATATTAAACATTATCCCTCTGATTATTACATTGAAGAAATCTCTGTCTTCTCTAAAAGGTGAAAAAGATATGGATATGGACCAAAGTTACCACATTCTTATGAAGAAAATGGAAACTTATCTTCAAAACTCAAAAAAGATAATTTTCCTTTTTTGAAATCAAATCTGATTTAAGTAAGAGGAAATACATTGTTAAGAATCTGGTCTTCTCTAAAAGAGTGAAAAAAATATATTAAACTCTTAATTAAACTCATTTTTGTTGGATATTATATTTTAGGAATCCTGTCTTCTTCAAAGGGGGTGAAAAGTACTTTCTTTAAAATTGGAAAAAATAAATTGAAAACTGTTCTGCAGTTTGACCAAACCACTTTTGTTTTTATTTCTTTTCCTTTAAAGATTATTCTCTCTCTTAATAAATTTTTGTTGTTTTTCCCTTTTTTTTCTTTTTCATGAAGAAATTTCTGTCATTCAATCAATATGTATCACGAGACAAACTACTTGAGTTATTTAGATGGGGTGGTTTTGAAAGTTAATCGGAGAAAAGTGGTGATTTCTAACTTATTTAGAAAAAATGAGTAGTTTTTTTGTCCCCATCCGAATACGTCTTTTGAAGAGATGCATTCTGGAATATTTTATTATTTTTTTAGCCCTGTACACTGCATTAAAAAAAATTAAACCGATCATTCGAGAATATTTTATTGTTTTTCCCCTGTATGCCACATTAATGCATCTGTTGAACACAACCGTTTAGTAAATTACTATGCGATCGTTTAGTAAATTATACACGATCGCTTATTAATTTATACACGATCGCCTAGTAATTTATACATGATCGCTTAGTAATTTTAGCACAGATTTATCTAAACAATCACTTTGTTATTTATTTGCTTAGTTAAATTTACAACACCAATTGTATTCTACAAATTTAGCACAAATTTATCTAAACGATCGCGTAACAGTTAAGTAAACAATCGCTTAGTATTATGTAAACGATTGCTTAACAAAACCTAAGCGATCGCTTAGTATTAGCTAAATGATCGCTTTATAAATGAAGGTTTCGATGAAGGAGAAGATGAAATCGGTAAAGGAGGATGAAATCTATGAAGGAGAAGATGAAATCGGTAAAGGAAGAGAAATTTGTGAAATGAGAAGATGAAAACGGTAGAATGAAGGTAAAATGTGGGATTTTTTATGCTAAAACGGGGAGAAAATGCCAAATGTTGAACAGATGCATTCTGATTGATTTAATTTTTTTTTTAAATGCGGCGTACAGGGCTAATACTAAGCGATCGTTTAGATTTTGTTAAGCGATCGTTTAGAGAATACTAAGCGATCGTTTAGCTAATTGCTCCGCGATCGTTTCGATATCCATTATGCGATTGTTTAGATAATATTAAGCGATCGTTTAGCTATTACTAAGCGATCGTTTAGCTAACTGTTAACGATCGTTTAGATATCCATTACGCGATTATGTACTAATTTATAAAGCGATCACTTAGGTTTTATTATTCGATCGCTTAGATAATACTAAGCGATCGTTTAGATTTTGTTAAGCGATCATTTAGATAATACTAAGCGAGCGTTTAGATATCCATTACGCGATCGTGTACTAATTTATAAAGCGATCATTTGGCTAATACTAAGCGATCACTTAGGTTTTGTTAAACGGTCATTTAGATAATACTAAGTGATCGTTTACCTAATTGTTACGCGATCGTTTAATTTTTGTTTAGATAAATTTGTGCTAAATTTGTAGAATACAATTGGTGTTGTACATTTAACTAAGCAAATAAATAACTAAGCGATCATTTAGATAAATTTGTGCTAAAATTACTAAGCGATTGTGTATAAATTACTAAGCGAACGTGTATAATTTACTAAGTAATCGTGTATAATTTACTAAGCGATCGGGAATAAATTACTAAGCGATCGTGGATAATTTACTAAGCGATTGTGTATAAATTACTAAGTGATCGTGTATAATTTACTGAATGATCGAATAGTAATTTACTAAACGATCGTCACATTAATGCGGCGTACGGGGAAAAAATAATAAAATATTTTCGAATGACCGATTTAATTTTTTTTTAAATGCGACGTACGGGGCTAAAAAAATAATAAAATATTCCAGAATGTGTCTCTTCAAGAGGCGCATTTGGATGGGGACAAAAAAACTACCCCTTTTCCTGAATAAGTTGGAAACCACCCATTTTCCCCAATTAACTTTCAAAACCACCCCCTATCTAAATAACCCCAAACTATCTATACGTTTTTAGGAATAATTTTAATTTTAATTTTATTTTTGTCTCTGAATTTTGAATCTTGTATTTTTTAAAAAAACTTTAAAAACGCCTATTATAGTCCCTAAACTTTTAAAATGTACTTACTTTGATCCGACTTGTATTTTTTGAAGATTAGGTTACTAAATAAGTTAGTCATGCTAAAAAATATAGGGTTTCAACTTTAAATTAGATGGTAAAAAATTGTCTATAGGAGATCTCAAAAATCATTTTGCGTTCAAGATTTTGGCCGTTTACTAGTTTGACATGTTAGTTGTTAATATTCACTACTACAGAAATTGGATTACGTGGCGTTTTTCTAATGTCAAGTAAAGGGTATACCTGACACTTATAAAAGTGTCGAGTATTCGATTGTCAAGTATAATATGATAACTTAATTCTGAAAAAAAAATTCAAGACAAATGTTTCTTGATATAATTTTCGATTCAAGAAAGATAATACACTTGGTATTGGTGGTATGTCAAGTTTATTCATTCTTGACGTTTTTTATTTGTCAAGTGTATGTTTTTTTTTTCCAAATTAAATGCCTCAATTGATATTCTTTCTCTCTCTCTCTTTTGCCTTGTATTCTAACAAAACAATTACATCAACTAAATAAACATTATACATTTAAGATCTATCAAGTCAATAGATTCACTAAAAATTTCATATGTTCAAATTACGACAATATTTCTCTTTCACATTTACATGCACAAAATAAAATCTCAACTATTTCTTTTATATACAAAAATCAACTTCCAACAAACACAAAAGTGACAAATTGTTTAATAAGTAATCTTTCAACAAAGCACGTTTTTTAATATATACATTGAGTTTTGAAGTCTAAAGATCGAGAACTAAGTGTCAAACAAGCCATGTTTAAGCAAGTCAACCGACAAAATAGAATAAATAGCAATAACATCAAATTTCAAAATATTGAAATAAGTTTTAAGATACAACAATGATAAAAAGTCATGCACAAGAAAAAATGTACATGATTGGCTTACTTTATGCAATGGAAAAATATCATATTCGAAAATTAAAAAATATCTGCAACTTAAAGTTAGGACTTATTGAGATTTCATTCATTCTCTTTTGACCATCCTCAAGAAGAACAATTATCTTTCGTTGTAAAAGGAAGGAAGATGAGAGAGAATTGAGAAAATATAATAAAGAGAAAGAAGATTATCAACAAATCAACCATATGCTAAAATTTGAATAGAAGAATGCAGATAACTTTCCCTCAACTTTCACAACTTTCAAGCGAAAGCGACTTGACAATCGCAACCCCTCTATAAAGGCAATCAAAGTGCACCTTTGATAGAAAATTAATACAGGAATCAATGAGTATAAGAGAAATTGGAAGCCCAATCTTATCTATAAGCAATAAAAACATTTCTATGCATGCAACACTCATTCCCACAACTAAGTAGTATTACAACAAGTCTAAGTTCAACATAATATGAAATGTGTTAATCTTGCTAAAACTTAATCAAATACATAGAAATTTTACCAAATCATACTAACAAATGAGTTTCTAAGAGTTGAGAATAGAATTCAAACACTTAAAATCAAATCAACTAAACTATGAAATCCAATGTCGTACTCTAAAAGCATTTTTCAAAACTAAGTGGCTAGCAATCTTTCATAGTAAAAACCGTTAGAAATAGAATTTTTTAAATCAAATTTTATTAAAATTTCGACAAAGTTTCCCCCAAAAATTTGATAGGCCACATCTGAAAAAGGAAAATACACTCTTAAAATATTTATTTAAAATCAACAACCAAGTGTGTCTTACCACACACTCTTCAACAAAATACAGATCACCAGATTAGAAACACATCATTAGAATCAAAAAAGAGAAAACATGCAAGCTTGTAATTACAAATAATTTGAATCTAAGGCTAGCCACTCTAGTTACAAATTTTAAAAAAATATGATAGCAAAATTACAAATGCAGAAATTACAAATTAAAAAAAACAAGCTTCTCCTGCTAAAGTTTAGAATTATAACCTACAATCATAAATCCAAATTTAAGTCAAACCCCTAGGACCTAATTTCATTCACCAAAATAACCAATTAACTCCAAATAGATTACCCAAGGTATGGCTTGATTCGAATGTCACTTCAAAACTACAACTAAGTAATCCAACCTATGAAAAGTTCAATAATAATGGTTACAAACCCAAATTCCAGCAATTATGTAACAATTCCGAAAGAGTTTCAAGACCTCAATACCTATCCAAATATCCAAACATCATTAACTTTGATGGACAGTGACTCCAATCCCTTGAAATCTTTGAATTGAACATAAAAAAAAATTGAAAATAACTCAATTATTGTACCAATACTTCAATGGATAACAAAGAACTATTAATACTAACCTCAAAACTTATCAAAAACTTGCCAAGATCGGTTTCAAACCTATTGGACAACAACTCAACTCCTTCCCACACTTTAATCTAACACAAAAAAAAGTGACAGGTATTACTAAGTCAATGTCAAAACTTATTGAATGTTCAAAAATCTTCAAACAAAACCACCAACATCAACCAAAATATTGTGGCCAACAATGGAATAAACCCAATATCCAACAACAAACAAGATATACCTCATATACTTATCAAAAATCTTACTGAAATCGATATCAACCTATTGGACAACACATTAATGTTCTCCAAATCTTGAATCTAAAGCTGAATCACAAAGAACATCAATCAATTTGGGTAAAAAATGTATGGGTGTTTAAAAAATTCCAAGAAACCCACTAAAGTAATCAAAACTCACAAAACTTACCAAAACCTTACCCAAAAATACAAGATTCTAGTGACATGGAGTGCAGATCTGGCGAGATAGAGTGAAGTCTGTGCTTGAACAGATTTGTGACAAAGCTGGACCTCGACGACGACGTGGATGACCTCGACGATGACAAGTTGATCTCGCTGGATCGACTTGATTGGAGTCGAAACTAGCAGCAAACGATTGTAGATTTGGCAGCAAAACCCGAGAAGGAGAGGGACTGCAATATCGCTGCACGTAAGCAGCTGACAGTGACGAGATCTCTCAGATCGAGCTAAGAAGGGAAGTCGATTGGATGACAGCGATAAGAGAGAGACGACTGACGAAGCTACTTTGCACGAGGGAAAAGAGAAATTGGATAAGGGAAGGAGAGATCGAGTGTGAGAGAGAAATTAGGAAGGGAATTTTGGAGGCAGACATTTAAAAGAAATCTTAGGGTTGCTCTAGGGCATTTAACCCTTTATTTTTACGGTTGCTCTACAGAATTTAACCCTTTTACTTCTTTAAAATAATAAGTTAATTATTCTTGATATATTATTTGTGTCAAGTAAGAGCTTATTATACTTGACACGAAAAAGTGTCAAGTTATGGTTCGCATGAAAATATCTGAAACATTCTGTCAATCTCCGCCTTTTTAACCCTTTTACTTGACATTTTCTTTTCTAACAGGCCATTACTTGATGTTTTTTTTCCAAAGAGACGTCAAGTAATTAATAACTACAAGTGTCAAGTAATGTAGATTTTGTAGTAGTGATTTTACTCCACTTTCATTTGGCTTAACTCATGCTAGATGCAATTTCATTCTTAAACAGATTCCATCTTTAAAGAATTAACATAATCTTAAAAATAAGAATCATAAATACTTTTTAAAAGTTCAAGATTAAAACGGATATTTTTGAAAGTTTAGAGACCAAAATAGAATAAGATTCAAAGTTCAGGAACCAAAATAAAATTTAAACAAAAAATTTTGCATACTACTTTTGTTGATTGTTTATCATACTAAAAAAGATATTAAAAACAGTGTGGTATGTGATTGGACCGAAATAAAATAATACATTATTTATTGACATTTTAATTTTTGTGTTTTAATCATTAGATTAATTTGAGAAACCATCATTGTGTTACAGACATACATATGTACATTTCTTTTCTTTTCTTTTAATAATGAGCCTTTCGAAGTGTGGAAAGGGATATGTTTTTTTCTTGGATATGAAACACTCTCTTAAATGACTGAAATAGAACTTGGAGACAAATCTCTTTCTTATAGCCAATCTTTGAGACTAATTCGACATCAAGCTCAAAGTCGGGATGATTTATATAAAAGACATCAAGACTTTCCTGATTGATTCAAATCTCATGTAGGATGATATTAAAAGGCAAGTAACAATTACATTGAATTAATGTGAGTGACATTAGTTTTTAAGGTCTAGTATATTATATTGAATAAACAAGTTCTTTCATTGCGTGAAAATGGAAATGTATTTGATGATATATTTTCACTAGCAATGGGGCCGACTTTAAAGGTGCGCTTATACAGTAGATGTATTGCTAATGGAGTGCACTATCATAGTACACAAAATAGTAGGATTGTCGTGCCTTCAGAAAGTGAAGGTGGATGTGATCTCCATAATTTCTATGGTGTTATCAATGAAGTCTTGGACTTTCAGTATGCCAAGAGAAGGCATATAATTATGTTTAAGCGTGCATGGTTCAACACATACCCTAAAAAGTCCAGTAGAGTACACATGGATTTGGAGTAAAGGTTGGCTCAATAGTGCCGACTCAATAAGCACCTAGAGATTTGGAATAAAAAGGGCCTTCTAAAAAAATGCTAGCGTGCGCGCGCACACACACATATAATCTACAGAATTAACATAACCTTCACTAACGTGTGTATGTGCATGGATAGAGGTGAAAAGAGCTACCTTCATCGTGTCTAGTCAGGGCCCGCGAGAAAGGAGCGATAGGTTCCCTACGTGTAAGTGTAAAAGCTAACCCTCTAGGTAAAAGAAATGCCAATTACATTTTGTGTGCGTGAGTTTAAAAAGGCACCATTGCATTAGAATTTCCTCTCTCCAATGCAAGTTAGGTATATCCTAGATCGATAACGGGGCGAGTGTAGAGCGAAGAGGAATTGAGAGTTGGATGTCTTCTTTCTATTAGTTTAGGCCTTGAAGTAAACTAAAACCAGGTAGTCTTTTCTTTTATGATTTTGCAAGAAAAATACTTTTTCTTTTCAAAATAAGCTTCAACCTTTTGTTAGCAAAACTTAATTTCTAAATGCTTGCTTATATCCTTACTTCCTTGATTATTGAGAAAAGAGATGAGAATCAATTCATTGTGTAAGATAGTTGAATGTATAGATCATGTGAATGTGAGGATGAAAATGTGCCAACTTGTATAACCAATTTTGAATAAATGAATAAAACTTTGAATAAACAATAAACAATCCATATTTGCTCGAATGTGTGCATACTTCTATTTTTGACTTGTTCGGGATGACCAAGATCTAAGTTAGGGTATTTTGATAGGTCTTGTAAAGAGCTATCTTATTAGTACTAATTCCCTCAATTATTCTTCAATTATTTACTTAAAATGTCTATTTTGATAGGTAAATTCCAATCCCAACACAAACGAAGTTATTTCGAATGATTTGGAGCTAATTCGAGCCAAATGACACCAAAGAATCACTTAAGAAGAAGATCCAAGACAAATTACACTTTTCCCCTCAAGAGGAACAATTCAATACACTTTAGGAATACTCGGAGTGTCGCAACACTCCTCACAACACTAAGCTTGATGTTAGCTCAACGTTTGAAGACAGAATGCACCCATTTACTACAAAACAAGGCAGCGTCGCAACACTTCACCCAGAGTTGCAATGCTCTGGAGATTGACAGAATTATCTACGCGCTCCTTGCGCAACCGAGCATCAGCGCAATGTCAAGATGCTAGCCCAATGCTTCTTGGATTTTTTATGATTTAGCGTTGCAACGCTACACCTGCAGATATAAATTCAGTTGTTTCATTTTCAGAAAGAGGAACGAGAGAAAATTCATTTTTTTAGAGAGAGGTTAGATCGAAATTAGAGAGAAAAATACTCAATTTTATGTTTATATGAGAGATTTCTTACAACTTTTACAATTCCCTAGTGAATTTCTTAATGGAATTCATCATCCTTTCAAGGATTCCTTCAAGACTTCTCGTCTCTATAATTTTATTTCTTGGGAATTCTTAATTCTAGGTTTAATTCTTGAGTTCTTTTTGTGTATTTTCTTGAATTGTCTTCATTTTTGAATGTTCTGAGGCTGAATTTGAATAGAAATTAATGGAGGATAATTGACGCTTTGTTTTCATTGAATTCTTGTATGTAATTCTTGCTTGACACTATTGCATAATGGTGAGATAGATTACAAAATTAAGTTTTCTTGTGTCAATTAGGACTTTTTCCGGATTTAACTCTTGAAATTCTTAATTAGAACATCCATTCAATCATTCTTGAAACTTACTCTATTGTGTTTCTTGAATGTCATAATCATGATATCCCATGTCTTAAAAGCAATCTAAGGAAAAAAAAAAGATAAATGCTATATGAAAGTGTTTTTGACTTAGATTAGGGCTTATTGATGTGATTCATGTTAATTAACTATATAGGTCTTTAAGGGTTTTTCCTTATTTGATTATGAGATGTTGAGTTTTCAAGAAATGGTTCAAGAACAATGATAAGATTAAACCTAGTAACAAGAATTCCCAAGAATTCAAAGGTTATTAAACATTTTGATAATAAAGGTTCCCTTGGCCAATTAATAGAGGTTCCCTTGGTATCGCCGATACGTAGCGAAGCAGGTGTATTAGTAGTAGGATAGGCGAACAGTCGGAAATAGCTTTAAGGTCCGTAAGGAGCAGGGGTACTTCACTGGGCTTTTAGGGAAATAGGGTGAATAGTCCGAGAGTTAAGCATACTAATCTCACATATGAAATTTCATTTATTTAAAAACATAGGACATGCGTCATAGAAATCATGGTTTTAAAACAACATGTTGAATTGATTACACGTTGGAAATCATACGCAAAACTGATCATTAGAAAACGTTGATCAAAACTTGTCACTCACTGTCTTAAGCTATTTATCCAAGGGTTTGTAAGCCTCTCTTATTTGCATCTGCCCTGAAATAAGAAAAGGTCCCTTGGTCAGTATAATTAGCTCCCTTTTGAGCTTAACGCATAAACTTAACTTCATCGCATACTAGTAATTTCATCGCATCGTGACTAAGTTCATCGCATCTTAACCCATCTTAATGCATCAACTACACTTAGTGATTTTACATTATAACTTGGCTGGAAAATGGCAACTTTCTCTCATGGTGCTTGGGTAGGCACTAGAACACCCCTCTTAGCTTATGCGATGAGCATCCATTATGTGATGCACTCAATACGCCTCGATTGTGAATACTTTGTTAATGCTTACACGCATTAACGTATATCATGAGCTGGTCAACTACTTGCTTATTCTTCTATACAGCTGCCTGCTTATTCATCCACAATATCATTTTAGATTTCAATCTTCCAGATTCCATAGTTTTAATTCCATCCATTAACTAATTAGATTTCTTTTAATGAATTTTCTCATAAACATCTTAACTCTCTTACTTGAGAATTTAAGCACCAAATTCCTTTGGATTGGTTGAAATCCTCAACTCTCTTAAACTTTTCTGAGAGTTCTTTAACACCTTCTAAGCTTTAGATGGCAGCTATACTTTCTTTTAGGCGTAGGAAAATTTTGGCAAAACATTTCCCTTCTTTTTAACTTCTATAAATATGTGGGCTTACATGAAGCAGCTAACTTAAATAAATGTCATCTGGCATCCTAATCCTCAATTAACGTTCCTAACACTACCATTTAGCCCACTCACTGGTTGATTGAGCTGAATTCTCTAACTTAACTCCATCACATGGATTTATGACCACCAAAATTCTTTCTAGGTCATCACATACTTCCATTCTCATCACATCCTTTGAACGAAATCTTTGTCGCGTTGATCCATGGCCGACTCACTGGCTATTTTGAGCCTCTTGACTGGTACTTACTTTGTGATCTTCCTAAATCAAATGTTGGGTTTTATGTCCTAAAACTCGTAGATAGTAAATGTTATTAATTGACCGTCATCAATAAACAATTATGGATTCAATTAATGTTATTGCTTGTGTTATTGTCTATTTTGTCTTAATTAGCCTAAATCCAATAAACTAACATCCAAGGTTGTCTTAGGAGTCTTGAACTGTATGTGGAGACATACATGGATCAATGTTTAAAATACAGCCTAAAGGGTCTATAGTATAGGGATAAGGCTGGATACCTTATCCTGGTAATACCATGGATATGACCCACTTTGTATTTGATACAAATGTGATGATTCAACACGTTCGTGCAGGTGAAATGTGAGTGAAGGTATTCTATGCAATGAGTTTGCATGAGACTGGACAGTGAAATAGTAATGATCCAATGTGTTCTTGTCCATAGCCACATATTATAACTCTGAGATATGGAAAATGAATGTCAATAATGCTTTTCTGAATGGCAATCTTAAGGAGAATATCTTTATGTCTCAGCCTGAGGGGTTCATAGCCCAAGGTCAAGAGCAAAAAGTTTGCAAGCCGTATCGATCCATTTATGGGTTGAAACAGGCATCCAGATCTTGGAACATTAGATTTGCTACAACGATCAAATCTTTTGGTTTTGATCAAAACGTTGATGAATCTTGTATCTACAAAAAAAATCATTAACGATAAAGTAGCTTTTCTAATACTTTATATGGACGATATCCTACTCATTGGAAATGATGTAGGGTACCTTATTGACATTAAGGAATGGTTGGCAGCACAATTCCAAAAGAAAGATTTGGGAAAGATGCAATATGTACTTGGGATTCAAATAATCAGGGATCGCAAGAACAAATCGCTAGCTCTGTCTCAAGCAACTTATATCGACAAAATGTTGATTCGATATTCAATGCAGAACTCTAAGAAGAACTTGTTACCTTTTAGGCATAGGGTTCACTTGTCTAAGGAATAGTGTCCTAAGACACCTCAAGAAGTTTAGGATATGAGACATATTCCCTATGCCTTAGTTGTGGGCAGCTTAATGTATGTTATCCTCTATACTAGACCAGACATTTGTTATGCAGTGGGAATTGTCAATAGGTACCAGTTCAATCTAGGGTTAGACCATTGGACAGTGGATAAGAACATCCACAAGTATCTTAGGAGAACAAGGGACTACAAGCTGGTGTATGGAGCGAAGGATTTGATCCTTACAAGATACGCAGACTATGATTTCCAAATTGACAAGGATTCTAGGAAATCCACATCAAGATCAGTGTTTATCCTGAATGGGGGAGTTGTAGTATGGTGTAGTATCAAGAAAGGATGCATTGTAGAGACATACAGGTGGATCATGTCTTAAGTGAAAACCAAAATGATCTGTAGTATATAGATATAGGAGAGAAATCTTATCCTAGTAACACAACGGATGCGGCCGCTTTGTAGAATAGTTACAAGTGTTGTGACTTGCTACAGATGGTCTGATCCTGATCATTCATGTGGAGACATGTGAGAGGGGGCGTCCTAACAAAGGAGTTGGTATAAGACCGGAACACGAAGTGTTATAGTCTCGTTATATAACGTCGTTCATGACAGAGACTTCACTTCACTAGGATGACCATAGGTAACATGACGGTCATTTGATTTGCATGGGTGTGAGTGGCTAGATCGCCGACTCAAACCTACCACTTTGGGGATTTGTCTGATTTAGAAGTTGGGAACTCACCTACACAAGATGGAATTCACTCCTTCCTCGGAGTAGGGTTAAGTAGATAGATTGCTCCCTTAAGGGCTGGATTTCAGGACTTGAACGATGTGGCACCACACTCCTTCTCATGGCCCGAGAGGTGTCCACACATAGTAGAACTATGTTGTATTGTTCATTAGAGGAATCAGTGGTACTTAAGGAGTTAGATGTAACTATAGGGGAAAAACGGTAAATTGGCCCAACTGTACTTACGAGCATCTGTGAATGGTTATTATACTGTTGATTGGTTATATCCGATGGACACAGAAATATATCTGTAGTGAGAAGAGTTCAACTGTTGGTCTTTAGTGGAATGCCTGGCAGTTAACGGATGGTGGATCTCGTAGCTGAAGAATTTAGTAAGTTATTTATGTATCGTTGGAGCTTCGAGCCATAGGTCCATAAGGTCCCCTTGGTAGCTCAATGGATTCAAGTTTTTGAATCAGTTTGAAGTGTTCAAATTGACAATAGGGAGTTTGATTATATATGATATAATTAAACGAGTCAATTATATATGATATACTTGACATATTGTATGAGATACATTAATTAGAAGAAAATGATATAAATATGATTTATATCTAGTGGAGGAGAAAAGGACAATGGTTCATATGTTGCATACGATGTAATATTAAACCATAGATTATAAATATAATATGATTATATTTATTTTTTAATTTAACAATTATGGGATAATTGTGGCGATTTTTTCTCCATAACCGAATGAGATAGTGGGAGGTTGCATTCAGTTTTCATAACTGAACGATAAAATGAAAATGGTTTTCATTTTGCAAAAGATGAGACATTTGCTCACCGATTGTGTATATTGCCTATCGCCTAGCAAACTGAGAGCATAAAGACAACTCTAAGTTTACTAAACGATCATGTACACGCGTGCATTTCCTAAACGATCGCATAGAATTATCTAAACGATCGTCTAACTTTTTCTAAGCGATGACGTGTCTGAGTGTTTTACTAAACGATCATCTATATGATCAAGCCCCTTTTACTACACGATCGTGTACCTTTACCTAAACGATCAAGCATCCGTCTATACAATAGACACCCAACATCTCCCACTTGTTTGGTCGTGGTAAACCATCGTTCTTTCCTCATTCTCTCTACCACAATAGAGCTCACACCTCTTGGATTCTCACTCCGAGAATATTGAGGGTTTCAAGTGGTGGTGTCTTCCCTGCTGCCTTGTTCGTGAGAAGTTTATTTGTGGGTAAACGACGCCGTGATTTGGTCGGCGATAGCTTAGATGATCTCAGCGAGAGCGGGTGGTGCAGTCCATTAACGAGAGCGAGATTTTTGTGAAGAAGAGTTCTTTAACTGGTATGTATCTTATTCTCTTTGTTGTTTAAAGTTCAAAGCATGCCACAATTTATTGTTAAATGCATCACTAGTCTGTTTGATTGTGAATACGGTAATTCTGTCACAATGAGTTTGGAACGATCTTGCTTCCACTCAGAGGTACTCTTTGATAAGATTTTATTCAATTGGTATTAGAGCCAGGTTCTGATATTCCATATTCATTGATGCAAAGAATAGCATTTACTTTCTCGGTGGGTAAAGCATGTCTACATTTTGTTTAAGCGTTAAACATGTGTTTGTGGATGTGGATTAATGGAGTTTTCTGGGATAAAGCCTCTGGTTGTTTAAATTCTTTTACATTCGAAGTTAATTGTAAAAGCCCTTGTGTTTTTGGGCATATTAACATGCTATCGAGTCTGTAAATTCAAAGTGTTTGAGTCTCTGTGAGTCGTTTGTGATGAAGCTTCATGGCAAGGAGTTGCTGTTTTTCGAGGATGAAGACGACCAAGAGTTGGTCGGGTTGTAAACGATGGGGTAAACGATCATTGATTATCGGATACTCGGGAGCATGTTGACATGCGCGTACTAGACGATCGTCTAGCTCAGCAACCTTCATCGCTTAGTTCCTGACTACACGATCGTAGAATAAAAGGTTTACATAAGCGCTTGTTATGTGATCGTCTAGACGATCGTGCTTCACAGCAACGTCGTCGTCTAAACAATCATTTAGACTCGCGGGTTAATGTCTTGTGTGCTAAACGATCGAGTGCCTCATGCTTCATCGCATAGTAATTGGTATTTGATCGTGTATACCTGGTCGCGTTTACTAAACAATGGGGAGCTTCGCCCAGGCGGTTCAAGACCTGGTTCGCCTGTGAACCGGTTTGCTCAGTGAAAAATGTAATAGATAGAATTTTTATTTCTAGTTTTGAGGCAGTTCATCCCGGTCCATTAATCTTTGTGAATGTACATAGGATGTATGTTTATTTGTATGTCATATGGTATGCCATATAGAAGAAATCCCACCTTAGGTTATGCATTGGTCATGCATCATCTCTTTATTGTAAAGGTTATGATTTCGAGAAGCGTGATTTAAATTACATAAGAGCATGATCATGCATCATAAGCATAGTCATGCACCATCTTTATATTATAAGTGTTATAGTATAAGGGTATATGGAAGCATGTTTGCTTAGTTCATTACTTGTATATAAAAGTTATGTATAGTAATGAATGAACATTTCATGAAGCATGACACATAGGTTAAATTTATAAGTGTTATAAATACCTAGTTGTGTGGCAATTTGTATGGTTTTAGTTGTGTCTTTTATAAAAGCTTTAAGGAAATTAGAACTAAAATCTATAAGAAAGACATGCATGCGAACTTAGGCTTGAATCATGGTTTTAAAAATATTTTAAAACTTAGTGGAGATAGACCTAAGATCACGGTTCTAATAAGATTAGCAACCTAGGCTTTAATCTTTTAATTAGTTTAATATGATTAAATTGACTAAAAGGTTAAAATATAGCAAATCTATCTATAAGGGACCTTTTGTCTAAGGCGGGTTTTGTCTAAGCTGAGGTATTTAAGGTGACGGAAACAAAACACCCCTACCTGGGAACCTACCTAGAAAGGTGAATTAGATAGATTTAATGCATGCAGGCAAATTTAAGGACGGTCCATTAAAGAGTTTAATGTGACTACTTGAACTTGTTTAATTTAAAAGACAAAAGTTGTTTTTGGGCAAATTAAACTGACTTAGATTAAAATCAGTAGTCGAATGGTCTAAGTTAATGAACCCCTAGGTAGAACATTCCTTGGGAGGTACCTGGGGTATCTGATACTTCATTTAAACCTCTTTGCATTTCTCCTTTTATTGTCCACACCGTGAGAACTATCCCCGTGGCACCCTGGGAGTGTCCCCCTAAAGGATGGTGTTTGGATAGATCAATATCAAGGTGGATGGAAAGAATTTTCATTGTAAGTATTTGCGGGACGTGCAACAGCATATCCCACGGTCTCTGTCGTTAGGTTGGATAAAGTTTCTGTGCATCGCCTCGAGGCACCCTGGGAGTGTCTCCCTATAGGATGGCAGTTTTGCATGTTTCTTTATTTGATCTCTTGTATAGGATAAGGTCATTTAGTCTCTTGTCCTAATTTGCTTTTTTCCTACGATGGGCGCATTAGGGCGGGACTTTAGGGCCGAAAACGAGGGGTTACACTTACGCGAAATTGTTAAGGGTTCATGAGTCGCCAACACATGATCCAGAGTTCATAAACCCTCGTCCCTTGGTCATTAAATCTCCAGGCCCCCCAAGCCCGCTAGCGCAGCCCTTTTCCCCTTTTCATGAACCTCTTACCAACCTTCCTCTTGTCCCCAACTCTCCGATTCAACCAACAGCCACACTTTCACCAACAATTCCACCACCACATCCATCCAACCCACCGCCGTAAGTTGATGACCCACATGATTTGGGTGAAGGCACATCTGCCCGACCCCAAAACGGTGCTGGCGAGACTTCACAGGTACAACCATCCTCCACCTCCTTAGCTGTTGAGCTAGCTGAAATGAGAACCCTCTTCGCCCAACAACAAGAACTTGTCTCTCAGCAGCATCACTTCTTCAACCATTGATTTGAGGTAGCAATGGAGCGCATTNCCAACAACAAGAACTTGTCTCTCAGCAGCATCACTTCTTCAACCATTGATTTGAGGTAGCAATGGAGCGCATTAATGAGATTCAACGCAGTGCTGCAACCTCAAGGGAAGCACTCATCAATATCAAGCGCAGTATGCACAGGATCTTCCAACACCAATGCCAGATAGCGGAGCGCAATCAAGAATACTTCAACTTTCTTACCGCTTATCTGCATGGTCCGATGGTGCCCTCTGCATCTAAGGCAGCATTTAATGTTTGACGATGGCTCTGCTGCACCGCCTCAATATCCTCCACCAGATCCCCCTGCTCCTCAACCTTAGTTGTTATTCTTTCTTCCATTTTAAGTTTTAATGTTGCCATTCTTTAATTGTATTCAATTCTTTTATTATTTTGTAACTTAACCAAATTCTTTGACTCTTGTACAGGCATTAGAATTTTTTTTTTTCTTTGTAATGCAATCATTTATAATATATTCGCATACTTTGTTAATAGTCAATACAATCAAAGTACATAATTCACTCTACTCTTTGCCTGTGCCTCTTTCGTTATCCTCCTTTGTTAATCTTTGCTATATTTTTACTCTTGTATTTTTACGATCTTCATTGCGTTGCTATGATGTATTATGTGTTCCACTTAGAAACATTTCCCACACTTAGTAAATTCTGACTAACACTTAGTTAATTCATAGTTTAGCAGTACTTTACCTTTTATCTTTCAAAGTTCTGCTCAAACCTTCTTTTTGAAATTTTCTCCTAAGTGTTTGTCTAGTCCATCCAAACAACGCAATGAGGACCTTGCTTATCTTTAAATTTAGGGCTGGGGAGATCTGAGCAGATGAAATCAGAAATATGCAGTATTTAAGAAAATGCGTCCATTTTTATCCCATCTAAAAAAAAATTTATGCAAAACTCCAATGTTAGTGCAAGGGAAAATTTCAAAACTGTTCCCAACCTGATAAGAGTTTAGTTGTGAAAGAAGCATGCTCGTAGTTTGATGCTCGTATGACACTTGTAGGAGCAAGCCAAAATGAAGGTGGGTTTCCAAGAACAACGTAGTATAAACCAAAAAAGAGAAAAGGAAGGCAATAAACGAATCCTCTGATTATTATGAGTTAAAAGTTGAAACTGGCACACAACCGTAGTTGGATGTTCGCATGACAGCCGTGGGGACAAGCCAAAACGAAGGGTGTAACCATGACCAACTGTCTCTAAGTGAATAAATGACACAAAATTTTGCTCACCGCATATAGATACATCAAGTTGTTTTGATAAAGAAGAGATAAGCATTCTATTTTGAAAACTAGAAAATTGTCTTTGAGCAGAATTTTGTTACATAGAAGAATAAAGTAAGGCTTGCTAAGAATTAGCAAGGATAGAAGGAAAGTGCGATATCAGGTAATGTGCTTCCACCTTATCTAGATATTGCGTCCAAACGTTAGTAATTATACGCCAATTGTATGAAAATTAGCCTAGTATGACAATAATTATAAATGTTTGCGATTACACCCACTAACGCCAAAAAGATGGAAGACAAGCCAAACTTTACTCTGTTTTGCAGGAGACGAAGTCACCGCTTGCGCTCAAGGCTCATGAGAAACTAATCAATGCATCTATTTCACAATTGCGCCTATCAATCAACCATGAAAAGACGATTACCGAAGTGACGGCGCAAGGTGACAGTCGATCCAGAGTTATGCTTCGACCACATGCGGTAATAAAAACAAACACCGCATGCGAACCTATGATCGAAAGATGCAACTGAGCAATGCGAGAGCGGAGGATTGCGACACGTGTACAACTAACGGTTATGCAGAATTAATGAGCTGATTGCATAACAGAAGGAATAATATCCCTCTCTCTGCGGAATTACTATAACCATCAAGTGGGAACCACAAGGCCGGAGTCAAGGATCTACTTCTATAAATACCCCATTGATTTTAGAGAAAAGTGTGCTACTAGATACGGGGCTAAGTGCTGTAAGATTTTAGAGAGAAAAGGTTGAGCTGAGTGCTGAAAAAAAGAAATTCAGGAAGAGAACGAGATAAGGCCGAAAGGTGAATCTCAGATCCAACCTACTATATACCCGATCGAAGCTCTGTGCAGAGATCCCTGCTACTGGTGGAGCAAGCTTGAGAGGGAAGCTCTTCCTGCCATCGAAACCATCCGATCTGGCAAGCCGATCTCCATCGAATCTGTGCCAAGACGTTGGCACTTGTTTGTATCTGTTCTATCTCTCTTTCATTGTATTCCATATTTTCTTTACCTCTTTATTCACAAATCATGTATCAAACGCTTAGTAGAAATATTAAATGTTTCGATAGATTCCATCTACCATTTTCTATCTATTTCCATTCACCCGTTAGTCACTTTCTCCATGATGTTTTCTTAATCTCCCGATGAGCAATATGAATCACCAAAAACCTAATCTGTATTAAAGTTATAAAATACATTTAGTTAAAGTATGCTAGACGACATCTTCACCTGTGAAAGTAGAAGTGAAGATGTCATTCTGATCTATCGAGAGAGGGTCAGAAGAGTGCATTGACTAAAGCGAGTAGTACTTCCAGACATAGAAGCAACCTTGCGTTCATTACGTTAGACTCTGTTTCACCACAGACATGTGGGGAACATGGCCGATCACTAAGAGGTGTACACCAAGAGAAGAGCGGAACAATATTTTTACCTTCAATCCAATTAAGAACTTGCGTTGTTTATAATACTTATCTTTCTTTTTCTATTCTGTTCATAAGACCTGTCGCCATATCCCACATCTTTGCACAACCTTCACAGTCATCCTTAATCCTAGCATCTTATACATGAAGTTTGTATCTTGTAACATCTAGCTTAGGTTTATTGTATTTTTATGTTTTATCGCATTTTTACTACTTTCCTTTATTTTACCGCAATTTAATACCTGTACAAACCCCTTTATAAAGAATTGAAAACCTGGTCGCATATACCATGAACATACCGCAATAACCAAAAACCAGTTCCCTGTGTTCGACCTCGAATCATACCGAGAAACTTGTAGTGGAATTACATTTGGCTCCATCATAAGGAAACTTTTGACAACGCAGAGCATACTACATGAATATTCCTAATTGACGCATAAATAGAAGTAGTGTCACATCATTTTGAGCATTTAATATCATACATACCTCCTAAGTCAACATAAACAACAAAAGGTTTCTCCAAAAAAAAATGCCCAACTTTGGCACCTTCGATTAGGGCACATCAATCTCAATAGGATTGAGAGGTTGGTAAAGAATGGACTTTTAAGTGAGTTAGAGGAAAATTCTTTACCGGTGTGCGAATTTTTCCTTGAAGGTAAGATGAATAAAAGACCTTTTCCTGGAAATGGTTATCGAGCCAAAGAGCCTCTAGAGTTAGTGCATTCTGACCTCTGTGGTCCGATGAATGTGCGACACGGGAGGCTATGAGTATTTCATCACCTTTATCGATGATTACTCTAGGTATGGGTATGTTTATTTGATGCAACAGAAGTCTGAATCCTTTGAAAAGTTCAGAGAGTTCAAGACTGAAGTTGAAAATGCATTGGATAGATAAATTAAGACACTTTGATCGGTTCGAGGTGGAGAGTTTTTGGATTCAGGGTTCCAAGACTATTTGATAGAACATGGAATCATTTCCCAAATCTCAGCGTCGGGTACATCTCAGTAGAATGATGTAGAGGAAAGGAGAAACCGAACCAGGTTGGACATGGTTCGATCAATGATGAGTTACGCTTCCTTACCAGACTCGTTTTGGGTTTTTGTAGTGGAGACTTCAGTGTATATACTTAACTGTGTTCCTTCCAGGAGTGTTAGGAGAACACCTCTAGAGTTGTGGAACGGGCGTAAAGCTAGTTTACGTCACTTCCGCATATAGGGTTGCCTAACACGTGTGCTTGAGGCTAATCGAAAGAAATTGGAACCACGGTCGAGGTTGTGCCTCTTTGTAGGCTACCCCAAAGATACACGAAGGGGTTACTTTTATGATCGCACAGAAAATAGAGTGTTTGTTTCTACAAACGCTACCTTCCTGGAGGAGGATCATATTAGAGAGCACAATCCACGTAGTAAGATCGTGTTATGTGAGCTTTCCAACGAAACTATTGAAACTTCAACAAGAGTTGTTGAAGGGCCTGCTTCATTAGTAAGAGTTGTTGATGATAGTTCATCTGGAGAGTCGATTCCACCTCAAGATTAGAGTTTACTTCTGAAGGATCTCAAAATGAGAATTCCATGAGCTGGTTTAGATCGCTTTGATTTCACAGTGACCGGAATATAAACGATATGCATTCTATACTAACAGTTATACATAATAAAACTCAACAACAACATGCTTAGAATACGATAAAACATAGAGAAGGGGTTCATTACTAGATGAAGACGATCTTCGATTATATATGAACCCACAGCAGCGGAAAACTTTGCCGATCTATTAGCACCCAGCGAATCTCTCGTCTGTTACTGCACGATCCGAACGTACATGAACAAGGATTATCCTCGGCGTCAAAAACCCAGAGTGTGGGCTCTAGTGAGTTTGGTAGAAGACGGAGGAGAGAAAATCGTGTAGACGACAAGCATGCACGGAAGGAACTTTGCTATCGTATAGTGGGGATGTTTATCTTATAGTAAAACTACACGATCGTTTAAGAAAAACTGGACGATCGTTTAGGAAACTGGTACACGATCGTTTAAAGAACGCGTGAACTGGACGATCGTTTAGACGACTGAGAATCTATCGCATAGGCTCTCGTCGATCAATCTTTAACGGTTTCTTTAGGGCGTGGGATTTCGATTGCACGAATGAAAAATTTATTAATTGAAAACGATTTTCAACTTGTTATCCCGCCGGTTACCTTAACGCTCACTGCCCACGTTCCCACGTTCAAGCGTGAAATTGGTTAATTATTAAATAATTAATCAATTAATTTATTTAATAAATATAATCGTATTATATTTATATCATATAGTTTGATATCATATATCTACTATAGTATTTTTCCTATACTTGATATAAATCATATTTATATCTAATTTCCTCCAAAATAATGTATCTCATACATTTAGCCAATTATATCATATATAATTAGCAATTCCAATTATATCATATAATTGTACTTCCTCTTATCAATTTGAATATTTCAAATTAACCCAAACACTGATTCTCGACTTTATCCAAGCTACCCAGGTGACCTAATGGACCTGTGGCTCGAAGCTCCAATGGTACGTGAATAGTTGGCTAAACTCTTTAGCCACGAAATTCACCATCCATTAACTGTCAGTGATTCCACTAAAGACCAATAGCTGAACTCTTCTTACCACAGATATATTTTTGCGTCCATTGGATATAACCAATCATGAGTATGATGACCCTTCAAAGATGCTTGTAAGTATAATTAGGTCAATTTATTGTTTTGCCCCTGTAGTTACATCTCACTCCTTAAGTACCACTGATTCTTCTAATGAACAATACAACATAGTCCAACTATGTGTGAACACCTCTCGGGCCAAGAGAAGGTGTGTGGCACCACATCGTTCAAGCCCCAGAATCAACCCTTAAGGGAGCTATCTATCTACTTACCCCTGTCTCAGGGAATGAGTGAATTCCATCTTGTGTAGTTGAGTTCCCAGCTCCCAAATCAGACGTATCCCCAAAATGGTACGTTTGAATCGGCGACTTGGCCACTCGTACCCATACAAATCAAAGGATCGCCCTCAATGGCGGAGTTCCCAACTCACTCAGGATTGAGGTCATGTTACCTATGGTCATCCTAGTGAAGTGAAGTCTCTTTCATGAACGGTGTTATATAATGAGACATTAACACTTCGTGGTCAGGTCTTATACAAACTCTTTATATAGGATGCCCCCATTCGCATGTCCCCAACACAAATGATCAGGATCAGATCATCTGTGGTAAGCCACAACACTTGTGACTATTCCACAAAGTTGGTCGCGTCCATAGCATTACCAGGATAAGGTTTTCCTCCTATATCCATTTACTACAGACCATTTTGGTTATTTTTCAAGACATAATCCACTTGTATGTCACCACATAAATGCTTGAGTCACATACAGATAACCAGGGATTTTATATTTATTGGTTTATGGTAAAGAAAATAAAACATGTAAATGAGCAAAACAACAAGATGTGAAGTAAATATCATATATTAACAATCACAGGTGTTCGTATGTACTGTTTACAAACTATAGGACACGAGATTTTAAGGCATCAACCCCAAAAACATCGACGTAGTAGGAGGGTTGCAAACCCACCCGTTCGCTATTTGGGTTTCATGAAAATCTTGGCTATGGTAGCTGATGGCGACGTTGAGGATCCATTGTCTTATTAGAAGGCAATGTAGGATGTTGACTTGGATGAATGGATCGAAGCCATGGATCTCGAGATAGAGTCAATGTACTTCAACTTAGTGTGGGATCTTGTAGATCAGCCTGATAGGGTAAGACCTATAGGTTACAAATGGATCTACAAGAGGAAACATGGTGTCGATGAGAAGGTGCAAACCTTCAAGGCTCGACTTGTGGCAAAGGGTTATACCCAGGTGGAAGGAGTTGACTATGAGGAGACTTTCTTGCCTATTGCCATGTTGAAGTCTATCCGCATCCTCTTATCCATTGCCGCTTATTATGATTATGAGATTTGGCAAATGGACGTCAAGACTACCTTCCTGAATGGCAATCTTGAGGAGCCATTTATATGGTGCAGCCCGAAGGATTCATTGCCCAAGGTCAAGAGCAAAAAGTTTGCAAACTGAATCGGTCAATTTATGGGTTGAAACAAACGTCTCGATCCTGGAACATTCGGTTTGATATTGCGATCAAATCGTACAGCTTTGACCAAAATGTTTATGAGCCTTATGTCTACAAGAAAATCATCAACAGTTCAGTAGTTTTCCTAGTGTTGTATGTAAATGATATCTTACTCATTAAGAATGATGTAAGACTACTAACTGCAAGTAAGAATTGGCAAATGACCCAATTACAAATGAAAGATTTGAGAGAGGCTTATTTATTTATTTATTTATTTTTTGTATTTAGATCTTTCGGGATTAGAAGAACAAAGTATTAGAACTATCTCAGGCATCGTACATTGACAAGATGTTGCTTAAGTACTTGATGCAGAACTCCAAAAGGGGTCTATTACCGTTCAGGCATGAAGTTACTTTGTCTAAGGAAATGTGTCCTAAGACGCCTCAAGAGGTTGAGGAGACGAGACAGGTCCCATATGCATCTGCCATTGGCAGTTTGATGTATACGATGCTTTATACTAGACCAGACATCTGCTATGCTGTGGGAATATCAGTGGGTATCAGTCTAACCCAGGATAGGGTCACTGGACCACAGTCAAGAAAATCTTCAAGTATCTTCGGAGAACGATGGACTACATGCTCGTGTATGGAACTAGGGACTTGGCTCAGAAAGTTCCTGACAGATCTGGAAGTTGTTCTAGATATGTCTAGGCTCATCACCCTCTATTGTGACAATAGTGATGCTATGGTGAACTCTAGGGAGCCCAGGAGTCACAAGAGCGGCAAACATATAGAGCGGGGGGAAACTTTATCCTAGTAATGCTACGGATGCGACTCGCTTTGTAGAATAGTTACAAGTGTTGTGACTTGTTACAGATGGTCTAATTCTGATCATTCATGTGGAGACATGCGAGCGGGGGCGTCCTATATAAAGGAATTTATATAAGACCGGACAATGAAGTGTTATAATCTCGTTAAATAACGCCGTTCATGAAAGAGACTTCACTTCACTAGGATGACCATAGGTAACATGACCTCAATCCTGAGTGAGTTGGAAACTCCTGCCTTTGAGAGCAGTCCTTTGATTTGCATGGATGCGAGTGGCCAGATCGCCAACTCAAACCTACCACTTTGGGGATTCGTCTGATTTGAAAGCTAGAAACTCAGTTACATAAGAGGGAGTTTGGTTATATATAATATAATTAAACGAGTCAATTATATATGATATACTTGATATAATGTATGAGATACATTAATTGGAGGAAAATGATATAAATATGATTTATATCCAGTGGAAAAGAAAAGAACTATGGTTCATATGTTGCATATGATGTAGTATTAAACCATAGGTTATAAATATAATATGATTATATTTATTTTTAATTTAACAATTATGGGATAATTTGGCGGTTTTTTCTCCATAACCGAATGAGATAGTAGAAGGTTGCATTCAGTTCTTGTAACTGAAGGATAAAATGAAAATGGTTTTCATTTTGCAAAATATGAGACATTCGTTCATCGATTGTGTATACTGCCTACCGCCTAGCAAACCGAGAGCATACACAACAGCTCTAAGTTTACTAAACGATCATGTACACGCGTGCGTTTCCTAAACGATCACATAGAATTATCGAAACGATCGTCTAGCTTTTTCTAAGTGATCGCGTGCCCGAGCATTTTACTAAACGAGTGTCTATACAATCAAGCCCCTTTTACTACACGATCGTGTACCTTTTTTAAACGATCAAGCATCCGTCTATACGATAGAATCCCGATATCTCCCATTGCTTGGTCGTGGTAAACGGTCGTTCCTTCCTCCTTCCCTCTACGAAATCCAACAGAGCCCACACCTCCTGGATTCTCACTCCGAGAATACCGAGGGTTCCAATTGGTGGTGTCTTCCCTACTGCCTTGTTCGTGAGGAGTCTATTCGTGGGTAGACGACGCTGTGATTTGGTGGATGATAGCTTGGACGATCTCAGCGAGAGCGAGAGGTGCAGTCCATTGATGAGAGCGAGAGTTTTATGAAGAACAGTTCTTTAACTGGTATGTATCTTTTTTTTATTTTTTTTTTGTTTAAAGTTCAAAACATGTCGTAATTTTTTGTTAAATGCATAACTAGTCTGTTTGATTGTGAATGTGGTAATTCTGTCACAATGAGTTTAGAACGATCTTACTTTCGTTCAAAGGTACTCTTTGATAAAAGTTTCTTCAAGCCGATAGCGACATTAAGGATCTGTTGTCTTATTAGAAGGCAATAGAGGATGTTGACCAGGATGAATGGGTCAAAGCCATGGATCTCGAGATAGAGTCGATGTACTTCAACTCAGTGTTGGATCTTGTAGATCAGCCTGATGGGGAAGACCTATAGGTTTCAAATGGATCTACAAGAGGAAACAGGGTGTCGATGGGAAGGTGAAAACCTTCAAGGCTAGACTTGTTGTAAAGGGTTATACCCAGGTAGAGAGGGTCGACTATGAGGAGACTTTCTTGCCTTTTGCCATGTTGAAGTCTATCTGCATCCTCCTATCCATTGCTGCTTATTATGATTATGAAATTTGGCAAATGGACGTCAAGACTGCCTTCCTGAATGGTAATCTTGAGGAGACCATTTATATGGTGCAGCTTGAGGGATTCATTGCCCAAGGTCAAGAGTAAAAAGTTTGCAAACTAAATTAGTCCATTTATAGGCTGAAACAGGCATCTTGATCTTGAAACATTCATTTTGATACTGCGATCAAATCATACGGCTTTGACCAAAACGTTTATGAGCCTTGTGTCTACAAGAAAATCATCAACAATTCAGTAGTTTTCCTAGTGTTTTATGTAGACGATATCTTACTCATTGGGAATGATGTAGGACTACTGACTGCAGTTAAGAATTGGCTAGCGACCCAATTCCAAATGAAAAATTTGGGAGAGGCTTAGTTTGTTCTTGGTCTACAGATCTTTCGAGATTGGAAGAATAAAGTGCTAACACTATCTCAGGAATCGTATATTGACAAGATGTTGCTCAAGTTGCAGAACTCCAAAAGGGGCCTACTGCTTTTAGGGCATGGAGCTACGTTGTTTAAGGCAATGTGTCCTAAGACGCCTCAAGAGGTTGAGGAGATGAGATGAGTCCCATATGCATCTTTCATTAGCAGTTTGATATATGCTATGCTTTGTACCAGACTAGAAATTTGCTATGTTGTGGGAATAATCAGTAGGTGTCGGTCTAACCCAGGACAGGGTCACTAGACCGCAATCAAGAACATCCTCAAGTATCTTCAGAGAACGAGGGACTACTTGCTCGTATATGGAACTAGGGATTTTTATCCTTACTAGATACATGGATTCTGACTTTCAGACTGGTAAGGATTCTCAGAAATCCACTTCAGGGTCAATTTTCACTCTTAATGAAGGAGCAGTAGTGTGGCGAAGCACTAAGGAGTGGTGCATCACCGACTCCATGATGGAGGCCGAGTATGTAGCGACTTGTGAAGTTGCTAAGAAGGCCGTTTGGTTCTAGAAGTTTCTGACTGATCTGAAAGTTACTATAGACATGTCTAGGCCGATCACTCTCTATTGTGACAATAGTGGTGCTGTGGAGAACTCCAGGGAGCCTAGGAGTCACAAGTGTGACTAACATATAGAGCGGAAGTATCATCTCATCCACGAGATAGTACATCGAGGGGACGTGATAGTCATAAAGATCGCTTCACAGCACAACATTGCTGACCCGTTTACGAAGGCTCTCATGGCTACAATTTTTTAGGGTCACCTTCAAAGCATGGGTCTATGGGACCGCCCGCGATTGGACTAGGGCAAGTGGGAGATTTCTGTACTGAGCCTTAGTACCTTAGTTTATTGTTTTGTACTAGTTGTTTTGAACAACCCACTTACTTTAGGACGAGTGGGAGATTGTTGGGGTTGATGCCCTAAACTCTCGTTGGGTCCCGTCGTTTATAAATACCTGTATTGAACAAACGCTTGTGATGTAATAATACATGATATTTTTCTTCACTATTGTTTATGGAACATTGGATGTTTTAATTTCTTTACCACAAACCAATAAACTAAGATTCCTGGTTGTCGTTGTAACTTAAGCATGTATGTGGAGACATACAGATGGATCATGTCTTAAGTGATAACCAAAATGGTCTGTAGTATATAGATATAGGAGGGAAACCTTATCCTGGTAACGCTGCGAATGCGGCCCACTTTTAGGATAGTTACAAGTGTTGTGACTTGCTACAGATGGTATGATCCTGATTATTCATGTGAAGACATGCGGCGAGGGTGTCCTATACAAAAGAGTTTGTATAAGACCGGACTACGAAGTGTTGTAGTCTTGTTATAAACGCCATTCATGACAGAGACTTCACGTCACTAGGATGACCATAGGTAACATGACCTCAATCCTAAGTGAGTTAGGAACTCTTGCCTTTGAGAGCGGTCCTTTGATTTGCATGAGTGCAAGGGCCAGATCCCCGACTCAAACCTACCACTTTGAAAATTCGTATAATTTGGGAGTTGGGAACTCAGTTACACAAGAGAGAGTTTCGTTATATGTGATATAATTAAACGAGTCAATTATATATGATATACTTGACATAATGTATGAGATACATTAATTGGAGGAAAATGATATAAATATGATTTATATCTAGTGGAGGAGAAAAGGACTATGGTTTATATGTTGCATTTTATGTGATATTAAACTATAGGTTATAAATATAATATGGTTATATTTATATTTATTTCTTAATTAAACAATTATGGAATAATTGTTGGCGATCTTTTCTCCGTAACCGAATGAGATAGTGGGAGGTTGCAATCAGTTTTCATCATTGAAGGATAAAATGAAAATGGTTTTCATTTTGCAACAGATCGTTGAATCGCTACACGAATTGGTACACTTCCATTGCCTAACAAACGAGAGCATACACAATAGCTCAAAGTTTTCTAATCAATCGTGTACACGCACATTTTTCCTAAACGATCGCATAGTCTTACCTAAACGATCGTCTAGCTTTTTCTAAGCGATCGCGCACCCGAGCATTTTACTAAATGATCAAGCCCCTTTTACTACACGATTGTGCACCTTTTACTAAATGATCAAGCAGTCGTCTATACGATAGACTTCCGATATCTTCCACTTGCTTGGTCGTGGTAAACAATCGTTCCTTCCTCCTTTCCTCTACCAAATCCAACAGAGCCCACACCTCCTGGATTCTCACTCCGAGAATACCGAGGTTTTCGAATGGTTGTGTCTTCCAATGTTGCCTGTTCGTGAGAAGTTTGTTCGGTGGTAGACAACAACAAGATTTGGTGGACGATAGGCTTGACGATCTCAGCGACAGCGAAATTGGCTGGATTGACAAGAGTGAGATTTAAAGTGAAGAAGAGTTCTTCAACTGGTATGTATCTCGTTCCTTTTTTTTTAAAGTTCAAAGCATATCGTAATTTTTTGTTAAATGCATAACTAGTATGTTTAATTGTGAATGCGGTATTTCTGTCACAATGAGTTTGGAACGATCTTGCTTCCGCTCAGAGCTACTCTTTGATAAGAGTTACTTCAATTGGTATCAGAGCCAGGTTCTGATATTCCAAATTCATTGATGCAAATAATAACATTTATTTTCTCGGTAGGTAAAGCATGTCTGCACTATGTTTAATTGTTAAATGGTTTGGTGGATGTGGATTAATGAAGTTTTCTGGGATGATGCCTTTGGTTATTTAAATTCTTTTACATTCAAAGTTAATTGTAAGGAGTCCTTCGTTTTTGGGCATATTAACTTGTTATCGAGTTTGTAAATTCAAAGTGTTTGAGTCTTTGGTGAGTCGTTCGTGGTGAAGCTTCAAGGCAAAGAGTTGTTGATCTTCGAGGATGAAGACGACCAAGTGTTGGTCGGGTCGTGTAAATGATGGAGTAAGTGATTGTTGAGTATCAGATACTCAGGAGCAAGTTGACGCGCACGCACTAGATGATCATATAGCTCAGCAAGCTTCATCACTTAATTCCTGACTACACGATCACGGAGTAAATTTGTTACTTAAGCGCTTGTTGTGTGATCGTCTAGACAATCGTGCTTCACAGCAACGTCGTCGTCTAAACGATCTTTTAGACTTGTGCATGTAAAGTCTAGAGTGAAGGGGCCATTATCAGTACTTACGTATTTAATTTCCTTTGTCGTTTGTTTTTCTATCATTAATTCTCATTCCTTAAACTTCCCAAAAACCCGTTCTTTAATCTTTAGAAATTAAACCCAACTTTTTCTAGAAAAATTATAAGTTAAGGATAGAATGTACCTAGAACCACTTAAGCTTGGAGTTTAGGTTGGCCCCCGTAGATTTGAGTGGATATAGACAAGGATTCTCTTAGTAGTATGTTGAGCTTAGTGAAAGTATGCCTTTTTGCTTTTCCCAGCATACAATGCTCACAAAAGAACAATTGGTTGTTGATCTCTTTAGGTAGATTGTCCTGTTTAGATAGAACTTCAAGGCCTTTAGAGCTAATATGAGACAACCTCTTATGCCATAGATCAACTTTAGTAAAATTAGAAGATGTTACTGTATAGACTCCATGCACAATTTCAACTCCTCTTACAATGAACAAGTCATTTACCTTCTCACCAATCAAAATAACTTTGGAATCCTTTAGGACTTCAAGGTAGCCTCCTTTAGTCTTGTGTTCACACCCTAGAAAGTGAAGCATCCCTAGCGGAATTAAATTTCTTTTAAGATGTAGAACATGCCTAATATTCCTTAGGAGTTTCATGGTTTCCTCCTTTAGTTTTAATGAAACTTGTCCAATCCCAATGATTTGGCATGCCTTATTATTTTTCATGTAGACTGACTCTCCACTAATTTCTGTATAAGTGTTGAACCAAGGTTTGAAGGGAGTCATACGATAGGTGCATCCGGAATCAAGCACCCAATCATGTTTCCTTAAAGAGTTGACTTAGTTGGCTAGGTCTCGAGTTGAAGTTAAGGCATCTGTAAAGACATAGGAACTTTCATCAATAGATACCTCAAGTTGTTTTACCTTCACATCTGTCTCCTTTTCCTAATTTTTTCTCTTAAGGGATAAAGCAATCTTGAATCAAATGCCCTTCTTTTTACAATACTTGCATCTTAGCTTCTGCTTTGCTTTCTCTTCTTCATTTGGTTGTTGTTTCCATTTTTCCATTGATTGGTTTGAGGCTTGGCCTTCACAAAAAGACCTTCTCCACTATATTGCTCATTCTTTGTGACTTGAAGCTCAATTCCTCTAATTTTTATGGATGAAATTTATTGAATCTATAGTAAGAGAGTCTCTACCATACTTGAGTGCACTTTTCACTTCTCCATAGGACTTGCATAAAGAATTTAAAAGTACATATGCCTCATTTTCATCTCCTGGTTTCTCTCCTAGACTTTTGAATTCAGAAACTATCTTCTTGAACTCATCTAGGTTATCAATCAAGGATTTAGAAGGATCCATCTTGTAGGTAAATTTTTTCCCTTCAACTACATTTTATTTGGGAGATCCTTCTTTGCATATAACTCTTTGAGCTTGGTCTATATCTTGTAAGTTTCCTCTTCTTCAATAATTTGTCTTAGAACACTATCATTGAGATTTAAAATAAGTGTTCTATATGCTGTCAATTCCATGTCCTTTTCTCTTATGCAGTCACAGATTCTAGGAGCTTTGATGGATCAATGCGGGCCCTGTGAGTCTTTTTGTTGACCGAGTAAGGCTCCAATTTTGGCCTTCCAAAGGAAAAAATCACCCTTTCCATTGAATTTTTCAATCTTCACTCTTGTCACTACCATATCAGGTAAGGTTTTGAATCTTGATCCTCCAAGATATACTTTCTTGATGTCAAAGATTGCTCTGATACCACTTTTGTTAGGTTGTGATTGCAAATTTCCTTATATGAGGGTCAAAACATAGTGTATTTCTGAAATAAAGAAGCTCAAGAAGCAGATAACCCAAAATTGAAATGGGCTAGTAGAATGAAAGGAGGATAAGAGACCACGATTTAGAGACTTCAGTTGGACACGTGGAAAGCACTATCCTCTTCCCCAAAACACCAAAGTTGATGTTGAACTTTGACTTGAAGCAAAAGAATCACTCTGTAGGTTCTCCTTTCCACTCTCTAAGCTTCAAACAAATTCTCTCTTTTTCAGTTCTTTGATGGAGGTTTTTGATCAAGGAAGAAGAACACAAGAGTTTACGTGGTTCGATAGAGGAAAAAAAAGCCTACATCCACGGGAGATCAAAATCTTGAAGAAAATTTTCAGATAAGTACAAATTTTAGTTTCTGTTTGTTTCTGTGTGTTTATATCTTCTAATTCTTCTCTTTAATAGTTGTAAGAGAGATTAATTACATAAATGATTTAAAACAAAAAACTAAAATGTAAAAAGTAGCTGTTGAATTTTTCTACATGTAATCAAAACGCGAAATCTGATTGAGGAATGGATGATGCTCAATTTGATTCTGCTTGAATATTACATGGGACTCACTACCTTTACTGTTATCGTTACAGAGACTGTTACTGTAATAGTATGAGAATTATGAATCTGTCACATTTTTATATCTACCGTTATTGTTGGGGTCAAATAGTGGCGGCAAGGTAAAGGTAAAGGTAAATGTGATAAATTTGTAATTCTAAATAAATGCGATTAAAAGCAATCTAATTACGTCTGCAGTTCAAATATATTATGATTGATTCATCAATAAAACTCCATTATGATTATATCAATTTTCATTATCAATTGATAAACTTGGCCTAAATTCAATAGTAATTGACTAGCACTTAGCCTCTTGAGTTTGAAGGTTCTCTCTTTATATATATCTGCAATTAATTTGCTATAATTTTATTTATTTATTATTATTAGGATTAGATCAGAGAAAAATGATTAAGTAAGTAAATTACGAATTTACCCACGTTTGAGCATGTGATGTGTCCTCTGTGAAGACCACAAGGCAACCAATTAATAAAAGGTTGGATTTAAAACTGGGGCCCACAAAGGGGTTCTTCCACCATTAGAGGAACGGCGCCCGTCTCACCAACCCCCGGATGTGGCGTAAGAAATAAAAAAATAAAAAAAAAACAAACAAACAAATCGGATAAAACATAGGCTAAATATATATATGTTTTTCCCCCCCAAATTTTCTGATAAATTTTGTAGAATGGAAAAAATTCAAAACTTTAATTCATTGGTGGAAGCCCAAAATCAGTTGGGTTAGGTTTAAGTGAACAATATTTTGGTACTTTTTTCAAAAAAAAATTAGCATTGTTAGCATTATTTTTTAAAAATTTAAAATGTTACTTATTTCATAAATATAGTATAAGTTTATCATCAATTTGTTCTTTTATCCACTAATTAAAAACTAAATTGAATAGATGATTAAATTAAGGCTTCAAATTTCAAAATTTGTAAGTTTGAGTTATAAATAATATATATTTTTTTAAAGTATAATGAGGTTTTTGGGATTTATATCCTAAAGTTCTTGGTCGCTAACACATACGTATGCTATTTGATTTATACTCATTTTGACAATTATAGATACTATTTTGGGTTTTTAATTTTCAAAATGTTCATCATAATTTCTAAATTTTTAATTTTATTCCATTTTAGTCCATAAATTTCATAGCATTTATTTTAGTCTTTAAACTTTTAAATATGAATCATTTTGGTCCTTACGATATTATTTTTTTCATTTAATATCCACTTGCCAAATACTTATCTCTAGCTATATGGCTTGAATATGCTCATATATTAATACGCCAATACAATATTCAAAACTATGTCATTAATTTATCTAAAAAAATAAAGATAAGACTAAATGATTATTGTTTAAAAATTTAAAGGAAAAACCGACATTTTAAAAGTTTATGAACTAAATTGAAATAATTTTTTATATTTTTACTATATTATAAGATGGATGATGAAAAATTCAAATTAGACTTTTTGATCGTCAACATGTACTTATACTAATTGAATTAAACTCATTTGGACAACTAAACCGAAACTGAAATCAACTTAAAAGTTTGAAACAACAAAATGTTCATTAAAATTTGGAGGTAACCATCTCATAAAAGTTGAATTATTATAAGATCAGATTTAAATGTATGGTCCCACATTTGAAATGGAGGAAAAAAATAATTAAAGAGATGAGAAATGAATGATGGCACTAACGACAAATAAAAGTTGAGAATCAATCAAATAGCGGGGGGATGCATCAAGTTGAATTATTTAGTTTTCAAAAAAGAAAAGAAAAAAAAAAGTTGAATTATATATCCCAAAGAATGGGAGTAAAATAATTACCTCATTAGGGATTAGAAAAGTGGTTTAGGTTTGGAAAAAGTCATTATCAAAATGGGGCATGTTGCTTGGATTTCATTGTTTTGGAATATCAATCAACAATAATGCATCTCAACTTTGTTCCACATTACTTTTAGTTCATCGCATGTTCTTTTTAATCATATAGAATCAACTTTTAATGTCACTTATTTTTTTGTGATCTATTACTATATTTAATGAATAAGTGGATGCTGCTAATATTTTTTTAATCATTGAAAGATTGAAAATGTTGCAAAACATAACTTCGAGATTAAAGAATTAATAATTGCCTATTTTGAATATCTGAACATATACTTCCAACATTTGTAATGTCTAAGACTATAAAAGAAATTGTCATAAAACAAGAACAATACAAGAATAAAGAAAAACAATTAGAGAGAAAAGTAGAGATGAGAAATTAGAGAATAAGTCTCATGTCTATTGTGGTATGTTTATAAATGATCTTTACAACCTTTATTTATTGAGTTGTGAGAATAGTAGTTACAAGAATCAAATATAGAGAGAAGACGATAAAGTTATAGAGATTAATAAAAAGATTAATGAATGAATTTGTAACCTATATAGAGTTTATGGAGATCTACATAATTCTAATATTTATAACAATTACACATTATTTTAGTTTTTTTCTTCACTTGTCTTTCTATCTCACTCTTACTCTTATTGGTTTAATATAAATATAATCCTTTTCAATTTTGAAACTATATTTTATCTAGCTATTGAATGATGGTCCACGAATGGTGACAAATTAATTATTGTGTAATTGGACAAAATAAGTTTATGAAACTTTAAAGTGAATTTAACACAGGAATACATATAAGTCAAGTAAGATGTTGTAACAAAACAATCGACAAGTAGATAAATTAGATAATAGATAATAAGAATAAAGACAAAGACACAAAAATGTCGGTAACCTAATTTGGTGCAATATCATGTACTTCAAAGGACAATGTGTATAATAGAAAGAAACTTCACTATCAAAAGAGTTAAGCAATTATAATAAAGTGCTTATCTATTAGACTCCCTCTATTGTGACTCACGTAGAATCCACTCTTTAATTTCAACTTGAGCTCCCCTAAGTTTGAGATCCTCTCACTTTCATAAATATGCTTCTTCATACTTTTGTTTGGAATCTCCTCAAATAGACTTACTTAGGCTCCCCTCACCAATTTGAATAGCTTCTCCCAAGCTAAGCATTAGATCCTCTCAATACAATAGAATTTAAGCTCCCAAACTCTCTTTTACTCACAGTGATAGACTACAACTTATAGGGTGTTCGTGAGGTAAGTTGGGTTGGGTTAAAGTACATTTTAGACTCAACTCAATCTTATAGGTTGTAAGTTTCTTCAACCCAAATTACTCTTATTAAATAACGAACCAAATCTAACCCAACTGTGAAACATTTTGGTTGCGTTGATTCAGGTTACTCATATTATTTATTTAAATTTTGGTTTAAATCTTATTTTGATCCTTGAACTTTGAATGATGTTCTATTTTGGTCTCTAAACTTTTAAAAGTGCCTGTTTAGTCCCTAAACTTTGAATATTTTTTTATTTGTTCCATAAACTTTTAAAAATGTTCATGTTAGTCCCTAAACTTTTAAAAAGTGCTTATTTTCGTCCCTACTATATTAAGATTTTGTTAACTCATTAACAAAATGACGAGGTGACTTGTACTTTGGGATGACTAAACTATCAAATAAGTTAGTTATGCTAAAAAAATCTAGAGTTTTGATTTTGATCAAGGTGCCAAAGCGGAAAAATTCAAAAGATATTTTTAGTTCAAAATTTTGGTCGCAACATACGTGTTGATTGTTGATATTTTACTTCACATTTATCTTGCTTAATACATCTACATCCTAGTCATCTAAATATACAAACTCAATACATCTAGAGCCTAGTCATCCACATATGCAAGCTCCCACACATTTCTATTGAAGAGTTAACATAATTTTAATAGTAGGGACTTAAAAAAACATTTTTTAAAAGTTTAGGGACTAAACAAAGGTTTTCAAGATTTAAACTTTAAATTTTTGTTCTAAAAATAAGAAAAATGTTAATATGTAAATTTTATTTAGTAATTTTTATATATCGAATTACGATTAACAATTTAAATTCGATTCATATATGGAAAATTATTTTAAATGACAAAACTGTTTAAATATTTACATGATAGACACATATAGTAGTCTATGCAGTCTATCGTAAATAGACGGTGATATTTTGCTATATCATTTAAATATTTTGATTCATTTTGTTATATTTGAAAACCGTCCTTCATATATTATGAAACTTTTCTTTCCAAAGGGCTAAGAAATTATTTTTGGAAGTTTTTGAAGAATATATATATATAAACACAAGTTTGGGTTGGTTCGGATTGGTTTGTGTTATTTTAGGCGAACTCATGTGTTTGTTTTTTGGCCCTTAGTCTCAAATTAATTATTTTTAATTAACTAGATAGTTAATATTTTGATGAAAACAAATCTGCTTTCATTCACTAACAATTTGGGTATTTTGAAGTGTTCATTACGTAAAGCGCAAAACAACGATTCTAACCTAATTGGAATCATTCAAATCTGAGCTAGAAAATATAGCCAAAACAAGCTTAATAAAAAAATCTCAAGCTGATGAGTGGTAGATTTTTTTCTCAACTTGAGATTTTTTTCATCAAATTAGATCAATTGAAATGTGTCATTTGGAGCAATAGAGGAGTGACACATGGTGGATTTTTGTTTTTTTTGTTGAGTTTTAATAAAAAATGATTTAAAAAAAAATATATTATTAATTATTTTATGTTATGTTTAATGGCTAGTTGACTTTAAAAAGAAAAATCTTCACCATTGATTTTTCTTTTACAAGATCTAAAGCCCAAATTGAATTTGGTTTCACCTCTTCCCTCTCTTTTTGAACTTCATCTTTTCTAAAAATTAAATATCAATTCCATATTTTTGCAATATCTGCTAAAAACCACCATTATTATTCTTTCCAAACTCTCAATTTTTTTTCAACTTATTTTTTAAAGAAATATATAGTATTGTGAGGATTAATTTGTTGTGAGCTCAAAATTTATAAATCCACTTTTTTAGAGAGTTTGTCAAGTGTGTTATTAAAAACTTTCAACCTTTTAACGTTTTCTTTTGATCCTAGAAAAAAAATTGTTGTAACGGTTTGATCCTCAACTATAGAAAATAACAAATTTATTCTTGAATCCGAAAAAAGAACGTTGAAAACTCTAAGTCGTGGAAAGAGTCCAATTTAAATAACATACCCAATAGAAGCTTGGAAAATGGATGTAGAACAAGTTGTACAAAACCACTATAAAATCACGCTTTCAGTTTCTCTATCATTCTCTTAATTTATTTTTAATTTTGTTTATTACATTTGATTGCATGAAATTAATTGTAATTTTTTGTTCTTTAAATTAATTGCTCATGTTATTTTATTTTGATCTGTAGTTGTTCGCACGAGGTTTCAAAAGAAACTTGTTTCGTGGAGTAGAACTTGTGTTGATGTTGATGTTGATGCAATATGGTTCGATCTCTAGTACTTAATCCTTTCTCTCTCAGTTGAATACATACGCTTGACTTGAATACGTAGAACGCGTGATTTTCTTGAAGTTGAAGTCTTGGAAACTTGTGTTTTTAAGGAGTGTGCAACTTCAGGAGTCTAGGAGTTTTCTGATTATTGGAAGAATTCTCGGCTCTCTGGAATGTAGCTACAAATGAAAAAAACTCCTCTATTTATAGGACTCTCTAGTGGCTTATTGGGCTTGGGCTTGACTGATTCATGGGCCTGACATTTGGCCTAATTAGTTGGACTTTGGGCTTGGTTGATCCATGGGCCTGACCCTTGGGCCCAATTAGTTAGACTTTGGGCTAAATAATAATATCAAATTTGAACAAATTAATTTTACTCAATCCAACACTTGTGAGATGGCAGCCAAGCGTTCATAGCGACGTTGCTTTTTGATCCTTCGATGTCGGCTCTTCCTATCATTGTGAAGCAGAATTCACCAAGTGTTGAAATTTGTAATTTCAATTTGAGACACATGTCAACTCCTAATTAGTCCTAAATTTGATTATATAGAATTTCGTCATTAATTTGGTAAATGATGTGACGATTTGTGATTGGTCCAAAATTTCTCTTTGAATAGTAGTTATTAAATTTGTATATCATTTACACCGTTCTTATCATTAGAATTAAATAGGGTGCTTTAAAGTGTTAATTTTAATTTCTTGATGACTTTGGGTTGGATTTATTTGTATGAAATTCTTGTTTAAATTACTTATTAGCTAAAAGTGTTTTAATTTGATTAATTAAGCCCACATTACGAAAATATTTTCAATAGTTTAAATAAATCTTATTCAACCCCCTTTAGGGTTGTCATACCAATCCTATAATATGAATCAACACAATAAAGGGATCAAATTCTAGAATGGAAACGTGTAAACGCTTTTGTTTCGATTTTGAGTTGATGAAAAAACAAAAATATAACACCAAGCATATCACATGCTGTAGAATAATAGGTTAAGCATAGAAATGGAATTCAGAGAAATTACCTTTGAAGATCGTTCTTCCCTTCACTGGAAATGCCTCCAAATGGACTTCCTGGCTATGAATATGACAAAAAACCATCGGTGGAAGTGCCCCTTTGAAAAGAGTTAGGGAATTGTGAGAGGTGATTCAAAATTTTGCAAATTACCTTTCTTCTGTAAAATTGATTAAGAGAGAGTGGGGTTTAAAATCTATTGAGAGATTGGGAACAGGGTAACTTCCTCTCCCCACTCTCCACTTCTCTACATAAAGAGAAGTTTTATTTTAATTAATTAATTAAATTAATAATATATATTAACTAAATTAAATTAAATTAAATAATTAAATATCTTGTACTCAAATAATATTTGATCATATTCAAATGCATATTTCTCTTTTAACCTATAATTTTAATATGAATTTCGTTTAGATTAATTTATAACTTATAATTTTAATATAAATATCGTTCATATTAGTTCCATACTTGAATCATATTCAAATATATTAATTCTCCTATATTATATAGTTTAATTTGAATCTTATTCAAAACTAATTATATATTATAATGTATTTATATACGTTATATTAATTGCATCATATACAACTAACATATATATCCCTAAATTAATTTGAACATTTCAAATTAATCTTTCAAAAAATTTGGTCATGGTTAATCCATTGTGAGCTAGCAAGAAGACCTAATGAACCTTAAGATTATAAGTTCTAATGATCCAAGTAGGGGTGGATCACACACGTGCGCATGCACACGTACACTCACACGCGCGCGCACACACACTTTACGCGCATACGCACGCACATGCGCACATAGGCACAAACACTTTACGTGCACACATGCACATACACACACAACTTTATCATTATCTTAAGGTTACATTCAAGCCATTACAAATTCAACTCTTAGTTTTTAAAATTATGTCTAATAAACATCTGAACTTTTAAACTTAACTTTAATAATTCCCTAAAAAGTATCTAATTGATATATAAACTTTCTATTTAATATATAAAAATCTCATAAAATATTAAAAATGCTTAAAAATTAATCATTGTATTAGACAACAAATTATTTTTATTTCTAATTGAAATTCACAATTTCAATTTTGTAGTCAATAGTTACATCCCTTTTTCCAAAAAAAAAAAAAAAAAGTTTGGTACTACATATTAGACACACTAATCAAGTTGTCAATGATCTAGTTTATGTTTTTTAAAGGTAAAAAACTATATAGGATACAAATACTGACGTTAATGGGCTAAAATTCTAACCTTATATGAAGTTTTACCATGTAACATGAAATTATGGACCTGCCACTTTCCGTATGTCAGGTAGTTATGATCGTTTTGACGATATTATATGATCTAAGCACTATATCAATGCATCTAAAATTGTATTTATATGAACTTGTGCCCCTCTTACATAAAATCATGGATATGCCATTGGTTTCGAGATTAATTAATTAAACGTTTTCATTAACTATGGGGCAAACTATTATAGACTCATAGCTGCAGTTTTATGCATTGTAGGACATGTTGCATACATGGATATGACCATTTCATGCAAGTCAATCCCTCATAAGTAATTCGTAATTATAGTTGGGTCAAATATACGTTTACCCTTGTGATTACTTATATATTCTTAAGTACTACTGATCCTCTAATGAACGATTTGTTTATGGTTCAACCATAAACCAAGTCCTTCTTGACCAATGAGAGGGTGAGGCCCTATTGTTCAAATCCCGTAGTTAGCATTTAAGGGAACTACTAATCTACTTAATTGATACTAGAAGCAGCAAATTCCATCTTGTGAAATTTCATTCCCAGCTCTCTATACGATAAAGTCCCCAAAGTGGTAGGCTTATTGAGTCGGCAACTTGGGCAACTTTCACCCAGATAAATCAAAGGATGAGCCCTAATAGATAGAAGTTTATAACTCACTTAAGATTTAGATTGAGTTACATATGGTCATCTTGTGAAATATTAATTTCTTCAATTAATGGAGTTATAAAGAGAGATTAAAGATTTTGCATTATAGTCTTATACAAACTTTTTGTATAGGATACCTTCACTCGCATGTCTCCACATGAATGATTTTGATCACATCATTTGTAACACTTACAAAGTGGGTCATATCTATAGTGTCACCATGATAAGACACCCTGTTGGGTCATATCCATATACTTTAGACTCTTTAGGTTATTACTTGAACATGATCCACATGTATGTCAACTACATATTGTTTAAGTTTCATTTAATAACTTTAGATTTTTACCATAATGGATAATTTATTATTGTATATTTAATAATTAAATCAAATAGTATATTAAATAACTAATTAATTACGAGATTTTAGGACATAAATTTCAACACATAATTCGTACATTTTTCATTTATTTGAACTCAACCCAACCCGATTGAGTTGATTACCAAACAAAAAATGTACTAGTTGGATTGGGTTGATCGATTTTTTAGGCTATTAAAATTTTTTAACACCACTAATAGCATATAAACACATTTTACATAGTCTAGATGAATAGTAACATCTTCAATAGCGAGGTTCACAAAGTTTTCTAACATTATTTGAATAAATTCTATGTAAACTTTCTCAATAACAACAACATCTTCAATAGCGAGGTTCAAAAGTGGGTTACATACATCGTATTGAAAAATCAAGTGTATATGTTTTGAAAGGTTTTAAAAGTAAGAGACCAAAAAAATATTTAAAAAACTTGAATGTACAGAAATCAAAATAGATATTTAAAAAGTATATAGATGAAAATAAATCAAATTTGTAAATATAGATAGCAAATAAAATTTGAACTTAAAAAATAGAACTCAATTGATCCAACGCCAATAACTTAAATTCTATTTAGAAAGTTCAATATCTTCCTTTGGAGCTTGGGAGAAATTATTTAGGTCTGTTTAGTAACCATTTTATTTTTTTTTTTGTTTTTATTTTTGGAAATTAAGTCTATAGACACTAGTCACCTATAAATTTCTTCTTTTATTATGTATTTTTCACCAATGGTTTAAAAAAACCAAATCAAAATTTGAGAACTAAAAAAAGTAGCTTTCAAAAAGTTGTTTTTGGAATTTGGAATTTAACTAAGAATTCAACCATTGTACTTAAGAAATACAAATTCTTATAAAAATGTGAATGAAATAGACTTAATTTTAAAAAAAAAAAAAAAAAAAAAATCAAATGATTACTAAACGGAACCTTAAATTTTTATCTAATTTAGAATGATAGATCAATATATATATATATATATATATTTGTGTGTATGTGTGTTTAACACAATAGATAAGAAATAGTAAAACCGGGAGTGCCTTTTGATTTTTATCAAAAATGGAAACAATAAGATTTTTTGCAAAAGCTTGCCACACACATGACATATATATTTTTAATTCTCAAATTGCCCCTGATATGGTGAATTAAAAGTTTTTACGAGTATTGTGTAATTATTATACCGTGTATAAATTCTCAATAGAAATACAGTATAAATGGAATCGTTTGTTATGAGACACCAATAGAAATATAGTGTAAATGGAATCTTCAGTTATGAAACTTTAACCTAACTGATTCAAGAGATAAAGGTGCTAAATTTTTCTCTTAGTTTAAAATTTGAATAGGTGGTTTCATATTTGTTTTGATTTGATTTAATCACTTTTTGAACATATAATTTGTCTCTTTGACAAACAAACAAGTATTCACTTTTGCAGTCTTGATATTTTTGCTATACCTCTACAACTAGTTAAGCTTCTTTTGTAGGTTTTGTGGTTGATGGAGTTATAAATAGTGTAATTCTTGAAGCTTAAATGAAAATGAAATTATGAATATAATGTAATTGTAAATAAATGAATTCAATTCCTAATTTTTCTCCCATGAATTATATTTGAATTTATATTTTATTATCAAATTAGATTTTATCTAACTACTTATCGATTTAATAATAATAAACAAAAATGGTCACAATGACGTTCATAGTGTTTAAAATTGGCTTTCAAGATCCTATTAGAAAAATGGTCACATCGAATGAAGATGATGAAATTTGGTTTGGTGTCAAATACAATCATATTTCCAATACTCACGTCGTCCTGAACTTGCAATTTCTTCAAACATTCACTTACAAACAATAACTTCACTCGTATAATCAACTTTGCTGTTTCTCACCTTGAAGGAAGTCCATCATTGTAGACATCCTTACGTTTCTAGTGACCCTACCGCCTGATTGTCATCATCCCTCGCATACATGTGTTTTATATGTAATTGGAAGTGTTAAAGATCATATTGGGTATTTTTTTAATTTTATTTCTGGAATGTTTAGAAATATTGTGTATTTATGATTCTAGAATGTTTAGGCATAATGCATTTTTGTTATTCAAGTTGTTTTTGTAGCCGTGTATCTTTGCATTTTCGTTTGGACTTAATTTTGTTGTTTTAGGATATTTTTATCATTTACTAATTAATATTTTCTATTATATAAATTTATTTTGCTATTTTTATAAGTTTAAATTTTTTAATCAATTTTCGAAATGAAACTAAAAAATTTGTTATTTCTGTTGTCTAACCTAAAATTGAACCTAAGAAATGTAAAACAGATAACAAACAGAGTTAGAAAGCCCAAAGTAACGGAAACAGGCCCAAACCAAGGTAGGTCGAGGCTGACTATGGAGTAGGTTTTAACCCTTAGCCTAAATGGGCAAAGGAAAAAAACTTAGGCTAAAGCCCAAAAAAAGGCCCTTGACACAACGCATGGGATAGCCCAACGAAGTTTGACCTCGTTCCTTTTTGTGAAACAGAAAGGTAAAAAACACTAAGTCAACCCCATATAAATATGCCTTTATAACTCATTGAAAGTAAGTTAACATCTTCACACTCAAACTGTAAGTTTGTTGCATTTTTTCACTCTTTGGCATAGGAGTGTAACACACCAATGTGCAATTTTTTTCCAAATTACAAATTAACCATTGAAAGTACATGAAGGTCAATTGTATTACTATGACTAGATTTTACCATCAATAATTTGTGTAGTAACAGAGAAATCATAGATTGCCACCCACTAGGATTTTTTTTTTTTAGTTGCACTATCTAAGAGTTAGCCTTATTAACGGATCCAAAGCCAAAAGGCTAGCCTAAGCCTAATAAAAAAATTTGGACCATCATTTGACTTTCGAAGGTTAGGCTGATTCAATTCAGATCCAAACAGGGTTTTGGACTTATTGGACTTGGACATGGGCCGAGTTTTTAAAGACCGTGTTGTCATATAAGTTGGGCTTGGGTTTGGGCTTGGGCTTGGGCTTGGGCTCGGTGGGTTTTAATAATAAGCAAATGGAGTTTGGTTGTATGGTTCGACTCATACAATCTAAAAGTAAGAGAGGGGGAAAGAGAGAAAGACGTACGTACGCAATGGTCCAAAGAACACGCTCCCCATTCTGAAATAATGGAGGCCTTTCCAATAATTGTTAAACCTTATTGGTGCGTGTTGTTCACTCTTCTTCTAGTCGCGTCACCCATTCCTTCTCAATAATATCTATATGATTATTCCCTCTTTTGATTTCGACCTCCCCCTCAATCTAATATATAAAATATTTATTTATTAATTAATTTCTATTAACCCAAAGAAAAAGAAAAAAAAAAAAAAAAAAAACAAACTTAAACTTATATACATAATATTACAGACAGATACAGAGCCCTCCATCCTTCCCTTCCTCCTTTCATTTTGTTGTGTATATGCAAAAAGCCTTTTTTTGGAGAAAAGAAAAAAAAAAAAGAAAAAGAAAAAGAAAAAGAAAAGTAATTTGGTTTCCCTCATTTTTCTTCTCCCTTTCCCCTCTTCCAAGAACTTTCTCCTTTTATCTCCCCCACTACAATCAATCTCTCCTTCTTCTTCTTCATCCGATCTATTTTCTCAATCTTTATTCTTCAATTTCTCTTCGTGGGTATTGATTTTCTAATTCCTTTTGGGGATTTTTTCTTCTTCGTCGTCGTCGTCATCATCAGCGCAGATGAGACCCCTCCAGCCGCTGCCTCAGGGTACGAATCCTCCCACCGATCGTACCCGTCGTCGTCCGAATCTCAATCTTCATCTTCCGCAGCGGGACAATACGTCTTTGGCCGTTCCTCTCCCTTTACCTCCCACCTCCTCCAACTCTGCGCCTCCTCCTTCCACCAGTCAACTCCACAACGCCAACCGCCCGCCGGACCCGCTACCTCAGCAGCGTCAGGCTTTCAGCCTTTCCGAGTTTGAGCGAGTGAGCCGAATCGGAAGTGGATGTGGAGGCACCGTTTACAAAGTCGTTCATCGTCCCACCGGCCGTGTCTATGCTCTCAAGGTCATTTACGGTAACCATGAGGATGCGGTTAGGCTTCAGATGTGTCGCGAGGTCGAGATCCTTCGTGACGTTGACAATCCCTATGTGGTCAAGTGTCATGATATGTTCGATCATAACGGCGAAATCCAGGTTCTTCTTGAGTATATGGATCGGGGGTCTTTGGAAGGAACCCACATCCCTCAAGAACACCATCTCTCTGATTTGGCTCGGCAGATTCTTAGCGGTCTCGCTTATCTCCATAGCCGCCGTATCGTTCATCGCGACATCAAACCCTCGAATCTCCTCATCAATTCACGAAGGCAGGTTAAGATCGCTGATTTCGGCGTTGGTCGAATCTTGGAACAGACTATGGACCCTTGTAATTCCTCGGTTGGAACTATTGCGTACATGAGCCCTGAGAGAATAAATTCCGATCTAAATCAGGGTCAATACAATGGGTATGCAGGGGATATTTGGAGCTTTGGGGTTAGCATATTGGAATTCTATCTCGGTCGGTTTCCTCTTGCTGTTGAGAGGCCTGGGGATTGGGCAAGCTTGATGTGCGCTATTTGTATGGCTCAGCCACCAGAGGCGCCGCCCACTGCTTCACCGGAGTTTCGCCATTTTATTGCCTGTTGTTTGCAAAGAGAAGCTCGGAAGAGATGGACTGCCGCTGCATTACTGGAACATGCGTTCATAACTAGGAAAAATGGAGCAAGTCAGTACCAGAATCAGCAAGCTCATCATCAGAATCTTCGTCAACTATTACCTCCTCCGCCTCTTCATCCTTCCAGCCTTTCTTGAGACAAAGACAGCCTTTTAATATTTTTCTCATTTTGGTTTCTTTTCTTGAATTGCTCTGTCTTCCTGAGAAGCATGACGACGCCATTATTGTCCTGTAATTTTTCTGGAATAGCCCAAGGGAATGGTAAATTATTTGCTGTTTAGATCAGTAAATCATCTGTTTTTCACGACATTTTTCAGAACAATGCAAAAATTCTGTAATCTTTTGCCGGTGGCTGAAATATCAAGCTAAGTCAAATTCGTTTTAGCTTTAAGCTCGTTAGATTAGATTGTGGTCTTCTTTTGGATACATGACTCTTCGTATTCTCTTTTCTTGCCTTTCTCAGTTGGAGTTTGCATTTTCTTTAAGCCATTACTAACCCATTCTTACCAAAGTTGGGCATTCTTCAATCATTTGTATTTGTTTGTGAAATCATATAGCACGTAATAGCTATATAGCAATGGCCTCACTTTGTTAGGACCCAAGAGTTGAATTATTGTCGTTGTTCTGTTCCAATCTATGCTCTCTTCTGCAATGCCCTTTGCCCTATTTTTGGCTTTCAAAGAGGGGAGGAGCTTCATGGAATGATAATCATATCGTCATTGTTAAAAGAGGGGGCTGAATCAGCCCACATGAAAAGCATTTTGACTTGAAATTGACCTTTTATGATGACATATAAATCTCATCTAAACATGACACTTAATGTTGAAAAACTTCCTCGAGTTTACGTTACGCTTATAAAGCCAGTTCAACCGTGACTAAATTAAGCCACTTTGAATGGACTAAGATATGGAGAAATAGCTTTGGAGGAGAGGGTCTAGACTTTTTGTTTGCATTTTCCACGATTCCCTTTTCTTCCACATGTGATTGAAGTTGAATTTCCAATGGTTACACAAGAGATGGAGAACGAGAGAGGCTTAAAGACTTGGACTTTGTGCTTTCTGAGCCAAACCCATTTTTTACAAGCAAAATACTCCGAAGTTGAAAACGCAATGGTCGACTGTTTTCTGAGCCTTCATTTTTCCCCTCTGTTATGTACCCACCAAAGAAAACATCAGCTATTCTTTTCAAACTTATAAAAGTCAAATCTTTAACTGTAAAGAAGATTGGAAACTGAATCCAACCCCATCCAAGAAGTATTTTTCAAACTTGTAATGGGGTTTTGTTTGAACTTGAAGAAGTTTACGGCTAATTATTCTGTTTTAATTATTACCTTTTAAAAATACATACTTTGTGTAATATAATGTAATAATTAAACAAGTCAAAGTTAAATGAGGAAGACGCAAGAGGACGATGTTTCGCAGAAGCTTCCTCGCTGCTGTGGAACTTCGCTATATTGCCTTCCCTTCCCATCAGCCACCCAACTCGACTTCTTCTTCGCTTGATCTATAATTTTGGTGAAGTCGAGATTCTTATTTCGAAGAACTTTCCTTCTGGGCTGGCCTTTGCCGGCTGTGGTGGCCAGAGATTTTATTTTTAAGCAACTGAATCACCTATACGATCCAAACTAGTGGGACCCGATTGCTTCTTGTCTTATTTTCGTCTCTTCTTGCTTTTGAGGGTTGGTATCTCAGCTCGATTTGGGAAGTTCTTGATCATTCTATAGCTGGGATTCGACCTGGATATCCTCGTTGCGTCAGTTCAAGTTCATCTCCAATCTGGTAAATACTCTCTCGCTCTTTTTGTTGGTAGGGTAACTAAATCTCGTTTTAATCTCAACTCGATCTGATTTCTTCTTTCTCTTAAGTTAATAATGCTTCGGATTTGACTTGTGGAAGATGAAGTAGCATATGTAAATCAACCCAGATTTGTATTTTTATTGTAGTTTTATTTAAAATGGTCTTTCGTATTGGAAGTGGATAGGTTTAATTGATCGACATGACTGTGCTTGCAGATGGGATCAACAGAGGAGAAAACAAATTACTTATCAGACGAAGAAATTCTATTGAAGTCATCACCAGTTGCGAAGAACGTATTGCATAGCTTTGATTGTGAGACGGCTCCTGTGCGTTCTTCCCCAGATGATAAAAGATGGTGGAAGACTAACAATATTCGTATTAGACCTCTTAGAAGTGCTTATATAGTGTTGGTTAGAGCAAAGATCAACGTGTTACTACCTTTTGGTCCTTTGGCAATTCTGCTACATTACTTAACGGGAAAGCATGTAAGAAGCACTCCTCTTCATAATTTTTACTGGTTGAATTTCTACAATAGCAAATGGCATGATTGGATTTGTGAAGAAAGAAATGGTGAAAGACTTGTATTGAGCAGCTTTTTCATGGAATAGAAGTCCCCAGACAATCAAAGATATTTTCTTATTATTTGATTTAATGAGGATATGGTCTATGACCTCTTTGTGACGCTGTCCTTTACATCTATTGATCTGTTCATAAAATTTTGGATATTCAAACATTCTACTTTTAAGATCATTTTGCTGGTTAGTACCGTGGCTAGTATGATTTGTCTCATGGTTCATAATTCCTTGATAGTCAGCTTTATATGTCAGGGATTGGTCTTCTTTTTCACTTTACTTGGAATTACACCCTTGGCAGAACGTCTTGGTTATGCAACTGAGTAAGATTTGGCTTCTCCATATTCTACGTTTATGATTTTATATTATTTCAATTTGTGCTAAACTTCACAAAAATATTTGTGATGCAGGCAGCTTGCTTTCTACACTGGACCAACAGGTATGCATGCTACCTAACCAGGCGTTGCTTGTTTTGATCATTTAATTGTGGCTGTTTCGTTAGTTTCCCTAATAACTCAAATGTATAATGGGCTTTGCAGTTGGTGGTCTTTTGAATGCAACATTCGGAAATGCAACCGAAATGATCATATCAATATATGCGTTAAAGAGTGGGATGATTAGGGTTGTTCAACAGTCATTACTGGGGTCAATCTTGTCAAATATGCTCCTTGTGCTTGGTTGCGCTTTCTTTACTGGTGGGATTGTTCATCATAAGAAGGTGCAGGTTTTCAATAAGGTACAAGGTTTTATTCTCTAGGAAAATATGGTATGCCTCTATTTTGGAGATATTTTACTCACTTTCTTGGTTTACGTTAAGATCTGACTATTTTGCAACAGGGTGCTGCTGTTGTGAATTCAGGATTGTTGTTGATGGCTGTTATGGGAACAACTTTCCCGGCAGTGCTTCATTTCACCCACACCGAACTTCATTCCGGAGAATCAGCATTATCTCTTTCAAGATTTAGCAGTTGTATAATGTTAGTTGCATATGCAAGCTACCTTTTCTTTCAACTAAAAAGTCAGCATAATCTCTATGGTCCTCTTGATGGGGTGAGTCTCTTTGGCTCTATGTTTGGATCTTGCTTTTGAATGTTGTTTTCAGTTAACAAGCAATAGTTCCTCCAAACAACTATCTTGGCTTTTTTTATCCTTAGCATACTATAATATGTTCCAACTATTAGGGTAAATTAGGAATCAGGACTTGCGACATCTATTAGAGGCGAGCTTGAAACAATGGCTACAAAATTCTTTAAAAAAGAAAACTATTACCATCAAGAAATGCTAATGTGATCATAGCTTAATTATCATGTATAACCTCAATCACATAGTTGTTTTATATATGATGAACTTTAACTGGATTTGTGGGGTATACATTAGGAATGGGGATTTAACAAATGGTTGTGCATCTACTTGAGTCAGATGTTTAGTGGTACTTTTTATTTGCTAACTAGTCCCCACGCTTAAAAAAAAGCAGAATCAATGGTCAATACTATCTTTTCCACATTTTTTCAAGCAGAGAGGCTTTTAATTCTAATGGTTTTAGCATTTTTTATATTTCTTTAGGAAGTTGAAGTTGAAGATGAAGATGAAGATGATTCTGAGATTTATGCTTGGGAAGCAATTGGATGGCTTGCCATCTTGACTGTATGGGTATCTATTTTATCTGGATACCTTGTTGATGCTATCCAGGTAAATTTTATTCTAATTGTTATTGCATCTTGTTGATTCATGCACTTCTTTTCCAGCCTTGTTTGAACTTTTAACTACAATTATGTGCATTCTGTTATTGTTTCCTTTGCTTGTCCAATATTTATACTGGGTAGCTCAATGCTTTTTACGAAGTGAAGTTTATAAACACTATTCAGTAGGTTTCTTTTCTAGAAAATAACAACAAAGAAGGTGTGTAAGAACAAAAAGTGTTTTTCAAACATAAGTTATTTGAAATATGTTATCAAAATTTGATCTATAAAGTAGTTATCATAAAACATATCCAAAGATTCATGTTACAGGCTCTGTTCACGATGGTGTTTGGTTCTTGATGAGGTTTCATGTTTCTTTTTAGACTTTGGTTTCGGAGACTTTTCGTAATTATTTTTTAGGTAGTAGCAATGATTTTAATGGCTGCTTTGTCTCTCTCGATCTTTATCATCTTATGCAGCAGATTTAATTAGTTTGTGGCTTTTTCAGGGAGCATCTGAATCATTGAATTTGCCGGTGGCTTTTATTAGTGTAATTTTGTTGCCAATTGTTGGAAATGCTGCTGAACATGCAAGTGCAATCATGTTTGCCATGAAGGATAAGCTTGTGAGCACTTTCTAGATTTATTTATTTATTATTAGTTTTTACATTTTTCTTCAAATCATTTTTTTTGTTTGGTTTGATTGACCTAAAAGTTACTGTAGGACATTACTCTTGGAGTTGCTATTGGATCATCTACACAAATATCAATGTTTGTGGTAAGTTGTGAGGATTATTTTCTAAGGACCCACTTGATAACATCTCTTTCTTTAACTCTTGTTTTTTTTTAAGAACTAAAAATAGAAACAGTTTTGTTTCTTATTTTTAAAAAGAAAAAAAAATTAAAAATAGAAATGTGTTTCTTGTTATTTTAATTGATATAAACTTTATTACATATAACATAATAAGATATATCACATGCATTAAAACAAATTTTATTAAAAGAATTTATAGTATTGAATTCAATTTTAGCCCAAAGAAAAAAAATAATTAATATTTTTCTTCCACCAAAGTTCGAATTTGATTTGAAATCTCATCCCACACTCTTAAATAATGTTGACTTACATGAGTTCAATTAAGATAATTTATATATTTTATTTCTATCTCTTTCCTTTAAAAATGTATGTGTTTCTCATTAGTCCATTATACACACAAATAAAATCTAAAAAGAGAAGGAAAAAAAGACATTTTAATTTGAAAATAATGGTAAATATGAATTTATTATTAATTTATTAATTTAGTAAAAAAATAAAATCCTACTAAAAAATAATGTAGAGCTGAAAAAATAACCATAACTAAATGCTCGTTAATGAAGAGGGAAAGAAATTGATAGGGGGAGAAGAAAAAGAAGGGAGAAACAAAAAAAATAAAAGGAAATAAATGAAAAGAAAAGAATAATAAAAGGATTAGAGTAGAAAGTATTAAAAGAAAAAAAAGAGTTAAATTAATATATATATATATATATATATATGATGGAAAAAAGGAGAGAGAAATGTGGGGCACATGTATTTAAAACAGAAATGGATACTCGTTGTTTCGCGAATTTGGTATATTTTCTTTGGAAACGTACCTTAAATTTTAGAAACAAGAAATAAAAATATTTATCAAATAGGTGTTGCTTAAAAAATGAAAAATAGAAAAGAATGTTTGTCTAAATTTCTAATAACTGTTGCTCAGTTGATACAAAACTTAAGGAGAAACGGTACATGATGTCTATTAGTTTAACTTGGGCTCGGAAACCTTGTGTTGGCTTGGAAATTTATTTTGTATGGGTAACTTTACTGTGTCATTGATGATTGTAGATCCCATTCTGCGTAGTAGTTGGATGGTGCATGGGAGAACCAATGGACTTGAACTTTAAACTTTTTGAAACAGCAACTTTGTTTATCACTGTTCTAGTGGTGGCCTTTATGTTGCAGGTGCCTTATCTTCTATCCATCCTCCTGTACTTAAGTTCATTTGCAATTTAATAGCTATTCTGTTCAAATAACTCTGCCTTCCATTAAAGAGTTTTCATTGTATCATTTATATGCCAAGTGCCATTCAATCGAAGCATGAATTTAGACAGTTTAGTAGTAGAACTGTTGCGTATCTTCATTTTTTATGTTCTGTATGGTAAGTCATTATTCTAATCTTCTTGGCATTTGGTCATATTTGCAATATTTGCAGGAGGGGACATCAAATTATTTCAAAGGTCTAATGCTTATTCTTTGTTACCTCATAGTGGCAGCCAGTTTTTTTGTACACGTTGACCCTAGTAATGGTGAGTACTTTCTCTTTGAATCCATCACACATAGAACATCTTAATGTATACTTAACATCATTGTTTCTCATTTCTCATTTTTCGTTTCTTGGTTTTAAGATGGAAAAACAAAAACCATGCCTTACAATTGTTCTGCTGTCGTTTTTATGTAAACAAACACACATTTTGTTTGTTAATTCTAAGCACATGATTATTTATGGATTACTACTCAGATGATGATTAACACTCGAAGCAAGTTGGTCCTGGACATTTACTGCAAGCTGAACTTTTGCTCTGGCATTGGTTCTCAAACCCCCCATTGCTTCAGTTCATTGGAACCTGCAAACATTAGAGGACTCACACAAATGGTTTGGTCTTTCAATGGAGTTTGGTTTCATTTGTTGAACTGTACTGTAATCTTTTTGAGGCTTGACAGTTGATCTTTTCTCTTCATTTATCATCTTCTTCTTTAACTTGTTTATCATAAACTTGAGAGCTGTAATCTATATTCATTAATTGTAAGCTCTTTCTTTGAATGCTCTTGTTTTTTCCCCCCCTAACCAACCGATCAAAACTGCATATCACCACCAATACTATTATGAAACTGCTAGATAGTTACAAGGAGAGCTAAACAACTTTTCATCAAAAGGGTATAATTGATTTGTTTTTATATATAAATAAAATATATTGTCTATATCCATCATCTCTTGCATCCTTTGTAGCATTGTCCTCTCAAGAAAAGGCATAACAAACATAGCTACGTATCTTGGTGCTTTGTTTACTAATAACTTCGGGCCCATAGTGTTCTTAAAAAAAACTACTTTTGATAAAAAAAAACTTATTAAAATACACATGAAAAATTATTTTTAGTGGTTGTCAAACACTACAATTTATTTTAAAGTGACTTATTTTTTGAATTAAATACTTAAAAATGGATTTCAAACACATTTTTAGAGCTATTCTTGACAATAATCTAACATATAAGTAGAACACAGGTGTAAGTTCTTCCTTTTCTCCCACAAAGTGATGAAGCAATATTATGAAATGATTTATACAAAATTGTACGAAGTTCATTATTAGGATTGAACATTTTGTCCATCATCATGTATCGTCTTATCGAATGATTTCTTTTAATTGAACTTCTTGTACCAAATAATTGTGTAGTTGGCAACACATATCTGTCCTTCGCCCCCTGTTGCCACTAAACAATGTATCTCCATACAATAATGTAATGATGTTACGCTCTGGAATTTTGGTAAATGATTAATAAGCAATGATGAGCCCCTAGTATAGCACAAAAGAAAATCATTGTTGGAGAATGAGGGGGAGTAGCAGGGCTAAGGCTTCTGAACGGATGTCCCAAATTTGAGGCAGGAAAAAAAAAAAGATTTGCCTTGCTTTAAAAGTGAGGTTTTTTGACCTTTCGTCAACGTCAAATTTGGATGAAATTACCAAAACGAAATTCTTACGTGCAGACAGATTGATTCTCTCGTTCTCTCTCTTTTCTTATAGATAGCTTCCTCTCTCCCTTTCTCTTAGGGTTTTGCTTTTCGGTCTTGCTCTCTGACGCTCCATCTCACTCTCCTACACTTGACCCCGCTCTCCGCACTAAGTCTCGCTTTGCAACACAACGGAAAAGAGGGAGAGAAGAAATCAGTCAGAGAAGAAAAGCTTGTTCTCACAGGAGAAGAAACGTGGTCTTGCCAGAGAAGAAAAATAGGGTGGTCTCGGCAGATGAAAAGTGAGAAAAAAGAAGAAAAAAAGGAAAGAAATCGCTAGGAAGAAGAGTAGGGAAAACTAAGGGTAATTTTGTAAAGTTATTTGATGATAATGTAAGCAAACGGTCGAAATTCTTAAGTTTTAAAAAATAAGATCATTTTAGACTTGAGATTTGGGTCTTTTAATCAATCATCTCATTACCCTGGGGAGAATTATCTAGAAAATTGGGGTGCAAAAGATGGAAGGAACAATGTACCACACTCGGAACAAAATCTAAGGTGGAAGATGTTTCTGTGTAGGATCTCAACATCTACAACTTTTAGCTTAGCTAAATAGAATATATTCTAATGAACAATCACAATCAACTAAAGCAAGGTGCCACCAATATATATATTTATATAACCCCAAATCTTATCTAATCCAATCCCACTTTAATTGTAAAGAAAGTTCTGTTTTGTTTTTTTGCCTTTTTTAATGACACAATCTTTTGTCTTCAACTGAGTCAGTCGAAAATTTGTCTTTTCGATTTGGCAATTCGTTTAGTGAGAAACTGAAAGGTAGATGTGTGTGTATATATACATAAAACTAAAAGACAAGAAGATTTAGTAATCAAGATTAGTATTCTTCTTCCAAATATGGTATTACAGGGTAGGTAATTAGGAACTAGACATTAGACAATCTCTATAGTAATAGTGTTCCCAGTATATGTCGACAAACAATTATCCTAGTTATAAAATATGAGTCTGGGTCAGAAACTGCTAACCTTAAAATTTCTCGAAGTGGAAGATGCTACAGCATGTAGAGGAATGGACTTAGTTTGCTCTGTCCTTGCCAAGTGAACAATCATTGGAATCTTCAAAGGGATTGGTTCTTTTTACCAAGCCTCACAGAGTCGATATAATTTGTGAGGCAATGAGCAGAAATACCAGGAAGTGCCAGCCCTATCACCCTTACTAATGTGCAAACCCATCCCTCCCTGTACTCAACTCCATGAGTGTAGCCCATCAGCAAGCTTCTGATCAGCTCCCATAAAGCATTGAGATATTCCGGTATCAGGTATCTAATCCCAAAGAAATTCTTGTTCGGTTCCTCATCTACTTTCTTCAAATACAAATAGAAAAAAAACAAATTCAGAGTAAGAACCACAAATTGAGTCGACCCATCAAAAGACCAAAACGAATAGACCATCATACCAATGTATTCTTGGAGGGAAGTCTATTCATAATATGGTTCAAGTTCAATATTGCAATGTCTAGCTTATCAAACCACAAGAAATAAGAGTTAGAAAATGTACATACATGTTCAGTGAATAGGCTGTCGTAGTATAGACAAACCCCAAAATGCTTAAAGAAGAAAGCTTTATCGTCGTAAGGCAGTCTGGGTACAATGTCATTGCAGTAAACAAACCTGAAATATCTAGGAATGGGATTCATCAAATAGGCCTCCATGAACTGCCCCAGTTGCTTGTTCCCAACCCTAGGCTGCCCAAATGTATATACACCCGATAGCCTGCCCATTATTTCCATTTCCTTATGTAGCACCAAAACTGTAGGGAACAGAACCGCAAGTGCTCCCCCTAAACTATGACCAGTGACCACGAACTTTGCATTTCTATGCTCCATAAGTAATCTCCTGAGTTTATGTTTCACTGCATAATATGCAGTCAACTGCACTACTTCTGGTGTAACTCCATCAAACTGTTCAGATTCCAAAGATGGAAGTAATCTATCCAGTTCAATGTTTTGATCAAAGTTTGGGATTGTTGATCTGGTATGCCCAGATGGACTTCTGCTATCATGCGGAACATCTGATGCAGTGGAGCTGATACTGGCTTCTGCCTGAAGGTAATCTTTGAAGCTACTGGCATCATTTCTGTTGCCCAAACCAAGAGCCTCTAAGAATCCTACGTGAATTTTCCCGACTTCCGGGATCTCGTACCAAGAGTAGTCAAAATCAGTGCTCCAGTCATCTGCATCAAAAGGTTCAGTGCCCCTGAAGCTGATCAATATCAAATTCGCGTCGTTAGGCTTATCGCACAATATGAGCACCTGAGTAGAGTTGTCCTTTTGAAAATCTACCAAAATTTGTTGTGGTCAAGAGCAAAACAGAATTCGGTTATTCGATTAATCACTCAGTTGGCTTAAGAGTAGTTCTAAATATGGATTATTTACACTAATAGAATAAGAATGCTCGTATTCTTCTTACCATTCCAGCAATTGTAGAAGCCCACAAAATGCATCTGCTTCATTATTAACAATCAAAGTTAGAGATGTTATCATGTAACCTGAAGCTGACATAGTTGATCTTTTACTCCAAAATGACACATAAATAGAAGATGAGAAGCAATGAAATAGCTTGCCTTCCAATGGTGAAGCACAATATTCTGAATGACCTTTTCGTTCTCATAGGATAGTTTTGAAGCCATGACGCAAAGGTCCACTAGATTCCGATTTTCCATTTCAAGTCCGAAGCTTCTTTCTTCAGAAACAAAAACAGTAATTCCTTTAAGCATTTTTTCTTCATTTAATAGATCTATTCTACCATCTAAAAGCCCAACGATGCTCATAAAAGTTTCTGTTCCCCTCCGTGGCACTACCACTTCTCCTGCTCATCCATCATTGCAGCAAATTCAGTAGTTAAGAATGAGAGCATTCAGAAAATGTAGAGTTTTCATGTCTTAATTGGTCGAATTCAGCAAAATAGTCAATAAACCCACATTGAAAATGTCACTTTCTCTTAAGATTTGATTGTCAATCTGTCATTAACTACAAGGAAAAAATCATTGAACAGGGAAAGTTTTTGTGGGTGAAAAAAACTTTTCAAACGATCAATGAATGCCTATTCTGTAAAATCTAGACATGTGATGAAAGAGTTGTTTGAGATTTAAAAGCATATGGACCCGCACCGCGTACGATATTGCAGAGCAATCCTGAGAGATTGCCATTCATAGACAGAAGATTGAGAGTGAATTCCACCACATTTCCAGTCCATTCCAATGGTTTCGCCAGAATGGCTATAATTTTTCGAATCATAATTGACACCACTATGACCCATCTGCATCCCGAAACCATCGCACCAAAAACACCCTCCTCGGAGCTCTCGAAGAATCTCCGTCCACCGTCCCCATCCGGCCAAACCCAGCACCGGAAAACATCTCCGATTCCACCCTTCTCCGGCCGCACAACAAGGTATCTGAAATCATCATCATCATCGTTACCATCATTGCTACGGAGGGTTTCTTTGAATTGGGTAGTAGCCATGTTTCTCAATGTCTTGTAGAAAACCCCTTTTGGTATCAATCTGAAGAAGACGCCATTAGAATAAGAGCTAGCAATTCTTATATATCGAGAGAGGAAAAGGGAATGCAGTTACATGGGTATCTTAGCCCATTCTGGGTTCCCAACTGAAATTAACTTAATCATCAATCCAAATACGTGTATGATCGAATAAATCCTCAGGAGTGAAGAAGACACAATTTGGGATTAAACCCACAAAGTGCGAGTGTGAAACACACGTTAATTTCAACCTTCCAGCATGCATAAGAGAAGCCTTGTAAGTTCAGATTCGGTTCCTGTAGAGTTGGAAAGCATGTAAAGTTAGAAGAAAATGGTGATACAATGGAGGCCAAAGGCTTATCCAAAGACCCAAACGAAGTCATCTTGTAGGAAATGCGTGGAAATCAAGGGAAATAAAAGAAAAAAGAGGGAAAAGGTCGGAGTGAAAGAGAATAAGGAATATGGGATGGTGTTGGTGTTGGCGGTGTCGTAGCGTAAAATATATAGACAAGAAACTCGAGCTGCTTACGTTTTGTTGTGCAATATGCATCTTGCCTATGCTGTGGTCCTTTTTTCCTCCTCCTATAACCACACCTGAGAGAGAATTTTTTCCTTTTTTCCTCCTCCTTATGCTCGCTACGATGCTTATAACATAGAAGAAAAATATAAATTTTAATTTTCTTTCAAGCGTTACAAAATCTGTACTACTTGCCTAATTTGCTAACAAGTGTTAGAAAGAGAAAAAGTGGAAGATGATGTTTTTCACTTGAATTTCATTTTAAGCACTGTTTACGAATAAAAATGGGGATTCACTAACCCTATTTTATTCTTCATCCCAAAAATTAGATGATTGATCTTATTTTCTTTCTTTATTAGATGAACTCGCGCCATCTTTTTTGTTTACTTTATACAGTTTACTATATCTCTCTCACAAGTTTTATTATAAAATTAATAGGAACATGGGAACCAATATAATATAATACATAAAATAAATAAATTAACAACATATGAAATAAGAAATTTCTTAAGATTCTCCACTTTCTCCAAAATTTATGGATTTTGCCCACTTTATGTGTCTTTTAAACTCCACAAATGGTCACTTATTTATAAGGATTTTGGCAAGTAGGATATGGTACATTTGGACACCAAGAATGGGCTACGACATATGACTAATAGATGTGATAATGGAAGGAGGATACTTGGCTTTTGACAATAAGCTTCAGCATCTATCTAACACATTATAATATTTATAATACTCCCCTTAGATGGATGATATATATGAAATATGCCTCATTAAAATCTTACTAGGAAAAATGCAATGGGAAAAAACCCCAGTGAAGGAAAAATAAGACATATTTTATATATTTATACTCCTAAAAAGAATAATATATTTTCTCCCCCTTATGAAAACATATCTTTGAGTCATCGCATTCCAGCGTTGTGTACCAATTTTTCAAAAGTTAAATAAATCTGTCAGGTCATCCTTCGAGTAAATTTATTGTACAGTGATGTCGTCATTTTCTTCAAGATCATGAGTGCAGAAAAGCTTAGGTGAAATATGCTTTGTTCTATCTCCTTTAATATATCCTCCTTTGATTTGAGATATACATGTTGTGTTGTTTTCGATTGTTGGAAGATTTTTATTAGAAGATAAGCCACATGTTTCACGGATGTGTTGAGTAATTGATCTTAGTCATAAACATTCTCTATTAGTCTCATGAATTGCAAGAATTCTAGTATGATTTGAGGAAGTAGCCATTATGGTCTGTTTCACAGATCGCCACGAGACAACAATTCCTCCACATGTGAATAGATAACTTATTTGAGATTTAACTTTGTGTGGATCAGATAAATATCCAGAATTTGCATAACCAACTAGATCAAAAATTGATTTATTTGAATAAAACAATCCAATATCAATCGTTCCTCGGAGATAACGGAATATATGCTTAATTCTGTTCCAATGTCTTTTTGTTGGAAAAGAACTATATCTTGCTATTAAATTTATCGAAAGTGTAATATCTGTTCTTGTAGTATTAGCAAGATACATAAGTGCACCAATTGCACTAAGATATGGTACTTCAGGACCAAAAAGCACAAGGATCATCTAAGCATTCAAATTCACTAATTTTGGCATAATATAAAGCATGCTTCTAAAGAAAAATGGGTTTTAAGACATACCTCTTGTAGAACTTCTTCAAAGCTCCATCTTCAGCTACTATCTTCTCCATATCTTGTTGTAGACCACCTCAAGATCTTCCTCACTATTCTTTTGGTGCTCTAGATTGAGTTGTGGGACTCAAAACAAGCTTGAATCAAGGGATGAAGGAGAAAAGCTCACTGCAGCAACCTTGTTAAAGAACCTTTCTTCAAATCGAATTTTCTCTCAAAATTCTGTAGATTGTATGCCCGATTTTATCTCCAATCTTCTCATTATATTGCAGATTAACATGCAAAGAGAAGAGCTGCATGAATTGCAGCTCATGCTTGGAGAAGACAAGGCAAATATATTGCTTCATGAGTGAGCTAGTTCAAAGATGGATAATGGAAAAGATCATTTTTCCATTAAAGTGTTTTAGTTTTCCAATTTTCCTTTTTTAATTTTATCTAAAATCAAATTTTGATTTAAATCTATTTGATTTTAAAAATGAAGAATTAATTAATTTCATAAATTAATTATTAAATAAAACTTAATTAATTTAATATCAAATATTAAAATAATTTTAACACATATCCATCTTTATATATTTAAATCATATTTAAATATATATAAATTCTCCTATTCCGTTTAATTTTAAAATTAAACATAATTATATCTCATATAATTACAAATTTTCTTAATTCTAATTTGAACGTTTCAAATTAACTTATCGCGCTATTCTAGAGCTAGTTCGTTACGAGCTAGACCTCGCGGACCTACAGATCATGGACTCCAATGAGGTCATGGGCTCTAACGATCCGAGATTAATTGTCTAAACTCATTAGATTAGATTAATCTCCATTCTTTAACTAATGGGTCATTCCGCTAAAGCCCATAGTTGCACTCCCCTCACTGTAGATATATTATGTCCACATGATTTAACCATAATCAGCAAGTCGACCCTTCACAGGTTGTTCGTAATAACGGCTGGGTCAAATATTTGTTTTACCCCTGAGATTACATCTTCTTCCTCAAGTCCCTACTGATTCTCTAATGAAGCTGGCTTATGATCCAATCACCAAACTAACTCTCTCAGCCCAGTGAGAGGGTGGGGCCCCTTGTTCAAGACTTGGATTCAGTACTTGAGAGAACAACCTTTCTTCTATCCCTAAATTGGGTAGGTGTGAAATCTGTCTTGTACTCTATGTCCCCAGCTATATATCCGGTCTTACCCTTGAAATGGGAGTCTTATTAAGCCGGCGCTGTTGAGCCAACCCTCAACTATGCAAATCTAAGGGCAATCCTGAATAAACAGTCGTTCATAGTTAGCTCAGGATTAAGATCGAGTTACTTAGGTCATCTAGGTAAAATAGTTAGTCTTAAACAGTAAACATCGTCATAAAGTAAGAATGACTTATTTCTTGGTCCGGATCTTATGCAAATTCATTGCATAGGACGCCCCCACTCCTCATGTCATAACACGTACGAATTAGGATCACATCGTATGTAGCACTTTACAGCTCTTTGTAACAACTACAGAGTATGTCGTATCCAATGGTATTACCAGAATAAGGTACCCAATCTCATTCATGTACCATAGATCATTTTGACTATTTACTCGAACCCGATCCACTTTTATGTCTCCACATAAAATTCAAGTACTCATATAATAGTCATGGGTCTTAGTTTATTGGATTTAGACTTTCATACAATTTATGAGATCAATAACAAGTATATTGATAATAGAAAATGTTTATCATTTTACAAACTGCGAGTTTTTAGGACATAAAACCCAACACCTATGTTGTGTCTGCTGTCGTTTTTATGCGGTACTAGTTAGTCGTTAACCACGGCGATCCCTACGGAGGGTTGTAACATAGGATTCGAAACAACCCAAGCTTCAGTAAAATGAATACGGTCTTATAGTTCCGTCTTGGATATTGTCTTCTATTTCGGAAGCAAGTTCATACCGTCCTATAGGATCTGAAAATGGCAGATCACACTTACAAGAATTACTAAGTTGTTAGTAAAGATCTTGACCGAAAACGATAACTAAATGACTATAGGAACAAGAGTTATTCCGGAGACAATAGAAAAAAGAGTTATTCTGGGGATAGTGTTTGGTCAAAATTGTTTGTTTTAGAGAAAGAGTATCTAACTGCCCCATGGTGGCACATATTCTGACTCACTAAAATATTGTTGCAAATAAATAATGGTTATGGGTACATTATTACTTTTTGTTAAAATTTAACTTTGGATTTAGTTACAATTTGCTAATTAAAATTTGTTTGAATTTTATCAGCATGTCGAATTCTGGTATACTCATTTCTGATATACATAACAGTAAAATCAAATCAACAAACAAATTACTAGCGGTTGATTATACCAAAAGAGTTTTAACAGAGGATTGTCCTCTATCTCCCACTCATCTGAAATTATGAATTATGAAGATGAGAATGTTGAATTCGAACAATAAGATAAATATGATTTACTTGTTATCGAAGCATGTTTAGTGGAAAACAATAAAATCTGGATAATTGATTCAGGTGCCGCTAATCATGTATGTACTATCTCATAGGAAACAAGTTCCTAGAGACAGTTGATAGAAGGTGAAACAATCTTTAAGGTAGGGACCGAGGAGACTGTTTCAGCCAAAGTAGTGAGAGATATGAAGTTATTTATAGGAGATAAGTACATTTATTTGAAAAATGTATATTATATTCCTTCTATGAAAAGGAATCTAATTTCTGTCTCCTGTTTGCTAGAACAAAATTATAAAGTTTATTTCGAAAATGGTGAAGTGTTCATCAAAATGGGAAATAAACAGATTTGCTCTGCAAAATTAGGAAATAACTTGTATATTAAAACCGACTGAGGTCAAAGCTGTGTTGAACATAGAGATGTTTAAAACTGTTGGGACTTATAAGAAGAGGAAGATTTGTCCAAATGCCTATCTTTGGCACTTGAGACTGGGTCACATAAATCTTAATAGGATTAAGAGATTGGTTAAGAATGGTCACCTAAACAAGTTGGAAGACAATTCATTACCACCATGTGAGTAATGTCTTGAGGGTAAAATGACAAAAAGATCTTTTTCTGGAAAAGGTCTTAGAGCCAAAGAACCCTTAGAGCTAATTCATTCATACCTTTGTAGGCCTCTAAATGTTAGAGCAAGAGGAGGGTATGAATATTTCATTACTTTTATAGATGATTATTCAAGGTATGAGTATGTTTACCTAATACACCAAAAGTCTGAAACGTTTGAAAAGTTCAAAGAGTATAAGGTTGAGGTTGAAAACCAATTAGGTAAAAAGAATTAAACACTTCGATCGGATATAGGTGGTGAGTATATGGACATAAAATTCCAAAACTATTTGATAGAACATGGAATTCAGTCTCAACTCACAACCCCTAGCATACCTTAGCAGAACGGTGTGGCATAGAGGAGAAATAGAACCTTGTTGGGCATGGTTCGTTCCATGATGAGTAACGCTCAGTTATCAAATTCTTTTTGGGGACACGCAGTTGGGACTGCAATGTATATTTTAAACATGGTTCCCTCGAAAAGTGTTTCTGAAACACCTTATGAGCTCTGGAGAGGACGTAAAGGAAATTTATGTCACTTCAGAATTTGGGGTTGTCCAACACATGTTTTGATGCAAAATCCTAAAAAGCTGGAACATCGTTCAAAAGTATCTATTTGTAGGCTACCTAAAATAAACAAAAAGTTGTTTCTTTTATGATTCTCAGGAAGATAAAGTATTTATATCGACAAATGCAACCTTCCTGGAGGAAGATTATATAAAGAACCATCAACCTCGCAGTAAGTTAGTAATTGAAGAAATGTCCAGAGAAACGACAAATGTATCAACAAGAGTTGTTGATCGAGTAGGTCCTTCAATAAGAGTTGTTGATAGAGTAGGTCCATCAATAAGAGTTGTTGATGAAACTGATACTTCACATCCTTCTCAAGAGTTGAGAATGCCTCGTCGTAGTGGGAGGATTGTGCAACAGCCTGACCGGTATATAGGTTTAACTGAAACTCAAATCATCATACTAGATGATGGTTTAGAGGATCCATTGTCTTTTAATCAAGCAATGAACGATGTGGACAAAGACCAATGGATTAAAGCCATGGACCTTGAAATGGAATCTATGTATTTCAATTCTATCTGGGATCTTGTAGATCAACCAGAAGGGTAAAACCCATTGATTGCAAATGGATCTACAAGAGAAAACGAGACCAAGCTGGTAAGGTATAGACCTACAAAGCTAGACTAGTGGCAAAAGAGTTTACCCAAATTGAGTTGTGGGACTCAAAACAAGCTTGAATCTAGGGATGAAGGAGAAAAGCTCATTGCAGCAACCTTATTGAAGAACCATTCTTCAAACCGAATTTTCTCTAAAAATTCTGTAGATTGCATGCCTGATTTTCACTCCTCTATTCATTATATTGCAAATCAACATGCAAAGAGAAGAGCTGCATGAGTTGAAGCTCATGTTTAGAGAAGACAAGGCAAATATATTGTTATATGTGTGAGCTAATTAAGTGATGGATAATGGAAAAAGCATTTTTCCATCTTGTGTTTTTGTTTTCTTTTCCTTTTTCAATTTTATCTAAAAATCAAATTTTGATTTAAAAAATCTATTTGATTTTAAAAATTAAAAATTAATTAATTTCATAAATTAATTTATTTAAATAAAACTTAATTAATTTAATATCAAATATTAAATAATTTTAACACATATCCATCTTTATATATTTAAATCATATTTTAAATATATAAATTCTCCTATTCCGTTTAATTTAAAATTTAAACATAATTATATCTGCATAATAATTTACAATTCTCTAATTCTAATTTGAACGTTTCAAATTAACTTATCCGCTATTCTAGAGCTAGTCGTTACGAGCTAGTAGGGGGAACCTACAGTTCATGGACCTCAAAGTCATGGCTCCAACGATCGAGATTAATTGCTAAACTCATTAAGAAATTAATCTCCATCTTAATAATGGGTCATCCCTAAAGTCCCATTAGTCTGCCACTCCCTCATGTAGATATATTATGTCCACATGATTTAACCATATCAGCAAGTCGACCCTTCACAGGTTGTTCATAATAAGGCTGGGTCAATAATTTTGTTTTACCCTGGAGATTACTCTTTTCCTCAAGTCTCCTACTGATAAAAGCTGGCTTTTGATCCAATCACCAAACCAACTCTCTCAGCCCAGTAGAGGGTGGGGCCCCTTGTTTCAAGACTTGGATTCATTACTTGAGAGAACAACCTTTCTCTCTATCCCTAAATGGTAGGGTGAAATCTGTCACTTGCACTATGTCCCAGCTATATATCGATCTTACCTAAAATGGAACTTATTAGTAGCTGCTGTTGGGACACCTCAACTTTGCAATTCAAGGGCAATAATCCTGAAAAAGGAGTTCATAGTAGCTCAGGATTAAGATCGAGTACTTAGTTCATTAGGTAAAATAGTAGTCTTAAACAGTAAACACGTTATAAAGTAAAGTGACTTATTTCTTGGTCCGATCTTATGCAAACTCATTGCATATGACGCCCCCACTCCTCATGTCATAACATGTACGAATTAGGATCATATCGTATGTAGCACTTTACAACTCTTTGTAACAACTACAAAGTAGGCCGCATCCAATGGTGTTACCAGAATAAGGTACCTAACCTCATTCATGTACCATAGATCATTTTGACTATTTATTCGAACTCGATCCACTCTTATGTCTCCACATAAAGTTTAAGTACTCATACAATAGTCGTGAGTCTTAGTTTATTGGATTTAGACTTTCGTATAATTTATGAAATCAATAACAAGTATATTGATTATAGAAAATGTTTATCATTTTACAAACTGCGAGATTTTAGGACATAAAACCCAACAATACTCCTACTTGGACTAAAACTCTAGTGGATCAATTTATACAAATATATACAATGTTGAGTTTACATGGAGAGAATGAAATGTACAAATACAATAAACTAGGGCATCACAATACCCATCAATTCTCCCACTTGCCCTAGTAATACAAAACTCGTAGACCTAATCCTACTAGGTGACCCTCGATCACTTTAGCCGAGAGAGCCTTCGTAAATGGATCAGCTATGTTTCTTTTGCTAATTCGCTTACAGCAACATACTTAGCTTTCATTGTGGAGTCCACAGTACATCTCTGCTTGATGCTTCTCCACACAACTGCTTCTCCGTTCAGAGTGAATACTGACCTCGAAGTTGATTTCCTTGAATCAATATCGGTCTGAAAGTCAGAATTAGTGTATCCAGTAAGGATCATATCCTTAGGACCATACATGAGCATGTAATCTCTCATTCTCTAAAGATACTTGAGAATGTTTTTAACAGCAGTCTAATGATCATGACCAGGATTGGACTGAAATCTGCTGACAATTCCTACGGCATAGCATATATCGGGACGAGTACACAGCATTGCATACATCAAACTCCTAACTACAGATGCATATGGAATTCGATTCATCTCCTCAACCTCTTGAGGTGTCTTAGAACTCTGCTCCTTAGACAAGTGAATTCCATGCCTGAAAGGTAAAGATCCTTTCTTGGAGTTTTACATTTTATACCTAGACAACATCCTATCTATATAAGATGCTTGAGATAATGTCAATGTTCTGTTCTTGCGATTCCGAACTATTTGGATTCCAAGAACATACTGTGCTTCTCCCAAATCTTTCATTTGGAATTGTGAAGCCAACCATCTCTTAACTTCAGCTAGATATTCTACCTTATTCCTAATGAGTAGAATATCATCAACATACACATCAGAAAAGCGACAGTTTTGTTGACAATTTTCTTGTAGACACAGGGTTCATCAATATTTTGTTCAAAGCCATTAGATTTGATTGCAACATCAAATCTCATATTCCAGGATCTAGAAGCTTGTTTTAATCCATAAATTGATCGATTAAGCTTGCAAACTTTTTGCTCTTGACCCTAAACCCTTCTTGTTGAGACATATAGATACTCCCTTCAAGATAGCCATTCAGAAAAGCTGTCTTGACATCCATTTTCCATATTTCATAATCATAAAATGTGGCTATGGAAAGAGAATAGTGGGGAAGATCTTGAGGTGGTCTATAACAAGATATGGAGAAGATTGTAGCTGGAGAAGGAGCTTTGAAGAAGTTCTACAAGAGGTATGTCTTGAAACCCATTTTTCTGCAGAAACATGCTTTATATTATGCCAAAATTGGTGAATTTGAATGCTTAGATGATCCTTGTTCTTCCGCTGCTGTTGATACAATCTTACAATTATAATATAAATCACATTTATATTAAATTTAATTATATAAATCTTATCCATATAGTTAGTATTTGAATCACATTCAAATATTTAATTTCTCTTAAAATAAACTTTATATTATAATGTATCGAATACATTATATTAACTATACCACATATAATTGATTTAATTAATTATATCATATATAATTAATTTCCTCAATTAATTTGAACAATTCAAATTAATCCAAAATTAATTCTCAATAATTCCTGTTGAGCTATAGAGGGATCTTATGGACCTGTAGATTGAAACTCCAATGGTATTTGGATAATTAATTAAACTCTTTAATTAAATTACCTAACATCCATTAATTGTCGGTCACTCCACTAAAGACCAACAGTTGCATTCTTCACACTGCAGATATATTTTTGTGTCAATTGGATATAACTAGTAAACCAGTCAACAATGCGATGCAACTGGGCCAAAATTACCATTTTACCCTTGTAGTTACATTTAACTCCTTAAGTACCACTGATCATTCTAATGAACAATAAGTCATAGTCCAACTATGGCCAAATCCCTCTCGGGTCAAGAGAGGGTGTGACCACATTGTTCAAGCCTTAAAATCAGTCCTTAATGAGTAATTTATCTACTTACCCCAACATCAGGGAAGGAGTAAATTCCGTCTTGTGTGGCTGTGTTCCCAACTCCCCAATCAGATGAATTCCCAAAATGGTAGGTATATTGAGTCGGCGATCTGGTCACTCTCACCTATACAAATCAAAAGACCGCCTTCTTAGGTAGGAGTTCACAACTCATTCAGGATTCGGGTCATGTCGCCTATGGTCATCCAGGTGAAATGTAAATGTCTATTATTAATGACATTATATAATGAGACTAATCATTTCGTAGTCAGATTTTATACAAACTCTTTATATAGGATATCCTCACTCTCATGTCTCCTCATGAATGATTAGGATCAGATTATTTGTAACACTTTACATTACTTGCAATATCTACAAAGTGGGTCGTATATGTAATGTCACATGGATAAGGTACCTAGCCCTATCCATCTACTATAGGCTATTTAGGTTATCATTTAAACATGATCTATCCGTATATCTCTACATACATGTTTAAATTACATAAAATAACCTAGGATCTTTGTTTATTGGATTGAGTGTATGCTCATAAAATAATAATTAGTTTATTAATAACAATTTTTTTATACAAAGTTTACAAATTACACGAATACAAAAGAGATTTAGGACACCAATCTCAACAATCTCTCACTTGTCCTAAAACTTAGGGAGCCAAATGTACAATACAAATATAGTACAAAATACAATAAATTAGGGCATACACTATACCCCAGTAATATCTCCCACTTGCCCTAGACAATATGTCGCATATCTCGTAGACCTAGACTTTCTAGATGACTTTCGAACACTTTAGTCGTGAGAGCCTTTGTAAACGGATTAGCAACGTTATGCTCTGAAGAAATCTTCATGACAATTATGTCATCTCGATGCACAATCTCCTAAATTAAGTAATATTTTCGCTCAATATATTTGCCTATTCGATGACTCCTAGGTGAAGAAACCATTGAAGGTCCTTGAGCGGAAGCATGGAATTGGACCAAATACCCAAAATTTACATAACATAAATTTTACAGCAAATAGAGATTACAAAATTATATTTAATTAAATACCCAAAATCTACAATTATCTGCAATTATCTTTAATTAAATTACCCAATGCATTTAAAAGATAATTGCAGCATGTATTAAAATAGAGATTACAGAAAAGAAAACGGGTTTAAGAAACCTTACCCTTGAAGAACTCTTCTTCATGAGATTCCTTTTCTGAATCTTGTCACGAACAATCTCGAACTCCCTAACCGTCAATGAGGACACCACCATGAATGTTACCTCTGTATTCTCTGGGTGAGAATCTGGTAGTTTGTGGGCTCTGACTATTTTAGAAGAGAGGATTTTGAAAGTGATGAGAGGAAGATATGAGATTCATATTATCTCAAAACGTTTCTGTATATCACCTCTTGTGAAACCACACCAGAAAGAAGAACAACTTTTCTCTTCCCTACTAGTACATATTAGAGAGAAAAGAAGGGGAGAGAGTTACAACTCCTCCTAAAATGATTTTTAAAAATTAAACTAAATTAAATTAAATTATTTTCATAAAGCAATTTAATATATATATTTATATGATAACTACCTTATCATATAATATATATTAAACTTTATGTTATATCAAATATAACACATAACCTATAGTTTTTATATTGTACCAAATACAATATAACTTATAGTTTCTATTCTCTCACCAATGACATTTAATATAAATCCATTTATATTTAATTTAATTATGTGAATCAAATTCATATAATTAATATTTGAATCATATTCAAATATTTATTTCCTCTCAAATAAACTTGTCTTTGGATACTAATTTTACTAAGTGATTGTTTAAATTGTTAAAAAAACAAAAAACACTTGTCTTTGGATAGTTAAACAATTTTAATTAAGATTTGTTAAACTCTTTAATAAACTTTAATCAAACTTGCATAATTTTTTAACCGAACTCGCCTTAGACAAAAGGTCCCTTATAGATACATTTGTTATATAGATAATCTTTTATTAAGAATTAATTTAATCCTATTAAACCGATTAAAAGATTAAACTTATATTTCTAATCTCATTAGAAATTTGATCTTAGGTCTATCTGAATCATGTTTTAAAATAATTTTAAAAGATGATTTTAACCTTAGTGTTTGCATGTAACTCTAAATTATTAATTTTAATTTCTAATTTTATTTTGTTACAACAATTATAAGAAAATGAAATAAACTAAAACCATACATTGCATGTAAAACATACTTAGGTAATTTTATTACAATTATAAATTACCCTAAAGTGGTGACATGTTTCATGCAATTTCATTTCATTACTAACATACATAACAATTATATACTAAAGTAATTGTTGATAACACACTTTAAACATATATTCATACTATATATTACAACTCTTATAATATAAATGATGCATGTATATGTTATTCATGCATGCATGCATATATTATAACATTTATACTATATGATGCATGAGCATGCCATGATATTAAAACATGCATCTAAACATATTTTATAAGAATTATAATATAAATGATGCATGGAAATAAATGCATAACTTAAGTTGAGATTTTATACTATATGGCATACAATATGACATATAATAATAAAATAATCATACATCACATACATAATTTAAAGGTAATCAATGGATCGGGATTGGACACCTAAAACAAATAAAAAACAAACTAAAACAAATTAAGAGTCAGTCAGTTCGAAACAAGTGAATCGGGTCTTGAACCGCTAGACTTGAACCGCCCACATCCAACGCATAACAACGATCATCCATTGCCACGCCTAGCCATGATCGTATAGTGTTATCGCATAGCAATGATCGCACAGTGCTATCGGATAGCAACGATAGCACAAAGCTATCGCATAGCCACGATCGCATAGTGTTATCGCATAGCCACAATTGCATAGTGCTATCGCATAGCAACTCATGCCAAGTGCCATCGCATAGCAGGCATCGCCTAGCAATGAACGTATAGAATTTATTCTTCTTCCAAAAAATAACTTCATTTTCTTCAGAAAACACACTGGGAACAACACGAGTGACTCAAAACTTTAAATACAGACTCGATTGCATTTAAACGCCCCAAAAACATTGGCCCTTACAAACCAATTTGTAAAAAGAAAGCGATAAATCTATACAGTCCAATCTAAAAAACATACAATAATCACAAAACCATATATTCCATAGAACATTCATCATATGAATTACAGAATGCAAAATCCCGCTAGAACACTGTAAAATTAATCCAAAAAAATTGGAAAAAGAAACCTGGTTCTAATACCAATTGAAGAAACCATTAAAGGTCCTTGAGCAGAAGCATGAGATAGGACCAAATACCCAAAATTTTCATAACATAAATTTTATGGCAAAAACATATAATGCATTTAAAAGATAATTGTAGCATGCTTTAAAGAAAAGATTACAAAAAAGAAAAAGGGTTTAAGAAACCTTACCCTTGAAGAACTCTTCTTCACGAGATTCCTTCTCCGAATCTTGTCACGAACAATCTTGAACCCTTTAACTGTCAATAAGGACACCTCATGAATGTTACCTTTGTATTTTCTGGGTGAGAATCCAGGAGTTTTGTGGGCCTCGACTATTTTGGAAAAGAGGTTTTTTAGAGTGATGAAAGGAAAAGATGAGATTCAGATTATTGCAAAATGTTTTTGTGTATCACTCCTTGTGAAACCACACCAGGAAGAAGAAGAAGAACTTTTCTCTTCCCCACTAGTATGTATTAGAGAGAAAAGAGGGGGAGGTCCCCCCAAAATGATTTTTAAAAAATAAATTAAATTAATCTATTTTCATAAATTAATTATATATATATATATAATATAAACTATATATTATATCAAATATAACAATAACATATAGTTTTTATTGTATCAAATACAATATAACCTATAGTTTCTATTCTCTCACCAATGGAATTTAATATAAATTTCATTTATTTTAAATTTAATTATGTGAATCAATTCATATAATTAATATTTGAATCATATTCAAATATTTATTCCTCTCAAATAAACTTTATATTTTAATCTATCAAAATACATTATAGTATTTATTGTTGGGATTGGTGTTCTAATTCTCCCGGAGTCTCGTTGTTTTGTAAAGATACACATTGTTTAATGAATAAAATCAGTGTTTATTAATTCTGACATTTACTCATATTCAATAAACAAAGCTCCTTGGTTATCTTATGTGAACTTAAGCATGTATATATGATATACAAGTGGATCATGCCTTAAGTGATAACCTAAATAGGTCTGTAGTATAATGATTAGGTGGGATACCTGATTCTGGTAACACTACGGATACGACCCGCTTTTTAGAAGTTTGCAAATGTTGTAAACTACTACAGATAAGTAGATCCTGACCATTCATGTGGAGACATGGAGTGGGGTGTCCTATACAAAGAGTTTGTATAAGACCTGACCACGAGATGACTAGACTCTGATATAAACGCCGTTGATACTAGAGATTTGGCATCTCACCTAAACGACCATAGGTGACACACCTCAATCCTGAGTGTTTTGTGAACTCCTGCCTTTGAGGGCGGTCCTTTGATAGTTTGGGTGAAGATGGGCCAGATTGTCAAACTCAACATGCCTACCTTTTGGGGGACTTGTCTGATCTGGGAGTGGGAACTCAATCCACAAGATGGAATTCACTCCTTTCCCGAAGCAGGGATAAGTAGAGAGATTGCTCCATTAAGAACTGATTTCGAGGCTTGAACATAGTGGCCGCAGCTTCTCTTTGGAAGAAAAGACTCAGTCATAGTAGGACTATGACTTATGTTCATTAGAGGATCAGTGGTACTTAAGGAGACAAATGTAACTGCAGGGCATAACGGTTTTAGCTCAGTTGTACTTTCGAGCGATCTATGAAGGGTTATCGCACTATTGATTGGCTAAGATGGACACATAATATATCTGTAGTAAGGAGAGTCAGCTGTCGGTCTTTAGTGGAGGGTCTGGCAGTTAACGAATGGTGAATCTCGTGACTAAAGAGTTTAATCATTATTCACGTACCGTGGAGCTTCGGAGCTAAGGTCCATGAGGTCCCTTGGTAGCTTGGATTCTGTTGAGGATCAGTTCTTGGTGTTGATTTGAAATGTTCAAATTGACAAGAGGTATTTTGATTATATATGATATAATTGGTAGGATGTATAAGATACATCTAGTGGAGGATTGATGTAAATGAGATTTACATTAAGTACCATGGAATAGAAAAAGAATTATGGTTTATATGTTTCATGAGATGAATATTAAAACTATAGGTTATTAAATATAGTATTATAAGTTGGTTATCATTTATGTTTATAATAATATTAATTATTGGATAATTAATTCTTTTTCTTTTAAATAACCAAAGTAGTGTAGTTATTAGATCATGAACCGTGAGTTTAAAAGGAAAAGTGGTTTCCTATTTTCAAAAGAAATTTTTACAAAAGTTTGAAAAGGATTTTGAGTTTTCTCTCCACGAAAGAAACTCACGAAGTTGTCAAGTAAATTCAGATTTACTAAACAATGGCTGGGTGAGCTAAAAGATCGTCCAGGTGTGAGCTAAACGATGTGCAGTGTTTACTAAACGATCGCATAGTTTTGCTAGACGATCGTTAGCCCAAGGTAAACGATCGTGTAGAGTCTGTATGCAATAGACCGAGCTAAACGATAGAGCTAAATGATCGCATAGCTTTTGCTAGACGATCGCATAGCTTTATCTAAATGATTGGGAATCGACCTATACGATAGGTCTCCGCCATCTCCCACTTGCCCAGTTGTGTACGCGGTCAGTGTTTCCTCTATTCGTCTACCTCATATCAAGTCCGAACAGAAGCCCACCCTCTGGATTCTCACACTGTCGATGTTTTCTGGAGGCTGTTTGTGGTGCTGTGGAGGACGTTTGTGTTTGCTGAGGACGAGCACGAGGCCGTTCGTGTTGCAGAGGAGTTCATGACCGAGGAGATCGTTGAGGACGAGCGCGAAGTGTTCAAGTGGTATTCGTGTTGTGGTGCGATCGTGTAGATTGAGCGCTCGTGGTTGCTATTGTTTGATCAGAGTTACGCATCGGAGCGTGGAGATGGATCCTCATATGTATGTAGAGATCTCTTTATGTATCTGTATTGTTCATGCTATAATTTCTGCATTGTAATTGTATAACCGTTTGTTTGAAGTTGACTGTAAATGATTTGTTGATTCATGATTGTAATTTGGAATAGTCTTATTCCGCTGCTCATGGAAATCTTCAAGTTCGATTTCCTTCAATTGGTATTAGAGCCAGGTTCTTTGATATTCCAAATTACAGATCTGAATCGAACGCTTTTTACAGTCGCGGTGGGTTTCTGCATTTGTGGATGAATTGATGAACGTTTCGTGTTTAAATTGCTTTTTTTTTTTTTTGTAAAGCTTTCGATATTATAAAGTGTTAATTGTAAAGGCCCCTGTGATTTTGGGCGAAATTAACTTTGCAATCGAGTCTGTAATTCGAAAAGTTCGAGTTCGTCGAGTCGTTCATGATGAAGCTTCGGCGCATGGCGATGCAGTTCTCAACGAAGAAGAAGATCAAGCGTTGGTCGGGTCGTGTAGCCTCAGGTAAATGATCTTTGGGATTTAACCAAGCGATCGTTTAGATATTTTTTCTAGACGATCGTATAGTATTTTCTAAACGATCGCTAAACGATGGGTAAATCATGTACCATATTGCGTAGGCACTGAAGGTAGGCGATCGTAGTGGGAGCATGTGATACTTGTCGTTTAGTAGAAGGCGCATGCTAGACGATCGCGTAGTTAGCAAGCTTCATCGCTTAGTTACTACCTATGCGATCGTGTGTATGCGATACGGAGACATTAGCTAAGCGATCGCTTAGGCGATGGTGCTTCGCGGCATCGTAGTCACTTAGACGATCGCGCAAGGCGGACATTATGCGGAGTGAAAGTACACGATCGTGTAGTAATAACTAAACGATCGTTTGGATTTTTCTAGACGATCGTATAGTGAATGCTAAACGATCATTTAACTCTGGGAGCGCAAGTAAGCGATAAAATGAAGGGTTTTTTTATCATGTAGAGATCGCGGGGTGCTTATACACGATGGATGGTTGGAGAAGCGATGCTTTGCTAAACGATTCAGGACCCGGTTCGCCTGTTTGAACTGGAGACTCCTTGTCTTTGTAATAGTTAGTTGTCCTTTTGTGTTTTTAAGCAATTTTACCCGGTTCATCAACTCTTATTGCTAACACATGTGATGTATTGTACTTATATGCCAAAATTTTTGTCATATAGTTCAAAACCCACCTTAGGTTGTGCAATTATTCATGCGTCATGTATTATAATTGTTATAATCTTACATGAAGAAATTACTTGAAAGCATGTGCATGCATCATGAAATATAAGAGTTATATTTTGCATGCATTGAGCATTATCATGCATCCTCCTTTTGTTATAATTGTTATAGTCTAAGGGTGAATGGAAGCATGTTTTTCTTGTTTCATTGTTGTTTTGTATAAGTGTTATATAAAAGAAGTAGAATAAATGGACAATGCATTGAGCATGAAACTTAGGTTGTTTATAAGCGTTATGAATGCCTTGCATGTGTTAGCTTGGCATTGTGGTTGTTTCCGTTTATAAGTGTTATAAAGGAAATTAGACCTAAAATAAATAATTCAGAGTTGCATGCGAACTTAGGGTGAACTTAAGTCTTTTTAAAAGGGTTTTAAAATTGGATTGAGATAGACCTAAGTTCAATTGGTTCTAAAGAGTTTAGTAACCTAGATTAATATTTTAAAATCCGTTTAATAGGATTAAATTGGTTGGAATAAAAGATTAAATTTGTTGTAAACCTATATATAAGGGATCTTTTGTCTAAGGCAGGTTCTGGCTAGGCTGGGGTTCTTAAGTTGACAGAAACATAACACCTTTACCTGGGAACCTACCTGGAAAGGTGATTAGATATATTTTCAACAAGCATGTGACGTTTTGGTCAAATACCCCATTAAAGAGTTTAATGGATGATGATCAAACGTTGTTCAACTATCCAAGGTAAATGTTACTCTTGGAAAAACCTAAAAGTCACTTAGTTAAAATCCTTAGCCATGTTTTTTCTAAGTAAGCTAAACCCTGGGTTATAAAATACTCAGTGGGAGGAGGAGGCGTATCAGATATGTCTATGATTCCACTCATGTTTCTCCCTGTATGTTCACACCATGAGATTCATGCTTGGCCTCGAGATTCCCAGGATGCATCCCCCTTCGGATGGTGTTTGCTTGAGTCAATATCAAGGTGGACGGAGAGATTGTTTATAGTAAGTAGGTGAAGGGTGTGTGTCAACACGTCCTATCGTCTTTGTCATTGGTTCACACCGTGAGATCATTCTGTACACCCTCGTGTTGCCTTCAGAGCGGCCCCCTTTGGATGGGTTTTATGCAGTTGGTCAATATCAAGGTGAACTCCAGAAATGGATAGGGGCGCTTTAGGTTTTGCCCAATCAGATTTTTTCCGGATTGGCCTTTTCGGACGGACCTCTAGGGCTTTTTTGATAATAAAAAAAAATTACTTTTAGGGGGAACGAGGAATGCAATTTATTGTTTAATGCATGTCTTTATGTTATGCATTTGTACCCATGCGTCGTAGGTCATGCGTTGGAATGGAATGTATGCGTTCATCTAGTATGGTCATCCGAGGTCGAACATAGGGACTTGTAACTTAATAACATTTGTGAAGCAATGCGTTTGAGGCGATGAATAAAAGTAAAAAGAAGAAGTTAATGAATTACACATTACTCCTACTCCTAACTAAATAGATTGAGCAATGGAAGACTTGCGATGAGAATTAGTAGATGCAACAACTGTTAACGCATATTAATGTTTATTATCTTAAATCGCTCGAGTAATCCCAGCTCGTCACACTAACGCATCGCACACCTCTTGGTGGTCAGCGGCATGACTATATCTCTATAGTGCATGGTTGCGTCGAGCATAAGATTGTGCCTATCTCTAGGAACAATGCATACTTTGCTTTAGTGCATTCCACCTCTTACCTTCTTAGGTAGTTACATGTGGCTAATTAACTTATAAACAAGCATTACAACTGCCCATCGACAAGCGTTGCTACAGCCTCTCACCAAGCAAAGAGGATTAACTCACTATACTAGCACAACGTACACCTCTCGGTGGGTTGCTACATGCATACCATCTCTAGGCTACACGATTGAGTATGTAATCGCGCTTGATAAATAAACAATGAAGGTAAACGATGATAAAGATAAAGAAGATGAGGAAGATGGCGTTGAAGGAATTTGAAAATGCATTGATTATATAATGTAAGTATCTTAAGCCAAAATGTAATACAATATAGAGATCAGAAAGGAAATGTAAGGCTATACGTCAAGGCTGCTGGTGGTGCCATGGATGGATGGTGGAGATGTCTCTCTCGAGCTCTAACTCCGGAGAAAGCTCTGGTCGTTACTCGAAATTGGTTGTGGAGGTGAAGAATCCTCAAAGAAAATCTCGCTCATGCTCTCATCTGTGACCGCAAGCATCTGCCTTAAGGCAGAAGCTAGGATTCCTTGAAATGAAAATCCAAGGGGCTATTTATAGAGTTTAAATTCCGATAGCAATCATGATTGCGTTATGTCTCATTGCTGCCTTTGTCGCGGTATAGGCAATGTCACATCATCTTATCTTGTTGATACTCCCAAAGTATGCGTTCGAGCTTGATTCGACTAAAGTATCAACGCATTCCACCCATCTTGCGATCATCCTTCTATTTACGGTTATCACTCTATGGCCGCAATCACCAAGTGATGACGCATTTGATTGATAGCCGTAACTTTCATGCGATGGACGCATTCGGTTGATGGCCACAACTTCCATGCGATGGACGCTTGCGGTTGATGGCCGTGACTTCCACGTGATAGACGCATGCAGTTGATGGCCGCAACTTCCATGCGATGGACGTATGCAATCACCGCATGCGTTCTCTACGCGATAGCTCAGCTTCACCAAATGCGATTTTCTTTGCGGTCGCCTGGCTTCAGTGCATGAGTTTGATGTTGCGATTGCTTATTTCTAGCGCATGTGTTTGATTCCTGCGATAGCTACAAAAATAGACATTTTGACGTGGAATAACGCATAATATTGGGGTTAGTGAGGATTTAGGTTCTGATCGACGCAAAACTCAATTTTTCACAAATTCTAAGAATTTTCACCGTATTTTCTACTTGTTAGCGCTCATAATTCTAAATAAAAGGCTTATAATAACTGGCATTTCTGCCAGTTATCAGGCTTAAAATGACGGGTCACACTTGGGGAGGTTATTAAGTAAGTTAATGATCTCTTGGGCAAATCAATGATGGCTAGTTGTTATAGAAGCAAGAGTTTTTCTGATATTAATGACTGGTTGAGATCTTCTCAATTTAGATGAGGGATAACTGACCTTCCTTAGGCGGCTTTGTCCTAAACCTTTGAAGCGTCATTACGAAACTAGATGTCACACGGGGTTCATGTTAGTTTTGCTAAAATCTTATTGGATGTTGTTTTGTTTTACAACGGGTATTTGCTTAGAACCTAACGTAGGTCAATGTGTTTTTCTTTTTAGCAACTCGTTAGTAATTTCGTTTAAAGCTTTTAAAAATGACCGATTACTTACAGTGGAAAGAATCGTGTGAAACGAATTTCATGGCAAACGACCTCCATCCCATTACTCTTCAAAGGAGGAGACAAGACAGTAAATATGATTTATTGGTCTTGAAGACATGTCTAGTAGAGAATGATGATTCTGCCTGGATCCTTGATTCAGGTGCTACCAATCATGTTAGTTCTTCTTACCAAGGATTCAATTCTTGGAAAACGTTGCCACAGGGAGAGATGACTCTTCAAGTCGGTATTGGTGAGGTTGTTTTAGTTGTTGGTGTAGGCAGGCTGAAGTTATTTATTGACAAGAAACGTTATCTGTTACTAGATAATGTTTTTGTAGTTCCTCGTATTAAGAGGAACTTAATCTCGGTTTCATGTCTCATTGAACAAGGCTATACCATCTCTTTTTCTGAGAATAAAGTGTTTATTTTCAAGAATGGAATGGATATTGGTTATGGTTCAATAGAAAATAACTTATATGTACTAAGGTTGTTAGTCATAAAAGCCTTGTTTAACATTGAAATGTTCAGTACGGCAACAACAGCTAAAAGACCAAAGGTTTCTCCAACGGAAAACGCCCATCTTTGGCATCTAAAGTTAGGTCACATCAACCTCAATAGGATTGAGAAATTGGTGAAAAGTGGACTTCTAAAGAGTTTAGAAGAAAACTCCTTGTCGGTATGTGAATCATGCCTCAAAGGCAAGATGACCAAACAAACTTTTACTGGAAAAGGTTACAGAGCCAAGGAAGCCTTGGAGCTTGTACATTCAGACCTCCGTGGTTCGATGAATGTTAAAGCTTGAGGTGGGTATGAATATTTCATCTCTTTCATAGATGATTATTCAAGGTTTGGGTATCTCTTCCTAATGCAATGTAAGTCTGAAGCCCTTGACAAGTTTCAAGGAGTATAAGGCTAAGGTTGAAAACTTGTTAGGCAAGAAGATAAAAACACTATGATCTGATCGTGGTGGAGAGTGTATGGTCCTCCAATTCCAGAACTATATGATAAAACATGGGATTGCATCCCAACTCTTGGCCCCTGATACACCTCAGTAGAATGGTCTATCAGAAAGGAGAAACAGGACCTTGTTGGACATGGTTCGGTCTATGATGCTTATCTTTCAGACTCGTTTTGGGGGTATGCAGTGCGAACTATATGTTATATCCTGAACAACATTTCCTCAAAAAGTGTTTGTGAAACACCTTTTGAGTTATGGAGAGGCCATAAAGGTAGTTTACGCCACTTCAGAATTTGGGGTTGTCCGACACATGTGCTAGCGACTAATCCATTGAAGTTGGAACCGCATTTGAAGATTTGCTGATGCGCGGAAATTGGAAGTCAATTTTACTCGACAACCAAACTCCCATGGACGCATTATGTGATGCACGTTCCTAAAATATGCGTTGATAGCCATGCGTCGATGGTCATGCGTTGGAATGAAAATGCGCCAATAATGTATGCGATGACCATGTGTCCTACCACAAGTTTTCTTGCGTTCACGCCAAGTATAACATGAACGCAAGTTTTTCGGTTAATCCGAGGTCGAACACAGGGACTTGTAACTATACGTTTGCGATGATTGTGCATGCGGTAGTATAAATAAAAGAATGGAGGGGTTGTTGTTAAATTAATCCTACTACTTCTATCTAACAGACAACGCAATGAGAATATGCATGAGAGGTAGAGATGCAACAAACCTTGCATGAAATAAATGAATGGGAAAATGGATAAAATGCGGAGATGTTTTCATTACAATCTTTAAGAGTGATCGTAAGGGAACCTTAGTTAGCGTCAGACTATGCGATCATGTTACAACCATACACGGCAAGTCATTTTCCAATGGAACTGCGGTGCTCCTAATTCTAGGATGCATGTGTTGAACGCAAAGTGTCCATAGAGCTTATTCCTAAGTCTCTACTCTTTTCCTTTGCGATGATGTAAAATACACACAACGTTGCATCAAGACTGTCGGTGGTGCCATGGATGGGTGGAGGAACTGACTCTTTCGAGATCTAGCTACGGTCGAAGGCTCCGATCGTCACTCGGAATGGATGAAGGAGGTGAAGAACTCTCAACGTCTTCTCATGCATTTTGTCTGGATCACAAGGATCCGCCCCAGGCGAACCTTAGGTGAAAACCTTGGATAAAATGAATTTGAGCTCATCGGCTTTTATTTATAGAGCTTGGGTTGCCGGCTGCATTAATTGGATTGCTCTGAGTCTGACATTTGGCGCGTTCGTCCTTTCTGATCCTCTGCCACTAACGACATGGTAGGTGAAATGTCAACATCATCTTTGAATTTTCTCGAGGTAGATGCATTGATGCGTTCATTCCACCTACCTTGCGTTGATCCCGTTAGTTGCGTTGTCGCACAGCTGCAATCATTCAATGATCACATTCGCTTAATACCGCAACTCTACACGATGACCGCATTCACTTGACGAGTGCAACCCCATACGATAGACGCATACGACTGATTACCGTAACATCCATGCATTGATCGATGTGTTTGCCTTTGCGATGGAGTGTTTCTTCGCATGCGGTCGTCTATGTGGTGGTTCGGTATTTACGTTTGCGTTCATTTCCTGAATTAGCTACAAAGATAGAACATTGAATGCATAAAGTTATCAGCACAGTAAATGGGTTGCGTGAGAAATATTCGCACACTGCTGATCCGAAGGATGCAGGTACTCTTTCTCATGAATGTCCTACTCAATGATCGAGTCGACTTAGTGCGCAATTTCTGCCTAGACACCTTCACTGCAATACTACAGTAATAGGAACCTAAGATTAGCAATGGCATATTTTGCATGTCATCAATTTCCTCTTTAATAGGCTACTCCAAAAGGATAGACGAAGAGGTATATCTTCCATGATCCAACGTTAGAAACAAATGTTGTTTAGGCACTAAATACATGCGTTCTCGGCAAGAAGATGCATCATGAGATGCTAATTTCACGCAGAATAAGCACAAGCGAGAATAAGTTTCGTTTAGGCATAGGAAGATGCTATGAGTGAGGATCTGAGACACTTCTGCCGCGCATGAGGAGTTTTCAAACAAGACGGTATGTATTGAATAAACGATCAATCAACTCACAGATTAGTTGAGTGGTGAATGGGTTTTGTGTATCAGCGAAGTGTGACAAGAGAAGATGCGTTAGACTCACCAACTCTAAGATTGTAGACTGCCCTATCGACGTAGGTAGCAGGGCTAGAGAGGGGTTAAGAACCACTAGTCTGCGGGAGCAGGAGGAGGGGATGTATATATTCTCCAGCTACGTGAGCTGGACGTTGTGTAAATCTAGAGAGCGATGACAGAACAGCATACGAGTAGTCAATCTATTGACGTAGTTGGACTTGGATTTGAGGATCGCTTCCATGTAGCTTATATTAACAGAAGCTAGAGCGAATCTAGAAGAGTGATGATATATAGCATGATCAGTAGAGATCGATACCTCAAGTACTCTTCAGGGAACGAGATCTCATAGCTTGTGTGATGGAGCTTTATAGGACTCTAGAGTCCTTTGACGGAACCACTTTGTGTGGCCTGGCATAACACACAGTTACAAAGAACCCAGACTCTCGGCCAAGTGCGTTCGATGGTCCCTAGAAAGTTCCCGTCCTATCCGCGACGCTGGGGTGCGGGCAGACGAATCTATGCTCCGGCGCACCAGCGCCTTCCCAATAATATGATCCGGGACATGGCAACATCTTGTCTAGGGCAAGTGGGAGATGATACTGGGGTATGCCCTAGTTTACTGTTATATTGTGCATTTTTTATATTGTATTGTACATTAGTCTCTCGAGTCATTAGGACAAGTGGAAGATTGTGGGATTAGTCCTAATTCTCCCGGAGTCTCGTTGTTTTGTAAAGATACACATTGTTTAATGAATAAAATAAGTGTTATTTAATTCTGACATTTACTTATATCAATAAACAAAGCTCCTTGGTTATCTTATGTGAACTTAAGCATGTATATGTGATATACAATGGAACATGCCTTAAGTGATAACTTAAATAGGTTTGTAGTATAAGAGATTAAGGTGGGATACCTAATCCTAGTGACACTACGGAACGACCCGCTTTGTAAGAGTTTGCAAGTGTTGTAAACTACTATACTATAGATGGTAGATCCTGACCATTCATGTGGAGACGTGGGAGGGGGTTCCTATACAAAGAGTTTATATAAGACTTGGGACCACGAGATGACTAGACTCTTATATTAACGCCGTTGATACTAGAGATTTGCATCTCACCTAAACGACCATAGGTGACACGACCTCAATCCGGAGTGTTTTGTGAACTTTTGCCTTTGACGTCGGTCTTTGATTAGTATGGGTGAGAGTGGCCAGATTGCCAGCTCAACATGCCTACCTTTTTGGGACTTATCTGATCTGGGAGCTGGGAACTCAAACCACAAAATGGAATTCACTTTTTTCCCGAAGTAAGGATACGTAGAGAGATTGCTCCCTTAAAAGCTGATTCTGAGGCTTGAACATAGTGGTCACAACTTATCGTCTTGGAAGATATGAAGATCTCAGTCATATAGATTGACATACATTAAAGAATCAGTGGTACTTAAGAAGAAAGTGGTTTCCTATTTGAAAAGAATTTTTTACAAAAGTTTTAAAAGGATTTGAGCTTTCTCTCCGTGAAAAGAAACTCACGAAGTCGTCAAGTAAATTTCATATTTACTAAACGACGATTGGGCGACTAAACGATCGTGAAGGTGGCGAGCTAAACGATCGTGCAGGTTTACTAAACGATTGCATAGTTTTTGCTAGACGATTACTGGCCAAGGTAAACACATCAGAATAGATTCTATACACGACAAATCGAGCTAAACGATAGAGTTAAACGATCGCATAGTTTTATCTATACGATTGGGCATCGACCTATACGATAGGTCTATACCATCTCCACTTACTAGTCGTGTACGCGATCGGTGTTTCCTCTGTTCGTCTACCTCATAACCAATTCGAACAGAGTCCACCGTCTGGATTCTCTCACCGAGAATACCAAGGTCACCTTGTTGGTGGTGTCAGAGTCAACTCGACATCGTCGAGGTTTTCTGGTGGCCGTTTGTGGTGTTGTGGAGGTCATTTGTGTCACTGAGGACGAGTGCGAGGCCGTTCGTGTTGCGGAGAGTTCAATGACCGAGGAGATCGTTGAGGACAAGTGCGAAAGTGTTTTTGCGGTGTTTCGTGTTGTGTTCGGGTCGTATAGATCGAGCGTTCGTGGTTGCTGTTGTTCGATCAGAGTTAGAAATCGGAGTGTGGAGACGCATACTCTTATGTGCGTAGAGATCTCTTTATGTATCTGTATTGTTCATGCTGTAATTTCTCTATATGATTTGCATAACCGCTTGTTTTGTATTCGACTGTAAATATATATTCATTCATGATTGTAATTTAGAATAGTCTTGTTTTGCTGCTCATAGAAATCTCGAGTTCCGATTTCTTTCATTTATATCATATATAATTATATTAAATTAATTATATCACATACTATTAATTCCCTCAATTAATTTGAATAACTCAAATTAATCCAAAAATTGATTTTCAATAATTCCCGGTTAGCTACAGTAGGAGCCCATAGACCTGTAGCTTGAAGCTCCAACGATACGTGAATAGTTAATTAAATTATTCATCATTTGTTAACTATCGGGCAGTCCACTAAAGATTAATAGCTGCACTCTTCGCTCTACAGATATATTTCTATGTCCATTGGATATATCACAAATTGCTCATAAGTACAGTTTGCCAAAATTACCATTTTGCCCCTGTAGTTACATCTAACTCCTTAAGTACCACCGATCTCTTTAATGAACAATAAATATAGTCCAACTATGACTAAATCCCTCTTGAGCTAGGAGAGGGTGTGGCGCCACATTGTTCAAGCCCCGGAATTAGCTCTTAAGGGAGAAATTATCTACTTGCCTCAACATGAGGAAAGAGTGAATTTCTTTTTGTGTAGTTGTGTTCCCAACTCCCTAATCAGACGGATCCTTAAAATGGTAGGCTTGTTGAGTCGGTGATTTGGCCACTCTCACCCATACAAATCAAAGGTAGGAGTTTACAACTCACTCGGGATTCAGGTCATGTTACTTATGGTCTTCCTGGTGAAATGTAAGTCTCTCTTATGGACAACATTATATAATTAGACCAAACATTTCGTGGTCCGATCTTATACAAACTCCTTTGTATAGAATATTCCCGCTCACATGTTTCCACATGAATGATCAGGATCAAATCATTTATAGTACTTTACAATAGTTATAACATCTACAAAGCGGGCCATACTCGTAGTGTCACAGCCAGGATAAGGTATCCAACCTTATCAATCTACTATAGACCATTTAGGTTATCACTTAAACATGATCCACTTGTATGTCTCGACATACATGTTTAAGTTACAAAATAACCTTGGATATTAGTTTATTGGTTTGTGGTTAATGCAACTAATTTGGAAATAAAACATCAAATATTTTATCACATAAATAAAATGTTTGTACAGTATAATTACAAACTATAGGACCTTATGAGATTTAGAGCATCAACCCCAACACTAGGTTCCTTAGAATTTGCCACAACACCACTATTATCACAATAAAGTGTGATGTGCAAAGACATATTTAGAACAATTTCCAAATCAGTAAGGAACTTTCTAAGCCAAACAACCTATTTAGCAGTTTCACAAGAAGCTACGTATTTAGCTTTCATAGTGGAATCTACGATGCATCCTTACCTGATGTTTTGCCAAACTATAGCTCATGCATTCAGAGTAAATACTGACATTGATGTGGATTTTTTAGAATCCCGATTAGTCTAAAAGTAAGAGTTCTATATCTTATAAGGATCAAATCCTTATACACAAGCATATAGTCTCTCGTTCTCCGAAGGTACCTGAGGATTATTTTGACTGCTGGCCAATAATCTAATCCTGGATTGGATTGATATCGACTGATAATCCCTATTGCATAGCAAATGTCAAGTCTGGTACGTAACGTTGCATACATAAAGCTACCAAAAATCGATACATAGGGAATTCATCTCCTTGTCTCAACCTCTTGAGAAGTCTTAGGACACTACTCCTTAGACAATACAATTCCATGCTGAAAGGTAATAAACCTATCTTGAAATTACGCATCGAATATCTGACAAGCATCCTGTCAATATACAATGCTTGAGACAAGACCAACCTTTTGTTCTTACAATTCCTAATGATGTGGACCCTAGAACAAACTACGCCTCTCCCAATCTTTCATTTGGAATTGGGTGATCAACCATTTCTTTTCATCAGTCAGAAAACCTACATCATTCCCAATGAGTAAGATATCATCCACATACAGCACAAGGAAAACTATTGAGTTGTTGATGATTTTCTAGTAAACACAAGACTCATTAACATTATGATCAAAGCCATAAGTTTTGATCGCAGTATCAAATCTTGTATTCCAAGATCGAGGTGCTTGTTTTGTCCATAAATAGAACGATTAAGCTTGCAAACATTTTGCTTTTGATCTTGTTCAATGAATTCTTTTGGTTGATTTATGTAGATGGTCTCTTCAAGATTGTCATTCAAAAAGGCAGTCTTGACGTCCATTTTCCATATTTCATAGTCATAATATGTGGCTATGGACAAGAGAATTCTAATAGACTTTAACATGACAATAAGTGAGAAAGTTTCTTCATAGTCCACTCCTTCAACCTAGGTATAACCTTTTGTCACAAGTGTAGTTTTAAAGGTCTATACATTTCAATCTACACATCTTTTTCTCTTTTAGATCCACTTACAACCGATTTCATAGTGACCGAAACACAAAACAATATACATTCAATACATACAGTTATGCATATAAACCTAATTATCGGTATGCTCAAAATACAATAAAAATCATAGAAAGGGGTCATACCAGATGAAGAAACTCTTCGAACGTCTGAACCCTAAACAACGAAAACCTCCAATGGATCTACCAGCACCCGGTGAGTATGTCGACTGCAACAACACAATCAGAACGTACACGAACACTGTAGGGGGGACGACACCACCACAAGAGAAACCTGGGTATCCTCAGTGGGCTTTGATGAGTTTGGTAGAGGACGGAGGAGAACACGTCATGTAGACGATAAGCAAGTGGGAGATGAAAATATACTATCGTATAGCGGAAATGTTTATCGTATAGTAGAGCTACATGATCGTGTATGAAATACTGAATGATAGTTTAGGAAAAACGTATACGATCGTTTAGAGAAAATGTGAGGCAGACAATTGTTTAGACGGACGAGCTTCTATCATATAAGCTCTCGCGATCGCTTTCACAGATTCTTTTGGGCGCGGACGATAATATGAATACACAACTGTGTAAAATGAAGACAATTTTCATTTTTAATCCGTCGGTTACCATAACCATCGCAACCCACTTCCCACATCCAAACGTGGATAAATTCGTTAATTATCAAATAATTAATCAATTAATTTAATTAATAAATATAATCACATTATATTTATATCCTATAGTTTGATATCATATATCTACTATAGTATTTTCTCCTTTACTTGATATAAATCATATTTATATCTAATTTCCTCCAAAATAACGTATCTCATACATTTAGCCAATTATATCATATATAATTAACCAGTCCAATTATATCATATATAATTGAACTTTCTGTTGTCAATTTGAAAATTTCAAATTAACCAAAAAACTGGTTCTCGACTTTATCCAAGCTACCCATGTGACCTAATGAACCTGTGGCTTGAAGCTCCAATGGTATGTGAATAGCTGACTAAACTCTTTAGCCACGAGATCCACCATTTGTTAACTGTCAGTGATTCCACTAAAGACCAACAGCTGAACTCTTCTTAAAAAAGATATATTTCCGTGTCCATCGGATATAACCAATCATGAGTACGATGACCCTTCATAGATGCTCGTAAGTATAACTGGGCCAATTTACTGTTTTTCCCCTGTAGTTACATCTCACTCCTTAAGTACCACTGATTCCTCTAATGAACAATACAACATAGTCCAACTGTGTGTGAACATCTTTCGGGCTAAGAAAAGGTGTGTGGCACCACATTATTCAATCCCCAGAATCAACCCTTAAGGGAGCCATCTATCTACTTACCCCTACCTCGGGGAAGAAGTGAATTCCATCTTGTGTAGCTGAGTTCCCAGCTCCCAAATCAGATAAATCCCCAAAATGGTAGGTTTGAATCAACGACCTGGCCACTCGTAGCCATATAAATCAAAGGATCGCCCTCAATGGCAGGAGTTCCCAACTCACTCAGGATTGAGGTCATGCTACCTATGGTCATCCTAATGAAGTAAAGTCTCTATACAAACTCTTTGTATAATGAGACATTAACACTTTGTGGTCAGTTCTTATACAAACACTTTGTATAGGACGCCCCCGCTCGCATGTCCTCAATATGAATGATCAGGATCAGACCATCTGTGACAAGTCACAACACTTGCGACCATTCCACAAAGCGGGTTGTGTCCGTAGCATTACCAGGATAAGGTTTCCCTCCTTTATCCATTTACTACAGACCATTTTGGTTATCACTCAAGTCATGATCCACTTATATGTCACTACATACATGCTTGAGTCACATACAGATAACCAGGAATTTTATGTTTGCTGGTTTGTGGTAAAGCAAATAAAATAAATAATCGAGGAAAAAACAAGATGTAAAGTAAATATCATATATTAACAACACAGGTGTTTGTATATACTATTTATAAACTACAGGACACGAGACTTTAGGGCATCAACCTCAACAATCTCTTACTGGTTCTAAAGCGAAGTGGGGTGTACAAAAAACTTAGTACAAAACAATAAACTAGGCCAATTAAAAAGCCTAATACAAGTAAAATCTCCCACTTAGCCCTAGTCCAAATGCCACGAGCGAGTCCTATAGATCCATGCTCCATAGGTGAAAGGTGACCTCAAAATACACTGTAGCCATAGAGAACCTTCGTAAACGGGATCACAAATTGTGTCGAAGTGATCGTGTTTGACGATCACGTCCCTCGATGCAACTTATCTTTGCGGATCAGATGAACTTTCGCTTTTATGCTGTTTCTCTCATCTTGGTGACTCTTTTGACTCCTGGAGTTCGGCCACTGCCCCACATTATTACAATAAAGGTAAATGGGTCTGACATATCATGGAACAACTTCCAGGTCTGTCCAAGAACTTTCTAAGCCAGATGGCCTCTTTTGCAACTTCGCAAAGCTACTACGTACTCCACCTCTTTTAAGCAACTTCGTAAGCTACTTCGCCCCACTACAACTCCTCTGTTAAGAGTAAAGACTGACTTTGAGAGGACGGTTACGAGAGTCTCTTATCAAGTCATAAAAGTCAGAATCCGCGTATCCTGTAAGGATCAAATCTCCGAACCATACCGAGCATGGAATAGTCCCTCGTTCTTCTGAAGTACTTGAGGATGTTTCTTCATCTGTGAATCCAGTTTACCCTAGCCTGGGTTAGACCTGATACCTACTGATTAGCCCAATGTAGCAGATGTCTGGCGAGTATAGAGCATCGGTACCAAATCAAACTGGCAACGGCAAGACCATATGGGACCCGTCTTATCTCCTCAACCTCTTGAGGCATCTTAGGACACATTTCCCTAGACAAAGTGACTCCATACCTGATGGCAGTAGGCCCCTCTTGGAGTCCTGCATCGAGTACTTGAGCAACATCTTATCAATGTATGATGCCTGCGATAGTGCTAGTACTTTGTTCTTACGATCCCAAGAGATCTGTATACCTAAAACAAACTGAGCCTCTCCCAAATCTTTCATTTGGAATTGGGTCGCTAGCCAGTTCCTAACTACAGTCAGTAGATCTACATCATTTCCGATGAGTAGGATATCGTCTACATACAACACTAAGAAGACTACTGAAGCGTTGATGATCTTCTTGTAGACACAAGGTTCATCAACGTTTTGTTCAAAGCCATACGACTTGATCGTAGCATCAAATCGTATGTTCCAAGATCGAGACGCCTGTTTCAATCCATAAATGGACCGATTCAGTTTGCAAACCTTTTGCTCTTGACCTTGGGCTATAAATCCCTCAGTCTGCACCATATAAATGGTCTCCTCAAGATTGCTAGTTAGAAAGGCCGTCTTGACGTCCATTTGCTAGATCTTATAATTATAATAAGTTGCAATGGACAGAAGGATGTGGATCAACTTTAACATGGCAATAGGTGAGAAAGTCTCCTCATAGTCGACTCCTTCTACCTAAGTATAACCCTTTGCCACAAGTTGAGCTTTGAAGGTCTGTACCTTCCCATCAGCACCCCGTTTGCACTTGTAGATCCATTTACAACCTATAGTGCGAACCCCATCAGGCTGATCTACAAGATCCCATACTGAGTTGAAGTACATCGACTCCATCTCGAGATCCATGGCCTTGACTCATTCATCCTGGTCAACATCCTCCATTGCCTTCTTATAAGACAACAGATCCTCAATGTCACCATCTGCTACCATAGCAAGGATTTTCGTGAAACCCAGATAGCGAATGGGTGGGTTTTCAAGCCTCCCACTACATCGAGGTTTCCTCAATTCTTGAGGTGGAACCGACCTACTGGATGAACTCCCATCAACAACTCTTGTTGATGTAGCGAGATTTTCACCAACTCTTGTTGAAGTTTTAGTAGTTTCATGGGAAAACTCACATAACACGACTTTTCTTCGTGGACTGTGCTTCCTTATATGATCCTCCTCCAGGAAAGTAGCGTTTGTTGAAACAAACACCCAATTTTTCGTTGGATCATAAAAATAACCCCCTCGTGTATCTTTGGGGTAGCTTACAAAGAGGCATAACCTCGACCGTGGTTTTAACTTCTTGGGATTAGCCTCAAGCACATGTGCACGGCAACCTCAAATGCAAAAATGATGTAAACTAGCTTTATGCCCGTTCCACAACTCCAGAGGTGTTCTTGCAACACTCTTGGAGGGATCATAGTTGAGTATTCACACCGCAGTCTCCACTGCGAAACCCCAAAACGAGTCCGGTAAAGAAAGGTCCTATTTCTCCTTTTCGCTACACCATTCTGCTGAGGTGTACCCAGTGCTGAGAGTTGGAAAACGATTCCATGTTTTATCAAATAGTCCTAGAATGTTGAGTCCAAAAACTCTCCACCTCGGTCTGATCAAAGTATTTTAATCCATCTTTCAAATGCGTTTTCAACTTCAGTCTTGAACTCTTTGAACTTTTCAAAGGATTCAAACTTCCATTGCAAAAGATAAACATACCCATACCTAGAGTAATCATCAATAAAATTGATAAAATACTCATAGTCATCTCGGGCTTGCACATTCATATGACCATAAAGGTCAAAATGTACTAACTCAAGATACTCTTTGGCTCTATAACCTTTTCTAGTAAAAGGTCGTTTAGTCATCTTACCCTCAAGGCAAGATTCGCACACAGGTAAAGAATTTTCTTCTAACTCACTTAGAAGTCCATTCTTCACCAATCTCTCAATCCTATTGAGATTTATGTGCCCTAAACATAGATGCCAAAGTTGGGAATTTTCTTTTGGAGAAATTCGTCGACGTTTGATTGAGTTATGGCAGTTCTGAACATTTCAGTATTATGGAGGGAATTAATGGCTAATGGCCTTAACACATATAAATTTGATTCCAGATTTTCTGTGCAAATAAAAACACCATCTTTATGAATAAACACTTTATTCAAATTGAAAGAAACAGTGTATTTACATTGCAATAAAGACTTTACAGAAATAAGGTTCCTTTTTAGTTCAGGAACAATATATACATCATTTAAAATTAGAAACCTATTCTATAAAGCTAACTGGAGTTCTCCTACTGCCACAGCTGAGACGACGTGCTCGGTGCCTACTCGCATCGTCATCTCACCAGCCTCCAGTTGTCGCCAAGATCTAATCCCCTGAACAGAAGAACAAACATGGTTAGTGGCGCGTGAATCAATTATCCAGGCAGAATCATCATTCTCCACTAAACTAGTTTCGAGCACAAGTAAATCACATTTACCTTTATCCGCCTTGGCCTTAGCCTTGGCTACTTTCTTCTCCTTCAGATACTGAGGATAGTTCCTCTTCCAATGTCCATCTTGGTTGCAATGGAGACACTTTCCCTTAGCAACTGATGGACACCTCCTCGGGGCGACAGGCGGTGGGTTAGCAGGTGCCTTCCCTTTTCCTTTACCACCCTTCTTCTTCTTCCCCTTTGCAGAGTTAGAAGTAGAAGGTGCAGACTTTGTTCCTAAGGTCGAACCTCTATAGAACGTCCTTGAGGATGAATCAACATTTGTCTCACCCTTCTGCCTCTCCTTACTTTTCAGTAAAGATTGGTATGTTTGCAACTCGTTGAAGAGAGTTATAAGGTTATATTTCACTTTGTTAAGAATCACATTGCTAAAAAAGTGTAGGAAGCTCTCCAGCAAAGAATGCAGAATTATGCTAACCTGGCTGCCCTCATCGATGGTAGACCCATTCAACTCCGCCACATTGAAGTGGACCATCATGTTTAGCACATGTTCACGAACAGAGGTGCTTTCTTGCATTTTGGAGTTGAATATGTATTTAAGAGCCTCATGCATAAGCTATTCAGACGGTTGTCCAAACATCCTCCGCAGGGACTCCATGATCTCACGGGCTGAGACTATAGGCTCATGCTTCTTGGCCAAGACGTCAGAAAGACTTGCTAAGATATAAGCTTGGGCCTTTTCATTCGCCCTTGTCCATCACTCATATGCCTCCCAAACATTTTGAGCAGCATTTGGAGCTAGAATAGGAGAATAAGCCTCCATGAGAGCAAACATGAGATCCTCAATGATTAGGATCGTCATGATCATGTGTTTCCATGTTGCAAAAATTGTCTCCAGTTAATTTTTCGGCGCTTAACAACGATAAGATGGTTGTAGCCATTTGAAAAAGTTGCTGAAAATATGAACAAATCTTTATTAGATTTTGCTAAACCACTTTTAAACCAATTTTTTTGCAAAATAGTTTCAAGTACCTTAAGTTATAGACTTCTTTTTTGCAATGATGCCCCAGTGAGTCAAGACAAACGCCACCGGTGGGGTGATCAGTTTCCCTTTCATTAGGATGAGACATTCTCAACCATGAGGCAGAACTAACTCTTGGAACTGAACCTAACAGCCACCATTTTTCGGTTCAGAATCATTAACCCTTAACTATTCCGTGTAAGTGTAACCCCTGAGTCTCGTTGTTTGTCCAAAAAACTTAGTACAAAACAATAAACTAGGGCATAAAAGCCCAGTACAATAAATATAACGTATATTTCAAATTATCCTATAGTTGGAATTGGTGTCCTAATTCTCCCAGAGTCTCGCTGTTTGTAATTTTACACATTTTTATGAATAAAATAGTTGTTATTTCATTATGAAATTTACTCATATCCAATAAACAAAGCTCGATGGTTATCTTATGTAAACTTAAGCATGCATATGAGATACACAAGTGGATCATGCCTTAAGAGATAACCTAAGTAAGTCCATAATATAAGGATTAAGGAGGGATACTTGATCCTGGTGTCACTACGGATACGGCCCGCTTTGTAGCAGTTTGCAAGTGTTGTAAACTACTACAGATGGTAGATCCTGACGATTCATGTGGAGACATGCAAACGGGGGTGTCCTATACAAAGAGTTTGTATAAGACTGGACCACGAGATGACTAGACTTTGTATATAACGCCATTGATACTGGAGACTTACATCTCACCTAAACGACCATAGGTGACACGACCTCAATCCTGAGTGTTTTGGGAACTCTTGCCTTTGAAGGCAGTCCTTTGATTAGTATGAGTGAGAGTGGCCAGATTGCCAATTCAACATGCCTACCTTTTTGGGGACTTGTCTGATTTGGGAGCTAGGAACTCAATACGCAAGATGGAATCCACTCCTTCCCTGAAGTAGGGGTAAGTAGATAGATTGCTCCCTTAAGGGCTGATTCCGGGGCTTGAACATAGTGGCCAACATTTCTCTTTGAAAGAGAGGACTTAGTCATAGTAGGACTATGACTTACGTTCATTAGAGAGATTAGTGGTACTTAAGGAGTTAGATGTAACTATAGGGGCATAACGGTTATTGGCCGAGCTATACTGAAGAGTGATCTGTGAAGGGTTGTTGCATTGTTGATTGGTTAAGATGGACACATAATATATCTGTAGTAAGAAGAGTTCAACTATCGATCTTTAGTGGAGTGCCTGACAGTTAACGGATGGTGGATCCCTTGACTAAAGAGTTTAGTTAGTTATTCACATACCGTTGGAGCTTCAAGTTATAGAACCATAAGGTCCCCTTGGTACCTCAATGGACTCAAGTTAAGGATCAGTTCTTGGTGTTGATTTGAATTGTTCAAATTGACAAGAGGTAGTTAGATTATATATGATATGATCGGTATGGTGTATGAGATACATTAAGTGCCATGGAATAGAAAAAGAGCTATGGTTTGTATGTTTCATGAAATGAAATATTAAAACTATAGGTTATAAATATATTATGGTAAGTTATTTATCATTTATATTTATAATAATATTAATTATTGGATAATTATCTCTTTTTCTATAATAATCAATTGAGTGGGAGGTTATTGGTGGTTTCATGGTAACTATGAGATAAAAGAAAAAATGTTTTCATAATTTAAGTAAGAAAAGATTTTCATTTTGTGAATTTGAGATTTTCCTCTCTCTGAAATTACTCACGGAGAGTTGTCATGTAAATTAGATTTACTAAGCGATAGCTTAGAGATAGCTAAACGATTGCTTAGAGTTAGCTAAACGATCGTGTAGTGTGCTTACATGATAAACACTCAGCTAGATGATGAGTTAAACGATCGCACAGCTTTTGCTAGATGATCGCATAGCTTTTCCTAAACGATTGGGCATCGACCTATACGATAGGCTATTCCATCTCCCACTTGCTCAATCATTTACACGATTGTTCTTCCTTCGATTTTTTGCCTCTAACCAAGTCCATACAAAGCCCACCCTCTGGATTCTCACACTAAGAATACCAAGGTAACCTTCTTGGTGGTGTCATACTCAACTTGACACAGTCAAGGTTCTATGGAGGCCATTCGCGGTGTTCGTGACCTTGGCGATTGCTTAGTTTGAGTGTGCGGTGTTCGTGTAGTGTAGCAGTCGTGTTGGATGAACGTTTGTGTGTTGCTGTGTTGTTGTGATCGAGCACTCATGATCAAGGAACTTGAAGATGAGTCTACAAAAGTTTGTTGATTCTTGTCCTTGAGCTATAATAAAGCATGCTGTAATTTATGTATTACGCATAACCTTATGTTTTCGTTTGTTATTGTTCAGTAATATTCATATACGATTGAAATTTAGAAAGATCCTTCCCCTGCTCATGGAAACCCTCGTGTCCGATTTTCTTTAATTGGTATCAGAGCCAGGTTGTTCTGATATTCCAAATTTCAATTCTATTTTGAACTTCTTTTACAATTGTTAAATACCTTTGTGGATGGAGTTGATGAATGTTTATGGGTTTAATTGCCTCTATTAAAGCTTTTTTTTTTAATTGCAAAATGTTAATTTGTAAGGGCCCCCAAACGGTTTAAAACCCGGTTCGCCTGTTTGAACCGAATATTCCTTGATTTTGTAATAGTTAGCTTGTACTTTTGTGGATTTGAGGCAATTTTACCCGGTTCATCAACATTTGTTCATCATACATGTGATGTATGGTGTTTATATGGAAAAGTGTTTGACACATAGTTTGAAACCCACCTTAGGTTGTGCAATTGTTCATGCATCATGTATTATAATTGTTATACTCTTGCATGAAGAAATTACATGAAAGCATGTGCATGCATCATGAAATATAAGAGTTATATTTTGCATGCAGTGAGCATATTCATGCATCATCCTTTTATTATAAGTGTTATAGTCTAAGGGTGAACGGAAGCATGTTGTGCTTATTTCATTGCTGTTTTGTATAAGCGTTCTATAAAAATGTAGCAATGAATGAACAATGCATTGAGCATGACACTTAGGCTGTTTATAATCGTTATGAATGCCTTGCATGTGTTAGCTTTGTGTTGTGGTTTTGGTTGTTTCCATTTATAAGCGTTATAAAGGAAATTAGAACTAAAATCGATAAGAAAGAGTTGCATGCGAACTTAGGGTGAACTCAAGTTTCTTAAAAGGGTTTTAAAATTGGATTGAGATAGACCTAAGTTCAATTGGTTCTAATGAGATTAGTAACCTAGATTAACTTTTAATATTGGTTTAATAGGATTAAATTGATTGACATAAAAGATTAAATTTGTTTTAATCTATCTATAAGGGATCTTTTGTCTAAGGCGGATTCTGTCTAGGCTGGGGTTCTTAAGTTGACAAAAATGGAACACCCCTACCTGGAAACCTACCTGGAAAGGTGAATTGGATAGATTTTCTACAAGCATGCTACAATTGGTCAAAGACTCCGTTAAAGAGTTTAATGGATGATAATCAAAAGTTGTTTAACTATCCCAAGTAAAAGTTACGCTTGGGCAAACCTAAAAGTCAGTTAGTTAAAATCCTTAGCTGTGTTTTTTCTATGTAAATTAAACCCTAGGTTATAAAATACTCAGTGGAAGGAAGAGATGTATCTTATATGTCTATAATTCCATTCACATTTCTCCCTATATATTCACACCGTGAGATTCATGTTTGGCCTCATAGTGCCTTGGGAGCATCCCCCTTTGGATGGTGTTTGCATGAGTTAATATCAAGGTGGATGGAGAGAGTGTTTATAGTTTGTGGGTGAAGGGTGTGTGTCAATACGTCCTACGGTTTCTGTCATTGGTTCACACAGTGAGATCATTCTGTACTCCTTCGTGGCGCCCTGGGAGCATCCCCTTTAGATGGGTTTTGTGTAGTTGGTCAAGATCAAGGTGAACTCCATGGATAAGGTCGCTTTAGGTTTGCCCCAATCAGATTTTTTTTCCCTTCGGATTGACTGCTTGGGGCAGATCTCTAGGGCCTAAAATGGCGGATCACACTTACGGGAAATTGTTAAGTAAGTTAATGATCTCTTGACCAAATCAATGATGCTAGTCGTTATAGGAGCAGGAGTTGTTATGGTATTAATGACTGGTTGAGAACTTCTCAATTCAGAGGAGGAATAATTGACCTCCCTTCGATGGCTTTTGTCCTAAACCTTTGAACTGTCATTGTGAAACAAGATGTCACACAGGGTTCGTATTAGTTTTGCTAAAACCTTATTGGATGTTGTTTGTTTTACATTGGGTATTTGCTTAAAACCTAACGTAGGTCAATATGTTTTTCTTTTCAAAAACTCGTTAGTATTTCCATTTATTGCTTTAATATGACTGATTATATACAGTGGAAAGAATCGTGTAAAATGTATTTCGTGGCAAACGACCTCGAATTTTTCATGGTTGAGGAATGTCCTCAAGTCCCGACCCTTGATGCATCGAGAAGTGTTCATAATGCATATGAGTTGTGGATGAAGGCTAATTCATTGACTCGACCTCACATTTTGGCTAACATACATGATGTTTTGGCCAAAAGGGTTAAGAACATGGTCATTGCACGTGAGATCATGGACTCGTTGCAAGATTTATTTGAACATCAGTTTTTACTTTTCGAGCATAAAGGGATGGATGATAAAACCAGTAGTGTCAATTGTTCTGACACTCATCCCACTACTCTCCAAAAGAGGAGGAAAGATAGTAAATCTAACTTATTAGTCTTGGAGACGTGTTTGGTAAAAAATGATGATTTTGCCTAGCTCCTAGATTTTGGTGCTACCAACCATGTCAGTTCCTCTTACCAAGGATTTATTTCATGGCAAACATTGCCACAGGGAGAGATGACTCTACGAGTCGTTACTGGTGAGGTTGTTTCAGTTGTTGTTATAGGAGGGCTGAAGTTATTTGTTGACAAGAAACGTTATCTGTTACTAGATAATGTTTTCGTAGTTTCTCATATTAAGAGGAATTTAATCTCGGTTTCTTGTCTCATTGAACAAGGGTATACCGTCTCCTTTTCTAAGAATAAAGTGTTTATTTTCAAGAATGGAATGGAGATTGGTTATGGTTTAATGGAAAGTAACTTATATGTACTAAGGTCGTTAGTCATAAAATTCTTGTTTATAATGGAACACGAGATATGCGCAGCGGAAAAAGGACCTAATTACACTCTAATTGTTTTTAATTAAAAGGAAATTAGCATGTAATTAAAGGAAAAACTGTAATTAAAAATTACCTTTGAAGCTTCCGAAAACCACTTTTCCTTGCTGAATCTCGATCCGAACTCTTTCAAACCACCACTAGAGTTGACCTACTATCCTCTGGACTCAGAACCGGGTTGTGAGATTTGGTGGATGAAGAAACCGAGAGAGAGAAAGAGATGGAAAAAGAAATGGAATTTTAGGTTAGGTTTGGGTTTTGAATTTGCTCCAAAGTAATGATTTTTCCAACCCAAATTTAGAAAACAATTTTGGAAAAATGGCCAAAAGTTTTTAATCCAAATTCAAAGCCCATATTTATAAAAAAGAGCCATGTAAAAATTGCATGAAATCAATTCATAAAAACCCCACACCTAGAATCCACTATCTAAGTGGGCTTAATGTCTCCACTATAAGCCAACACCTAGCCTACTATTTTGTTAGTGGAATTATCCAACAAAAGTTTGGATTTTCCCATTAACTTTAGTCAAAGAGCAAAATAGTCATTTTGTCAAAGTCAAACTTTGACCAAAAAGTCAACATTTTGACTTTTTATGAATTTTTCCGTGTTGACTAATTTTGACCTCCCGAGCATGAATCCGCATTCATTTTCTCGATATAAGGTCGGTCAAAGTTTGACTTTTCAAAGTCAAAAGTCAGCTCTTTGACTTTTTACATTTTTGACCATTTCCATTATTTCTGAGCTTCCGAATATGAATGTATTCATATTCTTGATATTTAAATCACATATAAATATTAAAGCTGTTTCTCTAAACTGAAGAACCCGACCACTATATCACATATACTTGTCGGTTTCTCTCTCTTCACCTAATTCGAACCATTCGAATCATTCTATCATACTGTTCTAAGTTTATTCCATATGAGCTAGTAGGGGAACCTAATGGACCTATAGATCATGGACTCCAATGATCCAAGATTAGCTGGCTAAACTCTTTAGACGGAGCTAATCAACATTCGTTAATTAACGGGTCATTCCACTATAGTCCCGTAGTTGCACTCCCCTCACTATAGATATATCCATGTTCATTTGATATAACCATGATTAGTAAGCTAATCATTCACAGTTTGTTTGTAATCTCGACTGGGTCAGAAAAACCGTTTTACCCCAAAACTACATCTTGTTCCTTAAGTTCTACTGATTCTCTAATGAACAATTGGTTTAAGGTCCAATCTATAAACTAAACTCTTCTCGGGCCAATGAGAGGATGGGGCCCTTTGTTCAAGACCTGGATTCAGTACTAAAGGCAACAACCTATCTACTATCCACCTGATCTAACCCCTGAAATGGGAGGCTTATTGGGCTAGCGATATTGAGCTGCCCTCACCTATGAAGATCTAAGGATAATTCCGAGTGAACAGGAGTTCATAGTTAGCTCAGGATTAAGATTAAGTTACTTAGGTCATCAATTAACGAAATAGTCAGTTTTATACATTAAACAACATTTAGAATGTAAAAAGTGACTATTTCATGATTCAGTCTTATGTAAACTCTTTACATAGGATGCCCCCATTTTCATGTCTCCACATGAACGGTTTAGAATCACATCGTTTGTACTAACTACAAAATGGGCCGCATCCATGGTGTCCCCAGAATAAGGCGTCCAATCTTATTCATATACTATAGACCATTTTGGCTATATATATTTGAACTTGATCCACATTTATGTCACTACATAAAGTTCAAACTTAAACTTAATAACCTCGGAACCTTAGTTTATTGGATTCATGAATATAAAATTTAAATTTACTAAAGATTTTCAATAACAGCTTTATTGAACAAGAATATGATATTACAAACTACGAGTTTTAGGACATAAATCCAACAAACTCCCACTTGGACTAAAACTCATAGTAGGATCAAACGATGCTGAATTTAACTGTGAGAAATTAATATTACATATGAGTACAATAAACATATGAATTCAATAAACTAGGTCATTCATGCCCAACAGTTTAACATTGAAATGTTCAGTACGGCAACAACAGCTAAAAGACAAATGTTTCTCCTAAGAAAAATGCCCATCTTTAACATCTAAGGTTAGGTCACATCAACCTCAATAGGATTGAGAAGTTGGTGAAAAGTGGACTCTTAAAAAGTTTAGAAGAAAACTTCTTGTCGGTGTATGAATCATGCCTTGAAGGCAAGATGACCAAACGACCTTTTACTGGAAAAGGTTATAGAGCTAAGGAATCCTTGGAGCTTGTACATTCAGACCTCTAACTCGAGGTAGGTATGAATATTTCATCTCTTTCATAGATGATTATTCAAGGTATGGGTATCTCTACCTAATGCAATGTAAGTCTGAAGCCCTTGACAAGTTTAAAGAGTATAAGGCTGAAGTTGAAAACCTGTTAGGTAAAAAGATAAAAATATTATGATCTAATCATGGTAGAGAGTATATGAACCTCCATTCCTGCACTATATAATAGAACATGGGATCGTGTCCCAACTCTTGGCCCCCGGTACACCTCAGTAGAATGGTGTATCAGAAAGCAGAAGCAAAACCTTGTTGGACATGGTTCGGTCTATGATGAGTTATGCTCATCTTCCAGACTCGTTTTGGGGTTTTGTAGTGGAGACAGCATGCTATATCCTAAACAATGTTCCCTCGAAAAGTGTTTTTGAAACACCTTTTGAGCTGTGAGAGGTCGTAAAGGTAGTTTACGTCACTTCAAGATTTGGGGCTATCCGGCACATGTGCTTGTGACTAACCCAAAGAAGTTGGAACTGCGTTCAAAAGTTTGCCTCTTTGTAGGCTACCCGAAGGAAATGAGAGGTGGATACTTCTATGATCCAAGTGAGAGCTGAAGGAACTCTTATTCAAGAGTACCTACGAGCGAAAGCGGATCTTTCTAATTCATTGTGACAGAATTTCCACATATGCATTCAAACATACTAATATGCATTCATAATGCTAAATTATTGATATACTCAAAGGAATAATAAATAAAAGATTGAGAGATCATACCAGTTGAAGACTTATTCCTCATAGCAAATCTCGCTTTCGCTGAGACGGTAAGCTATCACTCAGCAAAACCCAATCGTCTACCTCAAACAGTCTCCATACGAACAGAAGTAAATGGGACGACACCACCACTCAAAGCCCTCAATATTCTTAGAGTGAGAATCCAAAAGGTGGTCTTTTTTCAGATTTGGTAGATGAAATGAGGAAGGGAGATCGTATACAATGATCAAGCAAGTGGGAGATAGGCTCGTCTATTGTATAGACAAAATGCTTGATCGTTTAAGTGAAGTATACGATCGTGTAAGAAAAAGTAAGTTATTGTCTAAACGATCGTGTAGGAAAAGCTAAGCAATCATCTATACGGTCGTTTAGTAAATATTGGGCACTAAACGATCGTTTAGAAAAAAGTAAACGATCGTTCAGTAAATATCGAGCGTTAAACGATCACTTAGGAAAAGGTAAATGATCGTTTAGTAAATAGCGTGCATGGGTGTAATCGTTAAGCGATCACTCTGCACTATTGTATAGGTAAGCAATCGTTCAAGCACTATCATATAGGCATAGGTTTTGCTAAGCGATGACACTCTTCAACACAATGACCGCGCATACAATGCTTAACACACCGTGAGATATTTAAGCGTCTCAAAATGATTTTTCAACTTACTCATCCGTTATGAAAATAGAAGAGCGTCGTCCTATTACCCATTTAACCATCCAATTAATAGACAATGAATATAATCACATCATATTCATAACCTATGGATTAATATCATATATTAATCATAGTATTTTTCCTTCACTAGATATAAATCATATTTATATTCAATATCCTCCAAATTAATATATCTCATACATAAAGTTAATTATATCATATATAATTAACTAGTTCAATTATATCATATATAATCGAACTCCCTTTGTCAATTTGAACATTTCAAACTGTCCCAAAAACTGATTCTCAACTTGTATCCAAACTACCAAGAGAACCTTATGGACCTATGGCTTGAAGCTCCAACGGTACATGAATAGCTGTGTAACGACCCCACCCCCTAGGACTTAAGTTAGGTCGTTACTAAATACATGCATGCATGGAGCTCAAAACGACACTTGGTTATGACGAAATAAATGCTAATTAAATTAGGTGAGTTAAAAAGTCTTTCATTAAATTCAAATACTAAAACAATAGTAGGGTACCCATAAATCATAAAGTACAATAAATAAGTCTGAAAACAATTCTTAAAAGTAAGTTTTAAGCATTAAAACTAAAAGGTAAGAGGAACATGAAAAGAACTTTAAATCTCATGAGCAGAAGCGTAAAAACTAGTCCCAGTGGCTCGATCACGAATTCCGCTTATCCATCGTCGGTGCATCTCTACCCTTACTTGAAATAACAACATGAGAAAGAATGAGTATAAAATACTCAGTAAGTAACACCACTACTGGGGTCAGGCTAGGCATCTATATCCTTTAGATACCCACCTCAGGTGAAACATATAAACTACTCTAGTCCTCATGGGACACATATGCACATGAAACAAGAAGGAGATTGAGTCCTATCCTATTGTAGTTAAGTATGCCCACTATCTCTGGTGAATCCTGAAGAAGACAAACACTGGTGAATCCCGAAGGAGACACAAACTGGTGAATCCCGAAGGAAACACAAACTGGTGAATCCCGAAGGAGACACAAACTGGTGAATCCCAAAGGAAACACAAACTAGTGAATCCTGAAGGAAACACAAACTGGTGAATCCTGAAG